>NC_136494.1:62919238-63004238 GCF_053919585.1 Euprymna scolopes | reverse complement strand
TTATTCGCGTGTACTTAGAAAAAGTAGTATTTTGTCTGTCACGCTTTAGTTTATTATTTAATTTTCCACTGTCTTAAAAGCAGTAAATATAATGATAAGTTGGTTTTCGGGACAAGGCTGAAGGTGCATTTTCTGTTCCAATACTGTACATTCATGTTTGCATAATGAATACATATGTACACAGAAAACACACACATACATACACACACTCCAAACAAACACACTTGAATGCAAGAAAAACAAACAAAAATGCAAAAACACACGTACACGCATATGTATGTATAAAAACACCAACACACGTGTCCAATAATACGCGGCTTAATAGTTTTATGGCATGCACCCTCATACAGGCAAACACACACAAAAACACCCGCACACACACGTACACAAGCACATACGCATTCAAACAAATAAAAAAAAACACGCACGCAAGTATGTATGTACATGTGCACATGTATGTGCATGTGTACCTTTTTTCGATTAAAGTTAAGTGGATATCACTTTATTGCAGGTTTCCAAAATTGTCTAGAAAGAGTCGATTGACAGCTAGGAAATGGAACATATTGTCTCAGGCATTACAGAAGGTTTATTTCTCGTAGATTTAGCGAAGGAGCTTGGAAGAGATCAAAAGATATTGTCTTCATTAGTTAAAAATTCAAGCATCAAACCAACGAAGGACAACAACACACAGAAGTCAGTTTCTGCTCGTAATGTTAGAAAAATTCGCCGTCAACTTATCAAGCAGTTGAGCAGCAACAGTGCTGCTATATTTGACAAGGCTGATATACCTTCCTTGTCCAGAAATACATGCTACAAAGTCTTAAACACAATTGCGTTTGCCTTGAGTTCAGAAATACATGAAAACTAACTTAGAAAATGCTCTTTTTACCGACAAGAGCAACCGTTGATAGTCCAGATGCGTGGACCAAAGTTTGGAGTCCTTTTGGATTCTCTACCGCTTATCGATTTCGTTGTTAACAGGTTTAGTACTATAAACAAGCGTATTTTGTATGGCTATTTGCAATAACACATTTGCTACTAAATTTTGATCAAGAACATTAACATGACAAAGATTATAAAACAAACACAATTGGCCACTCCTGTCTAACAGAGCCATCATTTTCCGTTAACTTTATCTGCAAAACCGACTTTTTGTTGTTTTCTTACTTTCTTTTTTTTTCAGGCCGTTTAGAAGTAATCGCCTAAAAAACGAAGAATCACATTTTTATGTTCTGGTGGATTAGCATAGGTTGCAGAATTCTAATGATAACTTTATTTATTTCACAACAAAATGTTAGAATTGCAAATTGGCGAAAAAAGAAAACAAGTTGGGATAATGTGTTTAAAGTTTTCAAAGTAATCACTTAAACAAAAATGTCACCAAAATCGCCTAAAAAATTAGAATCTTATTTTTGGGATTGGCTAATGGAAACTGAAGATCTAAATATACACATTTGCTATTATTATTATTATTATTATTATTAGTAGTAGTAGTAGTAGTATTGATTTATTTATTTATTTATTCACTAGGAGTAGTCACACAAGCCATCATCAAAGATTGTTGTTTCAGAACAACTTGTGGTGTTCCCTGGAATCTGATGGACACCAAGTCTCCCCAAATTTCCAGTACTTTCTACCTCTTTCGAAAACCTTTACAAAGGAACTTGCGTTAGCGCAATAGCAGCTTACCATTGATTTATCGTTGGCGGCGATCGTTGGTCTTCACTAGAATGTGGGTGGTAATAAGCCTCTCCAAGGTCCCAATCCTTTTTGCAGTACTCCAGCGGAAATCTGGCTAGTGCTTTCTCTCCCTAGTCTTTCCATCCACTTTATTTGGTGTTCTGCCCTTTTATGGTGACACTCACAAAAATGTGTGCGGTATCTTACAATTATACAGTTTCAGTTTTCATGATTCCATGTGATGTTCCTTTGTGTTTTATATCCGTAGCCGTTTCCGTGTCCAGTGTATTTGTCGTTTTAGTCTCCACATTCAAAGTTCTCCATTACAACACTCACCCGCATGTTGCTCAACTGACTCTGCAGAAGCTGAACGAATTAGGCTACGGAACCCTGTCTCATCCGCCATATTCAACGGACCTCTTGCCCACCGATTATTACTTTTTCAAGCATTTCGACAACTTCCTACGCTAGTAAGGCTTCAAAAGCCTAAATTAGGCCGAATCGGCCTTCAATGGCTTTATCGCTTCCAGAACTCTGGATTTCTATGCAAATGAGATGAATAAACTTGTTTCTTGTTTGCAAAAATTTGTCGATTCTATGGTTCGTATTTCTATTAATAAAGTTTATTATGAAAGTAACTATGATCTTTTGAAGTTGAACTTCAAAAAACATTGTTTACACCAACCTACTATCAGTGGTGTTATCTTAACTTTTTTTTATTTTCCAGATCACTTTGAGCCAGTTCTGTGTATTTGCTTCGCTTTTCAGTCTCCTTGATCTTCACTCTATGGGCTGCCGGACGGCAAAATCTACAATTTAGCAGGACCTTTTCTTCTTGTTAACATTTTTGACACCCAGGCTTCTTGCTTGGATGTGGTTATCCCTTTGTATATCCATGTTCCATAGGATCTAGTGACATTCATTTTCAAGTACCGCTGCCGGTTTGTGTTTTACCGTTTGCGTGTGTGTTCAAAATGCAATTGTTTGCATAATTGATAATGTACTGCCTTCCTCACTTGATCGTGTCTATTTTTTATATTCTTTTGGGGTTAATTTGCTGCATTCACTTATGTGGTTTATTGTTTTGTCTCTTTGTCCACGTAGTCTGCATTTGCTGTTTTCCTGTGTCTTGTCGATCCTTGTTTTGATGTGCTTGGTTCTAATTTCATTCTTTTGTGCAGCTGTTATTGGTGATTCAGTTTCCCTGTTAAGGTTTCCTTTTTGTAGTCATTTTCAAGTGTTTTGGTTAGTCTCTTCTCTTGGAATCCTTATGAATCATTCATCTGTATCTCTTCCCATTTTTCTCTCCTTGTCTTAGTCCTCGCCCCTTTTTCTATCTTCTTTGTTTCTTCCTTTTCTCTCGCTGCAGTAATTATTCTTTCAAGTGTAGTGCATTGTGCATCGTTATGAGTCTTCCGGTCGAGATTATTTAGTTTTTCTTTTTTCCAGTTTATAAACGGTCCAAAGTATCTTAATAGTAACACTACTCACGTGTGCCTTTAGTTAGGTTTCAGCTATAGAGTTTCGTTTCGAGAAGTTTTCTTCTTCTTATTCTTCTTCTTATTATTATTATTATTTGCATCTTGTTTTTTTACAGCAAAGCAAATCAAGTTAATAACCTATCAATTTTTTTATTATAAAAAAAACTCGAACTTCATTCATCGAGAGAAGGCACAGAATAGTTAACAAAGCCCACACTCTCCCCATGTTAATTTTTTTTTTTAAATACTAACCTTATTATTTAGAAACTCGTTCATAACAATAGGAGGTCGCATTGTTAAATATTTTGTTCTTTCATCGTCTTCTCACTTTACCTACCAATTGTCGACTATTCTCAACTGTTTATGAAAACGTTCAAGTAGAATCTTGTACACAAACGATAAACGGATACATTCTGACTTTGTTTTAAAATCAAAATTAATCTTTTGTTCTCTTAAAAATTTTCAATCAATTACAAGAAACGCACTTGAGAAAAAATATACGCGAAAATTACCCAGGGGTTATGTAATAATTTGCAAATTTACAACAAAAAAAGCAAAAACAATAAAACAACAAATATCTAATTAAATATTTATAAATTTTAAAAGAATCAGCATCAGAATCGGGAATCGTATCGGAATCGTAAATTGAGAACAGAATCGGGAAAAATTTTTGAATTGCCCCATCACTAATTATAATATAGACACATACGATATCAGATTTTCTATTATTTTTTAATGGAAATTTCTCCAGATGATACATGGTGCCATTTGATGTAAGGCATTAAAAAAAAGCAACAAAATATGAATATATTTATACAAATATATTCATAACAAAGAAAAGAGACTAAGATCATTTAAAAAAATGTATTCTGGTTACGTCGGGCATACTCGAAAAAAAATGAAGAATTTTTGTTCATAAAAAACGGCCATCTTATTTGACAGACAGCAAGTGGTTCGGGGGAGATATGGTGGTGTTTTTATGACTTCAATCGAAATGCGGTTTACAAACTTCTCTGTCCCAAATAACGACGATCCTTTGGTTAAGGTTTACATACGTTTTATTTATTTCCCAGTGCCTTTATCGAACATGATTTTCGATTTATGAATTTTGTTTTCATTATGTATTGTTTAGCTCGCTTTGTCTAGTACGTGTAGACGTTTTATTTATGCGTTAAATTTCAATTACCAGGGTGGTCTTAGGTCTCATTTTTGTTTGTTTGTGTTATACTGGCCCAAGCTATGCAGCAGTTTGATAAATTCTAAAGAAAAATATTCAGAAAGAAAGCCGAAATATTAACATAGGGCAATGATGCAATCCGAGAATACCCCAAGAGAAACATCTCAATGCGTGACAGCTTTTGAGAATATCATGACATTTATCGAGTGCTGATGGAAAAGTTTGTCAAATAACTAACTTTGTATTCTGTCACTTTTACTATTTCCAAACTTTCGGCATCTGGTGCTCTATCAAGCATATTAAACTACATTTGTTATTATCCCTTTCCTATATATATATATATATATATATATATATATATATATATATATATATATATATATAACGAAGTCATTTTTCCCTCTGATTTTGACCTTAATAGGGTTGAAAATCAAGACATTTTATGCAAAGGTAATATGCAAAAACTGCAGCAGATTATCTGAGGTGTGTTATAGACCTATTACCTCTACACTTGCTCAATAATCGTGGACTCCTATATTTTTTCTGGTTAGAGTTCACGGCCAAATAGGTTAGAATCAATGGAATTTGTAAAATCTTTTATCTCTATTAAATTCCTCCTACCCCCTTTACCACTTACACCGTTGCGGATCCGTTACAAAGGACAGTACGAAGAAACACCGGTTTGAGTTCGTAGTTGCTAAACAAATGTGATGGCATTTTAACTTCCCTTTTCGTTCTGTTTTCTACTGGGTGAAACGCACCATTGGATTTAAGCGAATCGAAGGTTTATTTATGCCACGTTTTATTTCGCTTTATTTCGTTTCGTAGTTGACTAAAAACTCGAAGTGAATTTCGTTTAATATTTTGTTTTATTTCGTTTTTTAGTTGGTAAAAAAATTGGAATCGACTGGGTGAAACGCACCATTGGATTTAAGCGAATCGAAGGTTTATTTATGCCATTTTTTATTTCGCTTTATTTCGTTTTGTAATTAACTAAAACAACTCAAAGGGAATGTCGCTTTATTTCGTTTTGTAGTTGATTAAAAAAACTGTATTGCACTGAGTGAAACGCACCATTGAATTTAAGCGAATCGATGGGTTATTTATGCCATTTTTTTCGCTTTTGGCTTTGCGCTGTGTTTTTTTTTTGTTTTCCTTTTGCAGAACACGCCCATCATCTTTTCCCGGATTTATGCTTTCTGTTTTTCTGATTTATTTTTTTAAGAAGTTTTACTTTTGTTCGCTGTTGTTTTTTGCGGATTTTTTACAAAAGTTTAACATCGTTTTTTTATTTTGATACTAAAACTGGGTTATTTCTTCGCTTATTCTTTACTTTACCCCCCCCCCCTTTACGTACACACCTCCAAACAACCTGGCAACGCCGGGTACCCCCGCTAGTCATAGAATAAAATCTTAAATAGAGCCATACTACCAGCATACAATTCTCTAACTTCAAACAAGTCAGCTAAAAGCTAAGTCTGCCATGAGCCAAATTAACAAGGAAAGTTTTACTAAACTGGCTGAGTAGCTGATCGGAAACCAGTGTTTTTATCGTGCCACATCGCCAACAAGAAAATCTTGAAAAGGAACGAACAAAAAGCGAATTATTTCAATTTCTAACGACTTTGAATTACCTAGCGAGTTTATTTCAACAACAGAATCGCCCTCTGCCCGTGTACATAAGCCGGGTTACGTTACGAGGAAGCGTGAGATTCACCGTATTGTATTGCCATGTCGATATATCTTGACGCAGTGATTATGTGGGGGTTGCGACCTAATGACGTCTGAGATAACATAGGTATAACAGATTTCTACATGTGAATAAGTTAATTTTCGATGAAAATACGTCGTAAACTGGACATGATATGCGTTTGTAGAAGGAGTGAATAGTCTACAGTATATCTCCCATCTCAACCTTATCATGTCAGGCTAGAAATACAGACATCGGGCGGAATATATATCGATGATTGACAGCCATTTTTACCCTCCGCGAACGTGAGGATATTAGTAGACAAGTCCCCCATAATATATAATAATATGACTGAGACGGTTCCTATATATCTTTGCATACCTACAAATGTTGAGTTCGACACAAAGTCTTTTATAATGTAAGGGGAATTTAAGCTTCAATATAAAATAAATCTCGATCGGAATCATAAGTAAAATTGCATGTAACGGTTTCTTCGTCACTATCTTAAGACGCAAATATACAGTGTTATAGCAGATAGTTTCCAATATAGAAATTATTAACAGATCTATCCACCCATATATTCGTAAACTTTTTTCATAGCAGTACAAAAAACGTTTCTAGTTTCAGGGTAAAAACAACGTTACAAGTACGACTCAAGACGTTTCTGAATTTTTGAGATGAGGATTGGTTATTCATAATATTTGGATTCATCGGACAACTGCCCTCATCTTTAGTGTGGTTTTCACAACATTTTCGTCGATATAACCTACAACCTTCTTCAGGTGTATCTTGTCTAACTCGGCAATATTTCTGTCGAACTCGGGAATTCCGACGGAATTTAGAGCGGAACCCTTTATTTATTTAGCGTGCTCTTGTTCCGTTAGCAATGACTTAGGACCGCTATCCAGTCATGGCTGAGGGAACAAGAACACACTACTCACGTGAAGTAAAGAAAGGGTCTCGTTCGAAATTCCGCCCAAGTTCCTGAGTTCGACAGAAACATTCTTGAGTTTGGCAATGATACAGCTGAAGAAGGTCGGAGGTCATATCGAATGCAACGTTATGAAAATTACACTGAACATGATGATAGTAGTCCACTGAATCCAAATAATACGAAGTACAACTCATATTCCAGATTTAACCATTTCTTCTGAGCTTATGAAATATTTGTCGAGTACTATTGTAATCAAGATTGTTTGTGGCAGATGAGCGGAGCGTGTGAGAGGCGTCAATTGATTAAGCGTACAGTAGGAATTTACAGTAGATCTTACCAAATTGCTAGTTAGCACTTTTATTTCCAATTCGTTATTTTTAATATTTCAGAGACTCACGAACCCTGAATTGCCACAGCCATGGTGTGACATTTCTGCATGCAATGCCGACACACATTAATATATTCGTTATCTGAACAACACACCGCTGTATATTGCTTGTTTATTTGAACTTTTTATGTGCTTAAGCGTCATCATTCGGATATTATTCTTACAGACAGGTGTAATCTGAAGACCACTTGTATAAGATGTCTTATATCAAAGCAGTTATTAAAGCCTTATAATCACTATTATATATTCACAGTGTATATATGTACATAGTGTCGCATACCTCACCACATAAATCACTGTACCATTTTAAAATGTCAGTTTTTTAATAATTTGGATTTATTTTTCATACATGAATCAAAATAAAATTCCAACCTTTAAAGAATGTAATAAAACATAATAAAATACACCAATATACAAAAATATACATGTTTTTTTTTCAAAATAGTGAAGCGTGCGTTATTAAATGACTCAGGTAAAACCTTGTACAATAAGTGTTACACAATATTAGTGATTATCTTAATATAGATATATAGTGAGAGATGACAATTCAATACCATATGATATCCAGTATCATATGTATAACAAGATTTAAAAAAACTACCACATTCTTTTCATATTTTAATTATATACATGCTTATACGCAAATCCACCGTATACATGCACATACAAATGCATGCACGTATTTCTATGTACATACATGGATAAATAAGAAATCGAATAGAAATACAGGTTGTCCCAAAAGAAGCTGACGGATTTTAAATTTGAATAACTTCCTCAATATTAAAGTTATGCTTACCAATTTTTATATGAATGTAGATGCACCTCTCCGTGATTTCCTAGAGATATAGTAAGACATCATAGTCCACTTATTCTAATTTAGTTTATACAACTTGATCTAGGGAATTTTCCACAAAATCTAATTTTAGTTATGAAAAAAAAATGATGTTACTTAAGTGTTTGGGTGTACTACCAACTACAATATTGGCAAGAAAGTCTTAAACATATCCTCTCATGACCTATCTCCTTCTGAACATTTGATACTTGCTCATCGTTTAGAAATTTGTATTCCATTGTTCAGTGTTACGCGGAAAGAGGTATTTTCCGAATTTGAAATTCTCAATACCCAAGTTGAGAAATTTTCACCAGTCTTTGAAATTAAAATACCAGATTTAAAAACAAGATTAAACGACCGTGCCCACAGCTACGCAAGTGTAATATTATCCCATTCAGTGTTTAAATCCCGCAAAGAACATAATTCAGTTATTAAAACTATACGAGAAAATATATCGTTAGTCATTACTAGACCGGATGAAGACAGGGATTGCCGTACTAAATCATCATGATTATGTCGACAAAAAGAGACACTTGTACAATGGACTCCTGTCGCAACTCATGATTCAACTACCTGTTTAGAAAGCAAATTCTCATAGAATTAGTTAAGTGGTTTAAGAGGTCTACCTCCTTCTAGCATAGCTTGTGAGATTAAACCCTGAGGATCTATCGTCCCAAGGTTTATCTAAAATTCACAAAGCGGTTATCCCATTAAGGCCTATTTAGGGTCATCACAGCGTAAGGTTGCAAAATGGATCTTTAATATTTTACAATCAGTATTAGAACATTACAGCAAATGCTGTCTTAAAGATCCATTTCATTTTGCGGACTTTCATTAAAAGTCTAAACTTGTTAATAAATGTGTGTTCTAATGACATTAGTCATCTATTTACTAGTATCCCGATTTTAGTAACTATAAATATATGTCCAGATTTTTTATATCGTAGCCAGATATCGTCTCCTCCCATTCTGAAGGCATTTTTATTGAGCTGATGAAATTTGCGTCTACAGCTTTTTAATTCAATTTTTACGATGTAATGTATCAGCAAATAGTAACTCTATCCAGTGCCATCAGTCCTGGGTCCGATACTGCCGAATATTTCCGTGGGTTTCCATGAGGAACGATTTCTCTCTGGTCTCATGACACTATTAGTCAATTTTCGATTCGTGAATGATGTTGTCTCTTCAATAATCAAACGAAAGCTAAATTTTTTTCTGCCTAAATAGAATGCATCCCGCGTTTAATTATACTTATGGAGAGGAGTGCAACTCGTCTATAGTTTTCCTTATTGTATTGGTAACAGAGACACCACCTGGTTTACCTTACGTCAATATACCACAAATTTGCATCACAGGACTGTATATACGCTGGTATTCATTTCTCCCCTCGAAAACCTAAAATCAATTTAATTTGAAACATTATACATCGTGCCCTGATGATTTGTTCAAAATAAAAAAAATGAATGAGTAATTTAGGATAATTGCGAGAACCTTAAACACATTTTCTTGAAAATATCTTCTACCCCACCTCATCATAATAATAATGTAATTTACAATTTTAAGTGTAGTTGCACTGCCAGATACGGTGGTTGAACGACGTTGAGATTAGATGGGAGAATCCAACAGCACGTAGCCAGCAAAATCTGAAATGAAACATACCAAGCAACGGATATTCCTGCCAATACATACAGGTCTCCAGTAACTGACCATCTCATTAAAACGAACTTCAGTACAAACTCATTTTCAATTCAAATCGTGTTCACTCAACATTCCGTCTAAAGAACTTTAATAGCGAATTACTATGTTAAATTTATTAAAATTTGAATGTCTCAATTTTTTATATTTTCATTTATATAGCTATTATTACCTACTTTTAATTTTTTGTATGTTTATTACGATTTCTATTATTATCTTTTAGCTATGGAAATTAGCTAGCCTCGCAAAAAAATAAAACCTGCAAAATCCATCATGAATGCACATATATAGTCACCAATGTATATACATACATGTATACATACACTCACTTTAGGTATATGTACAAACATATAAATTATATATTTAAAATATCATTATTAGCATAAATGTAATCTTCCATTAATTACTCAATTCTTTATTTAATTTTCGTAGTAGTTAATATTACCTATTTATTATTAGATGTATTTCTCTGTCTCTTTTGTATATATATATATATATATATACATATATATATATACATATATATATATACACGTATATATACATATATATACACGTATATATATATATATATAACTACTTCATTTACTCACATAAATTAATATACGAAAGTATAAATTTATGCGTAAATTTTAAGAATTTACGTTAGCAGGGCCCAATACGTAGGTAGAGCTAGTTAGTAAGTTATAAAATATATATGGCGATTAAGCTACGCTGAATATTCCGCGATGAAAAGCGGAATATTCAGTGTAGCTTAATCCGAGAGTGGATGAAACGCGGAATATTCAGTGTAGCTTAATCGCCATATATTTTATAACTTACTATATATATATATATATATATATATATATATATATATATATATATATATATATAATAGTGGCCGCCAAATTTATGGAGTGTTTTGGATGTTCGTATCAGAGTTTGTCTTTAAAAATCCACCAAAAATCAGCTAATTATCTAATCAATATAACATTTTCATCGATCAGTAAGTAAAGAATACACTTTATATGTGTGTAACTTTTTTTCGTGTTCGTTTTATAAATATATTCTGATGACTTTACACCCATTTTCTCATTTCTCTCTTATTCGAACTCTAACTGCCCGATCAATCCATTAGGCCCCCACTTATTTTCTTGTGGTGATGGTGGTAGTGGAGGGTGAATGAGTGTAGAAGAACAAAAAACAAACGAACAAAAGTCACAGTGTGCCTTCGAAATTTGAATGTGTTTAATTTTTTTTTATCTTCTGCGTTTTATAGTGTAAGATTCATTGAATATGTTATCAATATACTTATTTACGAAAACGCTAAAAGATGAATACTTTTAAATCTCTAAAAAATAAATTAAAAATTTAATTTTAGAATGTGTAAACTTTCAATGAACCAGTACATCAAGTATATTTTAAAAAATCGATACCAAAAACATGAAAAATTGATTAAAAAAATACGATGCGAAAAGTTTAAGTATTGACTATATCTGCAAGCGTCGTTTTACAAAAAAAAAAAAACGCCATTTCAAGGGCTAGCAAATTCCAATGAAAGTCTTTGCCAGCATAATTTATGCTATAAAGAATCAGGAAAAGTACACTATGATCTAGTTTGTGGGAAAAGACTGTGGCTCATATGTTATTATTAATTAGAAAATAAGAAAAGAAAAAAAAAATTTCATCATGAAATTAAAAACTGACTTAAAGTGACATAAAATTATAATGTCAAAAATTTATGTGCAATGTAAAGATAGAAAGAAACAGTTTTTCTTGGCTTTTAACAAGTATTAGAAAAACTTTAAGCTTGATTGATCAATTATTATGAAGGAAAAATTATAAAGCTAAAAATAACATATTTTATCATAAATGGCGTTTATAATTATAATTTAATTCACTTATTAAAAAAATGTCGTTGCCTATCTAGGTAGATTAAAAGTAATGAAAATGCTCAAGTAAATATTTAGACGCGGTTAGGTTCCTATACCTAACATCCAAGATAGCGACGGTAGGCAACATTTACGAGCTCATGATTAATAAATGGAATAATTTGACTTTATTAAAATTACATTACAATATTTTTTTATATTCTTATAGCCCATCATAATAAATTTTATTTAAAAAAAAACAACAGGTAGTTTAATTGATTAGACAACCATTTAAAAATATATATTTTTTTTTTTTACAAAAACTGGATTAATTTAAAACTTAAAATTCTATTAAAATTTACAGGATTATATTATTCCGCTTTTAACATAGTACACTTCAAGGTATTTTCCTTCTGATGCAACTAATAGTTGTTCAGAAATAACAGATTTTCACTGATTTTAATACGCTTTAGAAAATGCAGTTTTCGCTCAATTGGCGGTCACTGTATATATATATATATATATATATATATATATATATATATATATATATATATATATATAATTCCCAACAAGTGAAAGAAAAATTAGATAAAATAAATTCCAGAATAAAACCACAATCTATAGCTACTTATGATTTTAGTACGGTATATACTAAAATTCCGCACGTAAAACTTATAAAAGAATTAAATGATACTGTAGATTTAGCTTTTGAAGGTGGAAAAGGTAAATATATAGACCTTTCAAACTCTAAAGCATTTTGGTGTAAAAATCAAAATAGCAAAACGAGTGTTTCTAAAGGTATTTTAAAAATACTTGTAAGTCATATTATTAAAGAATGCTATTTTCAAATAGGAAATAAAATATTACTCCAAACGATATGTATCCCAATGGAATTGGATCCTGCACCATTTAGGCAAATTTGTATTTACATAGACTCAAGTATATATATATATATATATATATATATATATATATATATATATATATATATATAATCACTATTAGAAACTGATATATCTAAAACATATACCTTTCATGGGCGTAGGAGATTTATAGATGCCCATTTATGTATAAACGATAATGATGAATTCGAAAAAAATAAACATCTTATATATCCAAACGAATTAAAATTGAATTGTGAACATAGAGGACAATAGGCTACATTTCTGGATTTATATATAAAAATTGAGGATGGGATTTTTCTTTATAAAATATTTGATAAAAGAAACGCTTTCCCCTTTAAAATAGTACTATGCCGCATAAAAATAGCACGTGCCCTGTTTTTATGTTTTATGGAACCATTATATCAGAGTTTTTGAGAATAGCTCGCGTTACTTTCAAATTAACAGATTTTATACCACCAGTTTCTAGCTTAGTAATAAGAATGATAAAACAAGGTGGGGATAAAAATAACATATTTAAACAGTTAAATAAACCATTTGTTCGTTATCCTGATACTTTTGAATCGTTTAAGATTAACCAGACTATATTAATAAAGGAACTCCAAAACTATATCAGCAATGTATAAAACGTATTTATAATTACATATAATAATTTAAAAAAAAATGTATATGTGTATAATTTTTTTTAACCTTTATATATTTAATTGTAAATAAATAAGAATGTACATATGCAATATACTAATCATAGTCGGGGTGATAAGTAGGTAAATAGATGAATCCTAATCTTATAAATACAAGACTGATAAATTAAAAAATATATCCATTTTTAATATGGAAATTGATAAGGTAATAGGTAAGAAATTCATTTTTATAGCATGAAAAGGTTAGTTATTGCGATTAAGAATAGGAAATTGGATCAAATGTTTGTACCATGTCTTCTTCCTAAGATTAAGGGAGATGGTGCTAGGGAGCCATGATGTAATATACTGTTTTGTTTTTAAATCCCCAGAACAGTGTTTCATGGTAAACAACTGATGATCCCTTCAAAAATAAATTGTTAGTACGATAGATAATTCGAGAGCGAGTTGATGCAGTGATTGCAGGTGATTGAATTACGTACTGACTAGATGGGTTGATAACGAATGATAAAAAAATATTTATTTTGTATAGTTTTAAAGGTTAAAACTTCAAAGGTTATATATATATATATATATATATATATATATATATATATATATATATACATACACACACACACACACACACACACACACATATATATATATATATATATATATATATATATATATATACATGCGGGTATGACTTTTTCTTCAATACATTTTTCCAGAAAAATTCTCCGGTTGTTGTCAGAATTTGCTGCGATTAAGATGCTCTTGCATGTTCGCAGTAAAGATCGGTTTTCCATTTCGACAGAATGAATATTTTTTTTTACTATTCTATAATCAATTTTATTCATATATATATATATATATATATATATATATATATACACGTGTATCTATCCATCTAGATATCTATATATATATATATATATATATTACTAACTATTTATAATAATTAGGGCTATGAAAACATTGTTTTAACTCTCAAGTGTATATCCGACACAATTAGATACAGTTAATCAACCGAGAGTCACATCATCCTGTATAACAGCACATAAGATATCAATGGACATACACTCGACTGTCCAAACAATGAAAAAGTATGCTGTTGTCATATCCCTCATAATAATAATAATGATAATAATTACATACTACTACTACTACTAATTATAATAATATATTATTAATAGTTATTTATTAATTTATTTTATTTTATTAACAGAATTTTCTTATTTATTTTTAAGAATAACCCCCCAACAATATTTCCCCCTCCAATGAATAAAATTATTAAATGATTAGTTTATATATTTATTTAATATCATTATATATATATATATATATATATATATATATATATATATATATATATATATATATATATTTAAAATTATGATATGACATATATTCTGTTTATTCCTTTCTTAACGAATATATCTGTAATTTCAGGGTAAGTCAAAATGGTGTGATTTAAAGTAGGAATTCCTTATTTTAGTCACACGATTCTGACTTTACAACCAGGTGAGATTCTTAGATATCTGTACCATGTACAGGAAGAATATAATTCCAGTCCTTTCTTTGTACGGAACAATACAATAATATTAAACTTCAATACAATAGAACATCTAAATAAAATAAAAATATCTATGAATAATAAAATATAACTGAAATTGATCATTACACACAGACATATAAAAAAATAATAAATATAATTTTAATTAAATGTCTTAAGGAGAATTGTTCCCCAACACCCTCAGCAGAATGTCCTGTATTTAAAAATTTAGCTGATCAGTCATCTCCTTCTCAATGCAGACTAATCAGTTTCCTGTGCGTCATGAGTAAGTTGCTGTCATCTGTGTCAAATAGAGACGTAGTCAAGAACCTCAGAAAAATAACCTGCTCAGTGACATGCAATATGGTTTCCGTTCTGCTAGATCTAGAGCAGATCTGCTAACAGTTATATCTCATAGGATTAGCGAATCACCCGACGGAAGTTTCCTTTCTACAGCAACTACAGTACTATTTTTTTTTATAATGAGAAAATTTATAAATATTTAAAATCTTAACAAGTTCAACAAAATGCCAATTGCATTTTTATTAGTGCATAAGGCACATCTGATTGAGTTGAAATAAAATATTTTTTGCTTAAATTCTAGTATCTTTCTTTTTATAGTTTAATATTAATAGTTTTTGGTAAATTTTATGGTTAAACATTTTGTTGAACATCTTTCTGTTGAGGCCGAAATCCTTTTTCAAGAAAATAAATAAATATGAATAATAATATAAAAAAAATATATAGCTAATTAACAAGAAAACATCCAGTAATTAAATAACACTGTAATTCATGGCAAACATATATTTATACTAATAATGACATTTTAATGTAATATATGTTTACACCTATATATAAAAACAGGAGTATATGTATACATGTGTGTAATTATATATGTGTGTGTCTGTATATGTGCATCTATGTACGAGTTTGAAAAAAAGTTATTTCCTGCGAGACAAGCTAATTGTATAGCTAAAAATAATAAGTGAAATCGTAAAAATACAAAAAAAAACAAATAATAAGTAGTCTATACTAGCTATATAAACGAAACTATAAAACAATTAAAAAAGAGAAATTACAATTTAAATAAATTACATATAGCGATACGCCATTAACTTTAAATGTATGCATATATTTACATTAACTGTCGAGATATTATCTGCGTTCCTGTTCATATTTGCGATCTTTAGATATGAACCCCCCGCAATTTGGAAAAGAGTATTTTCTTGGAAATATATTATAGCACAATGTCACACATCGCAGTGTGGATGTTAGGCTTTTAAGTAAGTGTTATTATTGGCAAAAATTGTCTAAATATATATATATATATATATATATATATACATATATATATCAATTTGAATATATCATTTATTTATGGCTTCCTTCCTCAACACTGGCATTCTTTGCATTGTGATAGCCTTCTAATACGTAACTTTATACACACACATAAGAACATAGGACCATGTTGTTTTGTTAAGTAATTTTTCTTTCTACGCAACAATGTAATAAACAAAAAGTACCCTAAAAATTGAATTTAAATGTAAAATCACATCTAACACATGCCACGGTCCATAAGTGTCAGAAGTAACCGCTTTTTTATTTAGTTTTATGGTTTGTAGATGTCTAAATATGAACTGCTCTTCATCTTCAATGGTAGGCATGCCCATTTCTGTTCTGAGATTCTCATCTGATGGCTCTGCTACTTGGGGAGAAATCGACTTTGAAAATTCTTGGTCTTTCTTTCACATCAAATTATTCTTGAAGGTCATGTATTAGATTCATTGCTCTTTCAGATTCTTGTATAATACGTTACCTCCATCGTTCTAAACATATTCTCACATTTGAGGTCATTCTTTATCGGTATAATTCAACTATCAGACCATGCATGGTGTACTGTAGTCATAAATGGGGCGATGAATCACTTTCCCATTTGAAGGATAATGATAATGCATAGGAACATATTCTACTCAACTTTTTTCTCACGGACATGTTGTTCGTCTCAAAGATGTTTAAACTAGAACCATGCAATGTGTTAGTTACAATTTTCTGATCTATTTCGTGCTTTTTTTTTATTTAACTTCATTTGATTCGTCAGCTAGTGACGTTTTTCAATCATCTTTTTTTATATTAAATTGTGATACGACTTTCTATTCCAAAGAACCATAATCTTTCGGAAATCTCTACCTGCCAACTGTTTTCCTCCTACCAATAGTATTGTATTTTTTAAGGTTATCGTTGTTTCTTTTGTTCTTATTTTCTCATATATCAAATTACTTCACGCTTTGTTTAGAGCGATTTAAAAGCCAAATTAAGAAAATATGGCGCCTTACTACAGTTCAGTTAGACGAGCTATTTTCGTAAGCCTCACACTCTTAATTTTTGAAATAACATATTCTAAACCCAGTTTTAAGATTTCAATGTTAAAATCATCTTAATTTTGACTCGCGTAATTATTTCTATAAGTAAATTAGTCTGTACGTTCGTGTCACATGAAAATTTTAAACATACTTATCGGTGGACATTATTATTAAATTATCGTTATAATTAGCGCTGAAACAGATTCGATAAATCGTTGAAAAGAAAACATGATATTAATGAATCAATATTTTCTCTTCCGTTTTCCAGTCTTTAAAAGAATAATTAAATGTCAACATTAGCCTGCGATTGATTGGTGATCTAATTCGGAACTGACCAGAATAAATGAGTTGGAAATTACAATTTAGAAGACGTTATAAGGTTCACTGCTTCAACTATGGAAGCAGGAAGATTGATTTTTGCACTTATTTTGTTATGCTTTAATTTGGTCATTATTGCTTAAAAATAATTTGCAGATTTTTCTCCTAATTTGTTTGCGAGATTAAATTCATTTTATGAAATCTAAAGTATAAAATATTTTTCAAAAATTAAACTAAACTTTGTGTAGCATAACGCCATGTAAAAAACATTTTGTTGTTTAAAATTAATTCATCGTCAACAAGGCAAATATTAAGTTATCACCGTCATCATCATACTAAATAAATCCAAATATACTATTGTTTGCATAAGTTTCACCGATATTTTTCCTAGTCAGAAATCTTTCAAGAAAGACGGCGGGTACTTACGGGAGAGAGCACGAGAATGGTTGTCAATATTTTAAGTGAAAGTGCTTCTTGTGAAGCGAACTGGATTCAAACTTGAAACATCTAGGTCATCTTCAATGAAAATGCAATAAACATACCAGTTGATATTACCTTTTCGAAAATAATCCCTACAAAAACTGATACATTTTGGTAACCGTTTTTCTCCTGGGCTGTGGTATTGCTTCTACGTAGTCTTAGAATACCTACCGTCGGAGATCTTGCAGCTATTCTTTAGAGGTGGACAAAGTTTATTGCTTACTACCCAGGCGCTCAATTAGAAACTAGATTGCTCAAGCAAGTTCTGATTGAGCAGAATGTTTAATTACTCCAGGTTTCTGACCTTGAAACACGCATTTCTGCAGCCACTCGACGAAAGTGCTCTTCTACGCATGTTCCACTATACATTTCTAACTTAAACAGCGTGTTTTACATGTTTATATGCGTATCGACATGGTAACCAATGAGGCTCGAGATCTATATGTTTTAAGTTGTATTTTAGTTAATTTATTTGAAATCACTAGGATATATTGGGCACAATTTAATAATCACAAGAAAATTGGCTCTATAAAAATAAATAGGAAATCTGCTACATTTTAAATATCATATTTAAGCGTATTTTTCGACCGGAAAACGTGCGACTAGCTAGAGTATATATATATATATAATGTGAGTGTGCGTGTATACCGAATGGTCGCAAAACAATTGTAACGTACAATGAAAATACACTAATTGTTGCTATCAATCTAATCTTTGTTGTCTTGATTTCGTTAAAACAACATATATATATATATATATATATATATATATATATATATATATGTGTGTGTGTGTGTGTGTGTTTGTATGTATATATTTTCCTCTTGACCTCTGATCTTGATAGAGAGGAGACTAAAACTTGCTAGTATGTTTTCAAATGATCATGTAAGAACAGCAAGGGGGAGAGTATTTCCAAGATAGTATTCCAGTATCAAACAATCTTTATGCACCGTGAAATTTATTTTATGCATGCAAACCAAAGAAGAGAGATATAACATATGATAACTATTTTGAATATAGTTTCCCCTTGGTGTTATTTCTGATTATTTTAAACCATAGCAGAAAGTTTTAGTCTCCCCTCCATCAAGGCCAGAGGTTGGGGGGGATATGAGAGATTTTATTAGACATGCAAAACTAGGTAAACAAATGACTATGATAAATATAAGGATAAATGATGCAGTATATTCTTCCACCCCGATTCTTTGAAATTACTACTATTATAGATTTTCGAGGATACTGAAAACAAAACAATAATAACATAACAGGAAACGAGTAACTTCAATTATATTAGAAAATTCTAGTTGTGACAAGTTGGGGGGCACTTTTCTATATTAATTTAACGTAAAATAAACACCCACTTTATAGCCAAAGTTGCCATGAAGTGATTCTATGTAAAATTAATATAGAAAAGTGTTACCGCACTTGTTTAAACAATAATGTGCAATTTTAAGGGAAAATGTCAATTATAGTTCAGGTCATTAGCTTTCCAACGAGCCTTCATTTGTTAAATTCTGATCAGCAGTGGCCGAGATTTCGAACTTACATAATAGCCAAAAAACGTGATGTTATATATATATATATATATATATATATATATATATATATATATATATATATATATAAACATATATATATATATATATATAGTAATGTGATTGATAATTACATTAAAATACACTCTGATCTTTAGACAATTGTTCTAATCTCCTTTAAATATATATATATGATGATTGCAACGTCTTGTCAGACGAGTGCCATTCCCTCGGACACTTAAAGTCCATGAGCCCAAATTCCTAAGGGAGTATCTATAAAAAAAAGGTTGTTACAGAGTCTTAGCTTTGTACGACAGCTAAATCTCTCTCTCGGTTCAAAATGTTGAAATCCAGCAACAAGCAAGAGCAAGATAGCCAGCAACAAATTAAACTGCAGACCAGCTTAATGCGGATACTGGTCTCCCGCTTTATGTTTTTTTAAATCAGAGATTTGCTTCTCCTAGAAAGGTTGCCTTCACAATGGCTTACGGGAGCCCTCTCCACTCCAACACATATATACGTACACTCAAATATACACGGTGCCAGTTGGCCGTTGACCCCGAAAAAGTGTTCATTCCTCCTTTGAAAGGTCTTATTTTTAATCCTTCAGGTAGACTAGCCACCCTCCTCACCAAACAGGTCTGGTGGGGGAACCAGTTTAGTCGCCGGTGGCCCGACCATGAGGCAGGTAGTACTGGGTTACATGGTACCAGCAGCATATGACATGGCCTGCCACACAATGATGATTCATTAATATATATATATATATATATATATATATATATATACATGTCTATACATGCGTATATATACATGCATATACATATACATATAAACACATACACCAACACACACACACACAAACATATATATATATATATATATATTTAGATGTGTATATTACAATAAGTTTACCAAGGTAATCAAAATGGTAAACTTAAAATATATTATAAATATTAAAGAGTTAATATTTACAAGTAAAATAAACTCAGCCAGATGTAAAAGCTCAATAAAACCGTAAAGGAAATAGAGCTTATAATATTAACAAATGATTAATAAAACATGTTAAAAGACATCTTGAAAAAGAGTTAAAAACATATTAAATTTTAAAAAAGGAAGCACAAGATAAGTGGATAGTCCTTGATCCGCGGAGTTTCGAAGAAATACTCTCCTTCTCATCAGAGGGCAGGAATTAGCAAAATGCAGGATCGGATTTTGCATATAAAAGTATTTAATGAAACTACAAGTAAGTCACAGATCTTACTTGGTTAAAAAAAAAGGTGAGGTAAGGGGAACAGGAGGCAAAAGATAAATGATAAAAAGATTTCACATGAATGGATAGTCCGGTGAAGGGTAAAAATCCAAAAATGGTAAATCCAAAACGGTCGAATTTAAAATTTCAATCCAATGGATAAATTGCAAATGGTAAAAAATAATCCAAAAGGCAGAGTTCCTTGGAAAAAAAGCGCAAATGGAATGAATTCCAAATCATTAAAAGAAAAGCACTGGAGATAAAATTTATATATATTTGGGTTTTACCGTCACTGGTTAGGAGGAAAGTATTTCTTCGAAACTCCGCGGATTAAGGACTATCCACTTATCTAGTGTTTCCTTTTCAGATTAAATATGTTTTAACTCATTTCAAAGTGTTTTTTAACATGTTTTATTAACTGTTTGTTCGTATTATAAGCTCTATCTCCTATTTGGTGTTATCAAGCTTTTACATCTGGCTGAGATAACTTTATAAATATCAATTCTGTAATATTTATAATATACTTTAATTTTACCATCTTGGATCATTTTGGTAAATTTAATTGTAATTTTTGTTTTATTTTATATATACATATATATATATATATATATATATATATATATATATATATATATATATATATCCTAGTAGGCCAGCTTTAGTTCTGCTGCTACCGTTGTCTTCCATGTGGCCTTGCATGGCCACTAATATATATATATATATATATATATATATAAATATATATATATATATATATATATATATATATATATAGAGAGAGAGAGAGAGAGAGAGAGAGAGAGAGAGTCATCCGCATACAGTACTGTTTCGTTGTATCACAACCTATCAGTGCGGAAAGTCTAGACACTTTCCTTAGCCTATAGAAATCTTATAACAGATAGACATTTGGCTCTATAATAATAATTACGTAATCTGCATGAATTAAAATATCATTAAGCGTATCATATGACCGGGCAATGCCGGGCAGTCTGCTAGTATTCATATATATATATATATATATATATATATATATATATATATATATATATATATATATATAGGCCACATTAGCAATTATAGGAAATCTCAACTCGATTGAGCTCCACGGCGTATTCTAATTTAATTAAAAACTCTTTATTCTAATTTCAGATACTGCTTCAAACATAATGGAGAATCTAAAGATAACACGACAAATTCTTTACCACTTGACAGCATGAATGCGGCGATATGGCGATCTGGGAGTTTTCGCAATTATGAGGAAATATGTCGCTGATTTTAAATTGGAAAGAGAAGAATTCTGTTGTAATCAGAATTAATTTTTTTACAGCAGATATTTTAGCTAACACACTCATATATTACACAGATAGTATGTATACACTGAAACACAAACACACACACACACATAAATATATATATATATATATCCATGTTACATGGAAAAGGCCTGCTCCCCTTCCATATAAAAACAAGATTATTAGATAAGTGGAAATGAGATTAGGGTAAGCCTTTAATCGTCCCTGCAGCGAAAGTTAAGAAATGGAATGTTAGAAATTAAGTCTATTGTTTATTCTTTAAAAAATCTAAATATTAAAAATGTCAGCCAAAAGAATGAACAATACAAATTAAATTATATTGTTTAAAAATTAGATTAGAATTGAGGATTCTTTTGTTTTCAAAAATGTGTTGGACAAACATATGTAAAGCTACGTGAAATTGGTCACGTTTAAAAAATACACTTCTGACGTCAAAGACACAGAACTTTTCTCCATATTACGAGTTCAGATTTTAGTCAAGCAGAACATATGGAGATAACATGCGCTAGAATTTAAAAAGGCGTACATTTTAAAAAAAATAGTCTATAAATGCCTCTTCTCTTCTCTATTAAAACATGTATACATCTTCTCTTCATCAAGAGAGAAGTCAGTCAGCAAGAGAGCCAGAGAGTAGTCAGTTAATCGCTCGGAAGCGGAGAGAGAGCATGTAGATCCAAGTTTGAATTCCTGACGTCAATCGACCAGTCGATCAGATGAATAAAGGAGCCATCATTATTTGTAACTGTTGTCTTGTGTCATCCTTCATCACGAAGAAGATAATGTGTTTATCACCAATTATAATTAATATTGTAAACCCTTCTAAGTTATGTATCCCATCTCCTCCATCACAAGTAATGTCTATAAATGCCTCCGCTTCTCTGTTAAAAACTATCTATGTATACATCTCCATTTAGTATGTATATGAAGTCACAAGCATCCCAGAACTGTATAAATGTCTTATCTCCCTCATCTTCACTATCTTTTTATTCCGTTATACATGTAATCGTGATATATGCCCCCGGCCTCTTGTTAATATGAACCCCTACTATTTAACATCTATTGCGATTTGGTACTCCTTTTCAGTGCATCTATACAAGTGTGTGGAAAAAATTGAATCACGTGTATAATACTGAAACAACTAAGGTCCTTAGCTGGACGAAATACACACATGCACACAATGAAAAAAGTCGAGTATACACTCTCACGAAAAACATGTTGATATACCGCAAAAAATAAATAAATAAAACATAAATAATAATAAAAACAACCGCACACGAATGTCTATTTATAAATGTACGAAAAATGCTAGACCATTTATCACACACAATGCCAAAAGAAAAAATAAAGGAAAAAAAAAATATACTTACACACGGAACAATGTACTTGAAAAGAGATGATATGCCGCAGAAGAAACAAAAGCAGTCGTAGAGGTGAATGGAAATAAAGAAAAAGAAAAACACTCACACACGTAAGAAAAACTAGTTCACAAGAATACATTTGCGTATTTCATTGATTAATGAATTGTTTTGTTTTGTTCTTATATATATATATATATATATATATATATATATATATAATGTGATAAAAAGAACTTATATACACAGGAATAAAGAGATTGGTGTCATTCATTATTGTTTGGAAAAATTGTATCCAGTTTGAATTGTTTAATTAAGACTGTCAATCAAAAGATTTTTCAAAGCTGCATGTGCTTTTTAAAACACCGTGTGTGAATGCATATTGATTGAAAAAGAATTTCGTGTCCATAGTTAAACTTTTCAGTTTTCTAGGTGTTTTGTTTTAAAACAGGGGACAATTTTTTAACAGACTTTATTGTTGTTGTTGAATTTTTTCAAAAAGTTATAACTGTGACGTTTTGTGTAAATCATAGGTGAATGTAATAACATGCTTTTGGAAAATGTTATATATGTTTGAACAAATATTGTAAAAATTATTTTAAATGTATGTATAATGTAACTTAATTGTTGTCAGGAATTCAGACCACAATTAAGTAAATAAATTAAGATGAAATAACAATAATATATATGCATATATAACAGACGCCCCATTTCTGAAACTTGGCCATTTATTTGTTCTTCTGATCAGTTTTCTTAATTTAATTCTAGGACATTCACGTGCATATCTAAGCTGACCTAATTATTAACGCTTACTTTCGCGCTTTTTGTATGGGTCAGTTTGACCTTGCTTTTCAAATTTAAACTTTCACCGCTTTTCGTTTTTTTTTTAAACCTTAATTTTTTTGATTCATCCAGCCTTGACAGACGTGTTTTCAATTTTATCTCCAGTGCTTTTCTTTTAATGATTTGGAATTCATTCTATTTGCGTTTTTTTCCAAGGAACTCTGCCTTTTGGATTATTTTGGACCATTTGGAATTTACCCATTGGATTGAAATTTTAAATTCGACCGTTTTGGATATACCATTTTTGGATTTTTACCCTCCACCGGACTATCCATTCATGTGAAATCTTTTTATCATTTTTCTTTTGCCTCCTGTTCCCCTTTTTTTAACCAAGTTAGATCTTTGACTTACTTGCAGTTTCATTAAATACTTTTATATGCAAAATCCGATCCTGCATTTTGCTAATTCCTGCCATCTGATGAGAAGGACAGTATTTATTCGAAACTATGCGGATTAAGAACTATCCACTTATCTTGTGCTTCCTTTTTTAAAATTAAATGGTTTTTAACTCTTTTTCAAGATGTCTTTTAACATGTTTTATTAATCATTTGTTCATATATATATATATATATATATATCGTTTGCTGAACGACGTCTTCCGGCGGGGTCCGTGGATTTCTGGGAGCGGAAATTGTCCGCACCTGGCGAGCCGGACAACAGACCGGCGCAGTCTAGGGGGCACAAGTGGTGGTCTATATATGCGGGGGCTTCTGTGTGTACATAGATATGTGTGATAAAATGAAGACAAAATTAAATATAGAAATAAATCATCAGAATCGAAACCGGCAAATTTTTTCTTTTGATAATTTAATCTTGTGTCTAATTGCTTTTTTGTTGTTTTGTCCTTTATCACCCAAACTATAATTACAGTATTTTATGATATTCCGTATATTTTATCTCACGCATATATATATATATATATATATATATATATATATATATATATATATATATGTATATATATATATATATATATCGATTTATGCATATATATATATATATATATATATATATATATATATATATATATATTGAGAAATGCAAGTAAAAACAAAATTATATGTTCCTCAAAATTTCGTCTATATTAAAAGAATTCCCCAGGACGATTAATTTGAAGAAATAAAAGACCAATACAATATTTGAAAATATACTTGTAAAACGATGTCTTCGTTCTATTTCAGAACGGAGACAACCGTTGGCATTTAAAAATGTGCATAGCGTCGAGAAGTGAAATTTTTAACGTATTATAACCGTTTATGTATAACATAAGATATATATGCAATTCATATTCTTTTCTGAATAAATATAGGCGTTGTTATTAAAATGTAAATGTGCTATTAGAATGAAATTAGAGAATTTTTTATTAATTTATTGACTGATTTATATATATATATATATATATATATATATAATTACAGCCCCTTTAAGAAATTTGTTTCTTATCGTTGAGCACTCTCAGTTGAATTAAAGTCGGTCAATTTAGCTCTTATGCATAGTTCATCGTATAACGATTAGATCACTGTCTGGCTTACATAAATGAACATTAAAAACTGCAATGTTTAAATTCAACGTTATTTCACGCGGTTAATGGTAGCCGAATGGATAAGGTATTCGCTAATCGAGCAAGAGATGTCTCGTGTTGCGGGGTTCTAATCGTTCGACTGGTATTAATCGTGACACCCTGCATTGAAGATTCCCGAAAGGATAAAACACAAGTGTCTGTAGGTATTTAATTATTGTAGCAAAACTGATATATATATATATATATATATATATATATATATATATATATATATATATATATATGGATGTGTGAAAAAAAAACTCATTTCACATAACCTTCACCGCCAAAAAAATCCACAACAACTTATATAAACTAAGACAATTGTATTTTTATTTTATTTATTGTGGACTATTATCCTCATTTTTTTAATATTTGGGAGATGAGGATAATAGTCCGGAAATAAATACATAAAAATATACAAATTACTCATCTCAAATGTATTCCAATAATTATATATATATATATATATATATATATATATATATATATATATATATATATATGTATATTATATATATATGTATATATATAAAACAATCATATTCATTAATATATATATTCTAATATATCATCATATAGTATCTTTATTGATTACAATGATCAATGATAAACACTCATTTAATAATTACTAGCATGAGACGGTAAAAGATATATAATTCATTTGTCTATATAAATAAATATATATCAACATATATATAGTAAGTAAAAGATAAGAACCGTTACTGCACGCACACACACACACACGCACGCACACACACATATATATATATGTATATATATATATACATATACATATATATATATATATATATATATATAAATTGTTTAATATATAATTATCCACTGACAATGTTTTTTCGACTACGACTTATCCGAGTGGCTGATTGTAGCGAGATTCGAAATAGGGACCCGATGATTAGAAGTCTTAACTTCTACTCATAGCGTATCTCGCGCATATATATATATATATATATATATATATATATATATATATATATACATATATATATATATATATATATATGTATATGTATATATATATACCTTTAATTTTGAGCTTTTTTCTCATTTGGATATTGATATCAAAAGCCTACTTGTATATATACGTATATACATACATATATATATATATATATATATATATATATATATATATATATATATATGTGTGTGTGTGTGTGTGTGCGTGCGCTGGAGAAAAAGATATATATATATGGTTTACTATTCTACAATTTGAAGCACATATTATTTCAAATGCATTTTAAAATTCTAACAAAAAAGTATTAAAGTATTTTTTTAGTTATTAGTGACAAATGTAAATTTCATTTTAACGTTTTGCAAATTTTAACATTACTAATTATCATTACTGTTATAGAATGTTGAGCGATGCCTTAATGTTTAAATCGTTCTTCTGATTATTAAGCTAAATTATTAACCAATCATAATCTTTAATGTATTCATGCGGAGCCCGCATTAACTTACGAATTTGTCAACGTACATCACTCTTTATTCATAACAAAATTCAAATGCTCTTAACATACGTCAGGTGTTAGAGTTCTGTTACAGAAGCGTTGATTTAATTTGGAGAAAATAAACTACGCACCATGTGTATTTTATTTTATTACATTTTACATATTTTCATGTGACTTAAACAACGTTTTCCTTCCCCATGCTTTGAACGATATAGTTTAAGAAGTACCACCTATTCTCAGCGTTGTCAAGGAGATATATAACATAAAGCAAGAAAATCAGGATATTCGTCACAAAATATTTTGAATTCAAAAATTTGAAATAAGAAGTGACTATTTCGTTTAAAAACATGATCATCATATCTTAAAATAAGTCCTTGTAAATTGAACGAAATTGCCGAGGTTTCACAGTAGAGAAATTGCAAAAAACAGACACCCAAATCAAATGATTTATACTTAATATTGTGCAATTATTTGTTTGCTGGGGAAAGTGGATTGGTGTGTCTGCGTTGTGGGGACGTTTCTCGGAAAGCTGTTTCGTCCTGGACACAGCAGCCAGCTTCCAGAATATAAACCGCATAGGAAACCATAGTAACCTCTCATTTAGATCAAGTGGTTGATGTGTCGCCGGCCACGTCTTCTTGCGAGTCTCACCGTCATCTCTGGAAAGATCGCTGTGCTAGAATTAAACACTATATTAAATGTCCTATCTATACTGTCTTTTATGAGAAGAGAAATTCTTTTATTTCAACAAGTTAAGAGCCATTATAAGTCGACAAAATCGAGAGATCAACTACTTGCGACCCGTCACCGACCGTGATCAGATTTCTACAAAATTACGATTCTCCATTCGTCGATAAAAAACAAAACAAAACACATGAGCGACATAGAAAAATGGAGTAAGAAAAAAAAAGAAGAGAGACAAAGATACATGAATATATATTTTGTTATTAAATTACAACAGCTTGTTCTGAATTTAAACTTTTTCAGACGCCCATGCCAGTCAAAAAATTGTGCCATCTTTCTCATTCAAGTTGCCTTCGTTTTGTGTCAATAAATTGTCAGCTTGATTAAAGCGGAGAGTTTTTGTATTCGTCATCTTTCCCATAACACATTTTACAACTTTACTTGTCTCCCCAAAAAGAATGAGATAGAGGTAGGGACTAAGACTTTTTAATGTGAAATGCACAAGACCTCCCTCAAAGGGACTCTTTCTCATTGTGGTAGTATTTAATTCTCTAGCTACATGCACAAAATTTACGTGCTGAGAACAGATTTAACGTTTTTATACACACAATAGAAAAAAACAAATGGGTTCTTTTTGTGAAAATTGAGCAAATAGAATTATTACATTAGAAGCTGTAAAAAAATAAATACTTATCCTACATCATCATTGCCGCTCCAGAACTTAGGGTTATTGGGAGTAATATTTTTAATTAAAACTGTAATTAGAATTTACGTTTGTTAAAAATAATTATACCAATTTCTTCATACAGAGTAACCCTGATATAAGAGGCCCGGATATAATAAAAACGGATATGACAGATTTTCTCTGGTCCGAAAATAAAGCGTGTGTTAATATACGGGTAACCCGGATATAAGAAATTCGTATATAAGTGTGACCTGGAAATAAGAGAGTTGTAGAGAGCGAAAAACAAAGTCTCTCCTATCCGACTTAAATAATCAATTTTTTTATAATCAATTTTTTGTCATTTGTTTAAACGTTCTTAACATATTTTACTGAATTTTCTTAGTCTAACAGTTTAAAATAAAGAACCATTATAATTTAACATGTATTGTAAATAGTAAAATTAAAAATCCCCTGTCTAAAGCCTAAATTTTTTTGATTTTTGAAATTTCGTTTTTGCAGCTAAGTTTATATTTCGTTAATTTCTAACCGCCAGCAAAATTTAATTTTTCGTTTTATTTCCTTGTAAACTAGATATTTAATTAAGAGAATTGTCGTCTACGTAAAAATTTTACTGAGAGTGAACATAGTTTTTATAAATTCATCTTCATGTCTTAAAGGCAATATGATTTTCGATTTATTGCTTTCAAGCGGGTATCATCTAATGCTGTTTACATGTATTCTGAATTTTTTCTCCTCGATAAACTGCAGTGTATTTTAATGAGAAAACTTCTTTTTAAAAATGATCCCACAGCTAAGGTGTTTTCTTAAACTGCTTTGTAGCGAATATTTTACTACCGTTTGATCGTAATCTAACCGCAAAAATATAATTTGCTTATAATTCTGAGAAATTAAAAAAATGCCACCCTAATCTAACAACAATGTTTTAAATTTCCTTGTAGTCTATTACTAATGGGGGTTTAGTAAGCTGGCACTCTGAACGCGAATCTACGTTATTAGATGATATAATTTAGAGTTCACAACCATTTAATGCTCAGTTTATTATAATTTTCCAAACTAATACACTATATTTAAATGATCAATGCGTGGGGCGTTGTAAAGTCCATTTTCTGTTGTCATAAAATGTTCCCATCCCAAGTATGGATATCCCTACTGTTATATAAACAAAACTTTGTGTTTGGGTGTGTGAGTTCATTTTCTGTGGACTCCTAAACGGTTTGGACAAGTTTTTGGTAATTTTACAGACGTGTACTTTATGCGTCTAGCGATGTTCTTATCAAGAGTTGCTATCGGAATGTCTTGGCATCGATAATTGATTATCTGAAAAACCCGATAAAAGAAGCACCAGAAGATTTTGACTAAAGTTAATGCCTTATAAAGCTTACCATCAGAAATGCATTTGGAAAGTTTTATTACTGCACTTGCATAAATTACCGGTATATAAAATAAATTCTATGTTCTTTGATATGTTAAAAATAAATGTTTATGCTTAAAGCACAAATGAAGCGTGATACTTGACTTTTGTATTTTAGACCTTAATCCAAGCAATTATATACAAACAATAATATATAAAGTCAACAGGGGATTCTCTACAGTACAATGTTAACTACAATGTATTGTGGACTACGTCGTTGCGGGTAGACGTATGCAGATTCCTCTCAGTTCACCGCGGTGAGTGCCCAATTACAATAGGAAATTAATTGATTTGATTGAAAAAATTTCACCGATTTCGACGACAATAAAATATGGAATGGTCAAACATAATAAATCCCTGACAACGTCGGTTCTCTATGCTAATCGTTTATAAGTGGCTAATTTCCAATTAATAATTCGAAAATATTTATGTAATTACTTTACAGTTTATCTACTATTTAAGACTGATTGAGAAGTGACATACTAATTTGAAGAGAACGCCTGCGCACCGCCTGATAAAGTTAGCTAGTTTTTTTATATAAATAAGTTATTATTGCTAAAGATCTGATGGAGAAAGTAACAATGTATTTCAGTGGTTAAACTATGCCTTGAAAATACGGAGTCGTTGTGGACGAGAGCAAGAAAAGAGAATGGTTTGAAAAAGAAGGCAGAAAGAGAAAGAGAGATATTTGGATAGAAAACTGCTATTTTTGTTCGCCATTACAGTGTTCACTGTTAACTCTATTTTAGATGCTATTGTTGCCTGTAAGCAACATAAACCTAACATATAACTAAATGAGAATCACCAACAATATAAACACCGATGACTATTTCTGTTTTATTTCCGCAAGTGTTTCAGAGTACAGAACACAAAAAAGAAACGGGTTGTTTGTAAGAATATTGGTATTGTAAATGCAGACATTTTCTAATTTATCTAAATTTGTGTTGCTGTAACTGTTCTAGGACATATCATGTTTCTTTCTGATTTTTAGCGCAATTGTTAGTATTTTTACTAGTTTGGACACCAACGCTGATATCTCTATCAGTCTGTTTTGAAAAGTAACGGGATTGTGATCACAAACAATTTGTTTAAATTCTAAAAAAAAATAGTTCTGCATGGAATCTGCCCTTCACTCATAGCATTTGTGTCCCCTCTCAACGTACATACACCCGATTAAAACGACAGCCAGAAAAAAAATTCACCTCTTCACCGTTGATGTCCTTATAATCCAGCAAGTCTTTTACTCTAATAGTTTCTTGATGTTTCTGAATTTTTGAGATAAGGATTGATTAGTCGTATTATTTGGATTCATCGGACTACTGTTCTAATCTTGAGTGTGATTTTCACAACGTTTCGGCCGATGTTAACTCCAATCTTTTTCAGGAATGTATTCTCGGTCGCCCACTTTAAATACAATTGCGAATTACTTAGGACCGTTATCCAGGTATGGCTGACGGAACAAGAGCACGCAATCCCCGTGAAGCAAATAAAAGTTCTGCTCGAAATTCCGTCCAAATTCCCGAGTTCGACAATATACACTTGAAGAAGGTCGCAGGTAACATCGACCGAGACATTGCGAAAATTACACTCAAGATAGGAACAGTAGTCCGATGTATCTAAATAATAGCTTCTTTCTCTTAGTCTGTTGAACTTTGGAATTCTTTCCTTGTTTCTTGCTTTTCTCTCTACACTAACTGGCATAACTATAAATTTAACGTGAACAGACATCTCGCTGCCTAACTCCCTGCAGGTCAATATAAGACACTATTCCAAATGCTACCCTTGTGTCTAAATTTCTATATACTTTGTTTAGGGTGGAAAAGAGTAAAAAATGAAAAAAAAATCACCTCAAATGCCCAGCACTTTTTAGAAATAGGGATAAACAATGTCAGTACTTATGTCATCAATTTCCACTTTCATCAAATACTTTAGAGACTAGAATGTCAGCGTAAAATCTATGCAACACAAACTGAAGTGATTAAAAAAAAAATCCATAACCTTAACAAAAGCGTAATCTAAGCCTAACCTAACCCGAAAACAGCTTTAGAATATCGGTTAAGTTCGTTTCGTATTATGGAGAAGCATCGGGACGTGATTCTGTCCTAAGTATGAAGTGTTTATCTTTTTTTATAAAGGCATCACCACTTAACAAGGCCAAGATGCCCTTCGGGGATAACGATTAAAGAGTATACCGTAGACAATTGGACAATGAAGTAATCGTTAGTGATGGAAATTCGGTAAATTTGTTAACTTATATGGAACGGCACATCAAAAAACTTGTTTACGTTAGACTTGAAGACAATCATATTGTATTCAGCTAAAAAGCAGGAAAACGGAGGACAATGTATAGGCGTGCCGTTCTAAGAAAGAAGCTTTGTTCATGGAATAAACGTTTAGGTTTAGGCACAGATAAAGAGTGGGGGAATTATTGATAGTGTTTTCTCCTAGACGGGTGATTTTGTAAGGATAGTACATTTCTAGATATTTCTAAAAGAAAGATCCAAATCCATTTACTCGTCATTCTTTGCCACTGCTTTAGAATAGTGTCAAGTAATGAAAATGAAAACGCTTATCATGAATGTCGCAAAAAGTAACGAACCTACTATCACTATTTCGTCGATGTTATTGAAGATGGATTGTTTAGAAGTCTGGTTAGTCGTTGGGATCATTATCGTTGACATCGAACACGCTGAATTTTCTGCCAGAGATTAGCGAGGGAATTCATCTGGCCAACAGAGGAAGCTGTAGAACAAAGTTCAAGTATATAGAATGATAAAAACATTGCCTTCTAATTCATTAGACTCAGCTGCTGATTAAAATGTCATATTAAGATGTGGTTGATGAATTGGATACAGATATATAAATAAGATGAAATAGTGCGTATCGCAGTGAGACGATTCAAGATGTTGAAATATAAAATATCCCGTTTGATAAGAAATATCGATTGGTTAATGGTTGGGCCGAGATAATTATATAATCCTTTATGATCATTTCAATAAAGAAGCATTTAGTCACGGATGTTATCTATTCATTTTGAATATATAAATAACCAACCATTTGCATTGACCTTCCACTACCTCTACACTCTAATATTCATGCGTTCTCAAGTTTTGTTTTTGTTAACTTTATTCCCCTTTAATATATTATACTAGCTGAGTCAAGTTAAACGCCAATAGAAATGAATAGTAGATCTATTAAGAAGTAAAATAAAAACGTAGCATTTTATAAGCAGTCACACAATATCAGAGGTTTTCAACGAACAATGGATACCATTATGAAAATGAATAATGAATATTGCACATAAATAGCACGATATGAAGAAAACAATACGTTTACTGCACTAAAAAAAAATCCTTGAAAATGGACTAAACAGAAAAATGATTAAAATATCGAATATTACGAAGACAATAAGGAAGGAATATGCAAATTCCTCCAACTACATTTATAAAAGTAGAAATATCTGGACAAGGAAACTAATGTATACACAAATGTACATAGAAATTATATGATTGATCACCGATGCAACAGTTCTTTATAACCAGTACAGACAGTATTAGTTGTAACAAATTGCTAAGAATTTAGGAAAGTACAGAATACTATCAACATATATATATATATATATATATATATATATATATATATATATATATATATATATATATATATAACTAACACATATATACATGCACACGCACATCTTTCTAGCTATTTATTTTTCTACCTATCTCAATATATGTGTGTGTGACTGTGTACGAAGGCTTCGTGGCTTAGTGGGGGATGCCCTTTTCTCTTCTCCGCAACCGCTCTCACACAGGGGAAACGTTGCGAGCCTGTCTTTGCTTTTTCGACTTCCATGGCAAGTGCTCGTCTGAGCTCCAATCTCTGGTCCCTCATCGCCAATCTTTCACGATAAACACCCGTCTAGCTGAAACTACTGTCAACAATTTTCCCCACTCTTTATCTGTGCCAAAACCAAAACGTAGATTCCATGAACAAAGTTAGAAGTGCACGTCTGTGGAACTCTGTTGCGTTTGCCTAATTCCCACCTGACTACAACCTGGATGTCTTCAAGTCTAACATAAACAAATTCCTGGTGATCACCCCTTAAGTTAGACACTTTATCAAATTTCCAATACTAACATACTGTGCGCGCAATAACCCTTATCCCCGAGTGGCCTCCGGTCCTTGATAAGTGTTTACTACCTTGTAAGAAAAGGGAGACTTAATTAAATATTAATAAAATAAAATTAATCATTATTTTCCTTCGGTGTTAAATCTACGACAACTTTTCTCCCTATTAATAAAGAAGTCCGTTTTTCTCTGAATAAAATATCACATATTTACATACACTGCCATTCTTGTAAGTTTTTATTGGCCTTTATCTTTCATATTTTTTCATTCGTAAATATTTGCTAATGATCGTTCTGTTTATATTGAGTGCTCTTTTTTCTTTTCTATTGTTTCTTACTTCATCCTCTTCCAATTATTAATATAAACTATTATTGTACTTATTATATCATATTCTTCCATTCATGACATAGGTCAGTCCACGTCAACATTTACATAAAATATTCCTGAGGTTAAAGAATTTTACGTTTTCATAAGAAAAGGCCAGAATCAATTGTTGTAGGAATGATCTACTTGATTTTTACATAATTTAATTCGCAGGGCTTATTTCAGGCTATTGACCACTTCATAAAAACATAATAAGAATCGGCCAGTCTTGAAGTATTTCTTCATTGAAAGACACCAGAACCAATGGTTTAAGCATTGATTTGTTTATTTTCTCTGCAAACACATTTTATTAATTCTTTTCTTGTACTGCGAGTTGTCATGCTTATTTTTTCTTAAACGTTTACTCGCCCGCCTTTTTGTTTTCATATATTTTTCTTCAGTACATGGGCCACTAATGCGGCTATACGAATTTTGATTCCAGGTGATTACGAATCAGTTCGTAAAAATAAAATAAAATTACCTCATTATAAACATATTCATTGCAGAAACAACACGCACAATGGATTCATGATTGATTGAAAAATGTCTGCGTAAACATTTAATTTATTACTTTTGTTGTGGAGGTCAATTTGTTTCAGGACTGCTAAAACTATTTCTTCGTAAACAACTTTTAATATTTACTCCTCATTGCGTAGGAGTAAAAGCGAATTTTTATACATTAATTAACGATATTTGAAACATTGCTGTTTATTGCAGGGAGCTCAATGGATACCTTACCGAATATTTTATAATATAAAACTAAAATATAAATAGTAAAGTCTACAATAATGCGCTAGATAATTATAGTTTAATTTGTTTTTGAGGATGCTGGATTCTTTCAACGAATCTGTTTTGCTTTTGCGCATCATATTACCAGGCAACGCGAGTAGCTGGGTTCTGCTCGTTTTCAAATAATGAATGTACGCGCCATTTTTATTAATTTCACAACATGGTTCATGCATCAGTTTCTAAATCTCGCCATGGCGTCTTTCATAGCATTCTAAATTTTCATTTTAAAGAAAATGCTTATTTAGGATATTTGACGCCTACAACAACGCTTTTCTTTGTCTTACTCTTTCACGGGATATAACCATTAAATAACCATTAAATAACCATTAAATAACTTTTCGGATTAATTTCCCATTTCAATTTAACCTTTTATTTTTAAAACATTGCTATGCATTTTTGAAAACATTCTCATTGATAATTTTTGTCAGGGGAGTTCAAACATACGTGTTTTTATTATAAAACATTTCTTCACGTTTTACCTTTCACGGTTTTTACTTATTTAAATTTAGATGTTTTTATTCTTTTTATTTCCGTACAAACTCCTGATTAAAAAACATATACGTTTTAGTCGAACCAAATCAATAAATCTTAAAGCGTACATTTAAATCTTGCTGCACATGAGCGGTCTGAATGAGAATCCTTCCTTCTAAGATCTTCTCATGTCATCCCTTAAGAGTTACCTTATCGTAAAGTGAATTTTCAGTTTTGAATCAATTTTAACCTAGAAAAGTAAAACTAGATACCAATTCGAATGGTGACTATTAGTTTATTAACATTGCTTTTCTCTCTACTAATGGCAAGAAGAGAAAATACCGATATTACATATTTTCAGAAACTATCCCTTTGTTTAGAATTATCTTTTAGTCATTTTTCATCATATATCATGGCTTCAAACTTCGATCTCAGTGTTTCCGATCTTCACGCTTAGCCTATATCGCGTATCCCCATTTCCATCTGCTCGTGTTCTCATATGGGAGGAATGGCTCTCAAAAGCTTGCTACTTGACGTTGCCCGAATATTATCTTCTTTCTACGCGCTAAGTTTACCCTGTGAAATTAATTCTATCAAATAAGCACAAATAGGCGTATAAGTAATATTTAACATGATGTCATAACTGTAAAACAGATACCTTAAACGTGTATTTTGAAATATTCAGAATATGACACAATCAGTATATGTCACAATCAGTCAATCTTTAACCTATCGAATCGAACTGCCGAAATAAACAAATGTGTTTTCCTCCTGTATCTGAATACAAATAAGTTGACAACATCTATAAACAATCCTAACTTTTAAAACATATTCAGATAATTTTCCCATTATTTATGTCTGCCTTTAAAAACGTCAGTTACAACGAAAAAAAAATGAAAAGCAATTAGAATATATCTGAAACATCAAAACAACATGCTCCTCTTTACTACCCCCTTCTCTACTTTATACTCCTAGTTCTGGCAATTAATGGATGCAAAAACAAATACTGATGCACCACCGTTCTTCTGACACATTTGGTTGCAGATTTTCCTAGATAGTGATTGTTGGGCGAAATATCTTATTTCAACAATAATTAGGGAATACCCATGTAACCCTTAAAATATATACCCGCAATATCTTTAAACGACTAGAAATTGCTAGAGTATACCAAACGTTTCACTTATCCTCTAATGGGGAATATGCTGGCCTTAATGTTGACAACCGTTACTGAAATTTTAAAATTGGGTTTAAAACATCGGCGATTCGTATTATTTGAATACAATTGCAAGTTATTTAATAATCCTATTTAAGCCATAGCTGACGAAACGAGATCCTGCTTCCCCATGAAGTAAATAATGGGTTCTGTTTGTAATACCGTCCAAGTTCGACAGAAACATCACCGAGTTCGAGAAGATATACTTCAAGAAGGTCGGAGGTGATAGCGACCGAAACATTGCGAAAATGACACTAAATATGAGAACAGTAGTTCGATGAATCCAAATAATGCGAACTTTTCCCCCCTACCAAGATTTCTAAGTGAATAAATCACTAAGGTTAAATGCAAACAAAATAAGACAATGTTAAAATGAAAGATTACCGCCAGTAATTGCAATGGAAACAAACAAATGTACAGAGAGACACACACATAGTGATAAGTTGCATTCACAGTAAACTAGTCTAGTGGAAACGAGATTAACAAGTTTATTTCGTATTTTTTCATATTAAAACAGATCCAGAATGACTTGTTAATCAGTATTGCACCTCGATATCAATTTATTCTGCTATTTTTTTTATCGATTTTCTTACCTTACATGTTATCCAGCTTATAACCATTCGACTTTTTGACAAGTCAAAGTAACACATTCCACCCTCAATTTATTTTAGTGTCTCTAATTAATAAAAATGCCAATAGTTAAAAAAGAATAATTTAATGTATCGATCCAGCGCAACGCGACCCGTTAAATTTTATCGATGCGAGAGAATATCACACGACGAGTGTTTAATTTATGCTTTTTATCACCAATTTTCGAATAGTTATCGATCACGCTATCTAATTATTTAAAAAAAATGTTGACGTCTAAAATACAAATTTTATTGAAACGATCTCACAAACATTTAAATCGTTTAGCTAAAGCGCTTACGTGATATTTGATGTTTCATTGATAGAAATAGCGTTCGCTTAATGAATAAAAGTTAGAGTATTTCACATGTCAAAAAGCTGGTAAAATATTTCTATGAAAAAGATACATTTTGAAGGGAAGTTTTAAAATATATTATTATTGTATGGCTGGCTTTCTGTTGTCCAGAAGATTCGTAGAATTTACTAATAAAAACGAAAGAAAAATGACAAAGTCATGTATAAGGCAGATAACAGCAGATTAATTCTAAATAGCACCCACCCCAGACAGTTACAGTTCTTCAGCCATTTAATACGGGCAGACGGCTTGAAAAAGATTTGATGTTATGAAAAATTGCCGAACAAAAGGACACAATAAAGCCAATGGACAAAATTTATTGACAGTCTAAATAGGGTCATTGAAAACAGAATTATAGATCCCATGAGCAAAACCGGATTTAGAGAGTACTGGAATACCATGATCATCGATGTCCGCAATAATAGACATGGTACCTGGATAAGAAGCGGATTTTAGGACGGATCATAAAAGCTTTATACTGTCTCCTATCTTTACAACAGCGACATGTAAAGGCAGTTAAAAATTAATTAAAATAAATTTATGAGTGTCAACTTTGGCTTTCCTAATTAGTCACACATTTGACAAGGCGAAATCAAATTAGACCTGTGAATAGGCAGCTCCAAGAAGGCTTCCTTTTTACAGATATGAAAATTTCTCTTTCTTAGAGAAGCCCTCCATCTTTAGAATCACACTGACTCCAATGGAAAATAATCAATCTCCTTAAAAAACAAGAATAGGAAGATAACACATTTTCATAACAAGATGAGACAAAAAAAAACTAATCCAAAAATTTGTGAATATGAAAAAGGAACGCAATGCAATGCAGCACCACTATTTCTAGTTTCGACTACCAAACACTGCAGCTTTAAAGATTTTGCAGAAGACAATCATAACTCAAGATACTGCGTACAAGTATAGAAAACTGTTCTATGACCACACGATTAAAAGCTTCGCAAGAAGAATAATGCGTAAAGTGACTCGAGCACACATTATGGATGGTCAAAAGTGAAGTAACCATTTCTGACTAGTAGCATTTATTATCGAAAGGAAAAGTTTACACTTTTTCCTCTAGAGTGTAAATGCCTCTTAGAAAATGTCGTCTGGGAATGTCGATAAGATATTTGCGTTTTATTTGCCAACAGTTTCCCCTCCATATATGAACATTTTTAGAGTACACCTCAATACTTCATGATTTTCTCAACAACAGCATTTTAGATTTTAATCGCAGTGACTACTAATGCATTGACTTTTGCCCGTCCAATATGTATTCTCTTATCTCTGCTCTAATTCTATTCTTAATTGAAGTAATAGTTTTCCGATTCGTAGCATAGACCTTACTTCATAGATATGACGACAGAAATTTAAAAAAAGAGGAGATATGTTTGGAGAATGTGCATGGTAAGTGCCGTCTATATTCCAAAGATTAACGCATTTTCAGTGGAATAGTGATGGAGGCACTGAAATGAAGCATCAAAGCAATGCGAGGTGGCCACAGTCTAATAATAAATCAAAATACTTATTTTATCAATTAAGTTTAAGAGAAGTTATAGCGATAATAAAATGGTTGCTATCCAGTTAAGGGAGATCTGCAGCGTTACTTGACCTTCGCACACGAGTGTTTACATAGTAAAAACTATGTAATTTGAATTCTTTGCAATCATGTTTCTGCATCAATCACGTCTATATTTACGTAAAAGTAGACAAACTCTTATAACGCCATAACTTTTAAATACTATATACAGAAAAATACAGCTTGCAGTGACTAGCAACAAAGAAGACATATATTATCTTGATAGAAATACTAGCAGGGGTACCCGGCGTTGCCCGGGTGTTTAGAGGTGTGTGTTGGTGGTGGAGGGTAGATTAAAACAACCCTGTTAAAACAAAGTTGGGCGGTTGTTTGGAGGTGTAAAAGAAAAAAATATAGTTTTAGTAGAAAGGTAGGCATGAACACCGAACCTTTGACGCGGAGGTGGAAAGGAAATGCAAAACAAAAAACAAAAAAAAAAAATCACCCTGCGACCTAACCATCTCGACCACGGGAACAGATGAATTGATACGTGTGTTAAGTTGAGGTTTATAAACCGAAATTAGCAGGTGTGACAACGTCAAGTTGCGTGATGTTTGACCTAGTTTTGTGCTGGAAGCCAGTTTCTGTTTTCCCCGCTACGCGGCGATCAAAAATATCTCGAAAATAGGTTGTAAAAGTCGGGTAAATAAAAGCGAAATAAAAAACAAAAAAACAAAACACTAACGTAAGGCCAACGAACGATGTTAAATGTAAAAATCGAAAAAACAAAAAGGAAAACAGAAAAACGAACGTTAAAACTACCCTCCCCCCAAAAAAAACACGTGAAAAATGGCTTAAATAAGCCTGTTTCGATATTAAAATTAAAAAAAAATCGGTGGGTACCCGGATGTCTTTGGGTGTGTGTTTGTACGGTAGTGAGTGGAGGGGGGCGCTTATGAAAACCTAGGAATAAGCGAAGTAAAAAACTCCCAGAAAACGAACGTTACGTGCAAAATGGCTTATAAAACACTGGTTCAATATTTAAAATTAAAAAAAAAAAGACATCACACACCACGATTCGAACCTAAAACGTTTAGATACTGAACCAACGCGCTAAACAACTGAGCTAACACGACGTATATGAAATTTAGTCAGCTCTTCAACTATTTAAACTAAATCAGGTCATGACGTCAACTGACGCATGAATAGAACCGGTCGTCGTCATGAGAGGACGGTTTTTCTTGCCCCCCCCCTGTAGAAAATTTTCGATTTCAGAGTGAAAAAATTAACGTTTTTGCCCAATTTTTCGATATTTTTCGGGCGAAGGATAGCGCTTCAATATGATACCGAGTTTGTTAATTTTTGTTGTCTGTCAAAAGTTTTTAGCAGACACACAAACATCGACACATACACACATAAATATATACATACATACATACATTTTCGCTTTATATATATAGATTATGAAAGAAAAATTTAAATACCATTTGCATGAAGAAGTAAATCAAGAGTGTACGAAAGCTCTGAACATTGTAATTTTAGTTGTCGTATTGTTTTAATTCACAAAATAAATAAAATTAATATCTACCAGCTGCCATTTGAATATCAAAATGTTGTGCTGTCTATTGAACTGTAAAATTGGCGAACAACTTTAAAACATGTTTTAATATATGAATCATGTAAGATTCAGAAAATCGTAAGTAGAACGAATACGTAATTATGAGTCTGATTCTGTTTTATTGTGCGTGGCGTTTAATTATTCTAATTTATGATTAAAAACTATGAAATGATCGTTATTTTCTGTAACGTAAAGAATCTATCTACTCGTCAGAAGATTAAATATCTCGTTCTTGATCTTTCTGTGTTACTAATTGTGTTGCTAATTGGTTTTTATAAAAGAGGAATACTGTTAGTGTCTTTGTATTTTCTTTCTTTTCAATGGAGTACAATGATCCCAGGTCGAAGGGAAATACTTAGCATTAATATCGTAATCTTTAAATTTGTATGAATGGACTCGTACACAAGATTAAGAACGATATTTATATGTTCTTAGGATATGTTTCTTATAATTATGAAAGTAATATATGAATGAAAACTACACAATAATGTGTACTTGCTATGAACTAAACTAATAATGGAAAAAAGTATTGCTGATGGATATCTATTAATATAAATAGACGTGATGGATTATAACTGGATTAGACCCCATACTAAACTAAATAGTTATCAAATGTAAATCATACAGCGTATATATACGCAGAACGAGAGAGAGAGAGAGAGAGAGAGAGAGAGAGAGCGGCGAAGAGAGAGATAGTAATGTTATATATATATATATATATATATATATATATATATATATATATATATATATATATATAAATATTTATCACCTGCAAATGCGCGAATGTCGCTGCTGATAAAATCCGGTGCATTTAAAGTAAATAGATTATCTAATTAAAGTAATCAGGTTTTAATATTAGTGACTTAACAGTTGTAATACAGCGAGGTAATCTTTCTGTTGGTATCTATATATAGGCTCGCTTGAGTTGGACATTGTAGACACTGAAATCGATTATACATATATATATATATATATATATATATATATATATAAAAGTGAACTGTGTGTGTGTCTGTGTCTGTGGACATTTCCCTACACAATACCCCTGTCAATGTTAAGTCTACAGACTCGAAATTTGATATACAGGGTACTGAGGTTTGGGAAAATCGACGTGATCGGTTTTTGGCCAAAATTTCGCGATTAAGAGGTCAAAGTTCAACGATTTCACCTTTGAAAACTCTACCAAACTCCTCCCGCAATTTTGGGTCTACGCACTAGAAATGTAATACATAGGTTCCTTGGACATGGATCTAACTTAAAACCTTAATTTGAGCCCAAAACAATAAATGTTAAGGGGTCATAATAGGGGTCAAATTTAAAAAAAAATTGACCTCTGCGGTTTCTTCAACTAGGCACATTTCTACGGAGGGGGTAACTTTTTTCGCCGATATTTTTGAAAGTTATCCTCTCTTTATATTGTCTAACCTTAATTTAAAAACAATGTTGCTTCCGGTTTTGCGATGGTCGTAACAGTATAAACGTTAGGTTTTACCCCGTCCTTTTCCTCATTTGCTGTACGGGTTCGAGCCTTCCTTCCTACTAATACTTTTTTTTTTGCTCAACATACACATCAAAACACCCGGGCAACGCCGGACTGAAATGCTAACACACCGACAATTTTAGGTCTACACACATGAAATATTAGATATCGGTTTCTTGAACATGATTCTAACTTAATAACTTGATTTGAGCCCAAAACAATAAACGTTAAGGGGTCATAATAGGGGTTTCAGTTTAAAAAAATTGACTTTTTGTTTTTGCTAAGCATACACCTAAAAACGCCCGGAAAACGCCGGGCACCCATGCTAGAATAATATAAAGCTGCACATCTGTGTGAGTGTCTCGTCACGAATAGGCTCCTATATGGTTGACTATTATAGAAAACTGATCACATATAATGATAGAAGACATATCGTGACACAGGAATAGGTATATTTGATCTGGCATAATGATGATTAATTAAAATTGTAGGGTCTGCGTACGCGCCTGGTCCACAAAGTATCGAAATCAAATATTTAAAAAAAAAAAAAAAACGTTTACAAGTGTTTTTGATATAGATGTACATAATAATACTTTGATAAGTATGTGTTAACTTAAATAGGGATGGTATAATAAAATTGTGGGGTCTGCGTTCGCGCCTGGCCTTCATAGAATGGAATTAGGCACACACTTTAATAAATACTTTTCATATCTATCTGCGTAAGTATACTTTGATAATTATGTTTCAGTTTGAAGAAATATGGTATAATAAAATTATGGGGTGTTCGTTCGCGCCTGACCTCCATAGAATGGAAATATATCACAAAGTTTAACAAGGTATTTATATTTATTTTATAATATAGCTCCACAGAATATTGTGAAAAGTGTTTCAGTGTGAACAGGTATGTTATAATAAATTATGGGGTTTACCTATTTTATTTTTACTTTTATCATATTTTGCTTTGGCTTTGATAACCCCCAAATTCGGAGCTATATCTTTACAACCCTTTCTTTTTCATAACCTATCATACTTTCATAAATCAGAGTCCATTTTCGGTAGGCTGGTTTTGAACCCGGTCAATGACGTGTACTTTTGCTAGTATATATATAAACTGCGTCGATCGCTTTGTTGAAGATTAGTAGAATATCAATATTTCACTAAATATAAGCCACAAAAAATGGATATTATATCATCAAACGACTGCTTTCAGGTTAGATTAAAATTCATGCTATATTCACGAAGTTATGACATTCTAAACTTTATCGTGCATTTCCACTATACATCGCTTCATGGCAGGTCTCTTAAAATGTTGTAGTAAGGCAACAATACAATGTGTTATCATGCGTACTTTATTCTATTATATTTTTCTGTCAAAGAATAATGAGAAAAAGCACATCCTTAGTGGTAGATCTCAAATAAAGTAATTATTTATCGATATATCCACCATTTAAAAAAAATAATTTAAGCAACCTTTTTTCCTCCGAGGAAGTCAATTGTTTGATCCCAAAAAGGAATTATGACCTAGCAACATGACTATGTTCTCCATAAGGCGTCCTTTGAAGTAAATTGCTCTCCTCCCTCATAAAGTCCTCTTTTTCATATTGACCAGACATCTTCAATGGTTAAGGTCTGAAGAACACGGTTGTCAGGTCATGAGAGTTTTTACAAAGAAGCTCGTAGATTCAAGGAAGGCTGCAGTCGCCCTAGCAGAATGGGCTGGTGCATTGTCATGCATAAGAATCATCTGATGGCGATGTGACAATGGTAGGTCATCTAGCCATGGTGAAAACTGTTTATGCAAAAATGCCGTGTACGCATTGCTGGTAAGTTTTACACCATCTCGAATTCGGAATCGTCCAAGCAACTAATCCTCAATGATCAAAACATGATGACCCCACCTCCTCGTTTGAGTTGAACTCATGAAGGGGTTGGAGTTCCATTCGAGTTCGAAATTTTGACCCCCTCCATCTGGACCGTAAAGTGTAGCACGGATCTCATCTGTAAATAGGACACGTTGGAATATCGCGATGTGAAAAGTTTCTCCTGGTGCCCTTAAGCTTTCTGGATTTGGTGTTGGGGTTGTTCACGAATGAAGCCAAATTTCTTGAATCCCTTTCCAGCTCCATAGCTAGATCTTTGATGAACAATCCTTCTGCGAGTCCAGAAACAATCTTTCTTTTTCGATAACCGTTAATCCCCCCTTTTGGCATTTTAAAAGACCTGAAATAAAGCGATGGACAGTATAAATTACTTGATAATAAATAAAATGTAATAACTTCGTGAATATCGCATGGGGTTGAATAAAATTTGGGAAATAACTAACCTTAAAACAGTCATTAGATGATACAATTTTCATTTTTGTATAACGTATATTTAGTGAAATGTTCATATTTTACTAAGCTGCAATAAAACGATTGACACGGTTTATATATATATATATATATATATATATATATATATATATATATATATATATATATATATATATATAGTACCGAGGTTATGAAGACAAACATCAATAAAATATTTGATTCTGAGAGTAAAAGGCCAGTATGATAAATGAATTTGATTGGTAAAAACCTGCATATAACTGACAAATAAATCTGCTGTATAAGATTTACACACAGAACCTTGTAAATAAAGAATACTCGTCACACAATCATTTTACGACAATTCGTAAATTAAACTTCGCATGAAATACTATATATAGATGTATGTATGTGTATATATATATATATATATATATATATCATTAAAAATATAAATATGAATATAAATATATTTCACTTCTTAATTTAAGGACAAAATGCTCTGAATAGCAAATATAAACTTTATTTCTCTCGCCTTACGAGGAACAGTTAGTTTTTTAATAGACCAATTAGCTCCGAAGCATTAGCATGTTTAGTGTAGCGAGTAGGTAATATTATCTATATAAATAAAAATAGTATTTTGATCTTTTCTATTGAGCACTATTGATAACCTCGTTTTAATTAATAAGTTCTATTTCGTGAATACCTTTACTCAGAAATATATATATATATATATATATATATATATATATATATATATATATACATATATATATATATATACAGTGCCGGAAAAATATAGTCCGCACTTGTATTTTTTTTAAATAACTACATATTTAAGGTAAATGTAATGTAACTGTTTAAACAAAGTCTACCTTATTTGATTTGCCTTCTATTCCTCTACAATTTTGCCTGTTCGTATTTGACTTTTAATTGAAATATTCTAGTGTTTACGTGAATTTAAAAAAAAACAACAACTTCAAATTGAGGAGGCAAATAGAAAGTCGCAGCAACAAATTCGCTTAAAACCAGATTAAATTATCGCCTGTAAATCAGTTTAAAATATGAACCAACGGGCAACAAAGCATCTCTAATCGTAATTATTGTTTCAGGTTATAAAACGTAACATTTAGTCCAAATGCCACGACTTTCTCTTAGTGGTCATTAATTCCCACCTTTCTGGTTTATCCAATCAAGTAATTGGCCGCAGATTGAAATGTGATGAAAGACTGCAAAATCACCAACACACCGACAGTGTTCGTGATGCCCCTAAATCTGATTGTACTAGAGTTACTTCTAACAGGGAGGACAATGATATCAAGATCCGCAGCCTAAGAAACAGATTTGAAACGGCTCTCCAAATCCAACAACAGTGGAATCTTGTTTAAAGTGATCTCTTTACTGTCAAGAACAGATTAAAGGCATTTAATTTTCGAGGATATAATGCAAGACGCAAGCTAATGGTTTCTGTAAAGAATAGAAAGCCTTGTCTGAACTTCGTCAGATGCAATGAAGATCATGACTCTTCATATTGGTCAAAAGTGCTGTTTAGCGACGGAAGCAAGTTCAATAGACTAGGCAGTGATGGTAGACAGTACGGCTGTCGGAGGAAAGGCGAAGAATTTAATCCTAGGTGCTCAGTTTTAACGCTGCAAGGTGGTGGAGGTTCAGTTTTGGTGGTGGGCATTATTAGTACCAATGGTCCAGGGCCTATAGTTCGCTTGTAAAGTCGAATTCAACAAAGTACATTATTATGTTGACTGAGCATTTTCTACTCTACTTTGGTCAGAATTTGAATGATAATTTCATTTGCATATAGGATAATGCTCCCATTCACACAGTTGACAATGTCAAGAGGTTCCTGGAAGAGCATGATATTCCGAGTTTGGATATGCCTGCACAATGTACATACCTCAATACTGTCGAAAACGTATGCCATTCCATCAAGCAACCGCTACACAATGATAAAATTTCAAATTTGGAAGAACTTTGGACAAACATTAAAGAAAACGGGGATGCCCTTTTCCCTGGATATTTGCTGCAGTCAAATTGAAGGAATTCTCAAAAGATTGTAGGTTGCCAAATTACAGAAGGCCTATGCTACTACATATTAACTAGTTCATTGTTTTACCGTTGTATTTGTGTTGCATTAATGTCCTAAAGTTGCATTTAAATAAAAAAATTCCATTGTGCGGACTTTCTTTTGCCTCCTGAATTTGAAGTAATTTTTTTTTAATTGACGTGAACACTAGAATATTTCAATTGAAAGTCAAATATGAACAAATAAAATTAAGGGAGCACAAAAGGCCAATAAAATGAGGTATTGCCTGTTTAAACAATTACATTAAATTCAGCTTAAATTTGCAGTTTTTGAAAAATTACAAGTGCAGACTTTCTTTTTTCCGCCTGTATATATATATATATATATATATATATATATATATATATATATATATATATATATATTGAAAACATAGTGGTGTATTTAATATAGCTTCAAATTGACGGGAGAAATACGTAAATTACTAAGGGACTTATGTGATATATGTTCAGTTAATTATATATTACTGCCAATTAATATAATTTACACATTTAATTTTTTTACAAATATTACTCAACTTACGAAGACTAATATATTTTATAATGCATTTGGTATTTTTATGTATATAGGGAAACACTTTAATGAAACGTTAGTTTATTAACTCACATAATTACTAAACCAGGTTATACAGAAAAGTTTGTGCTCTATAGTATTAACATAAATATAAAATATATGTCGTTAAATATTTAATTAAACACGTATATTATTGTGTATCACAATATTTATCCACTGTTCATTCAATATAAAAAGTACATTTACCTGGCATAGCAAAAAAAAAATAAAAATAAAAAATAAATAAATAAATCATCGAGGTTGATCGTATAATGAAATGATGTTTCACAGTTGATATTATATTTCTCCAATTTGAATTCGAATTATGCTTCGAATGAGCAATATCGAGATTATACATCCGGGCCAAGGTATAATATATTTATCTGGTTGCCAAAGAAAAAGTTTGGTCTGGCATCATTCTGATGAAATGCATCACTATTCTGTCTGGTCAATCGTTATCGTTCTTTTAATTGTAGCTTTAAATTTATCCTGTCGTTAGCAATAGATTTTAGAACAAATTCTTATGATAATTACTTGCAATCAAACCAGACACAAATTTCCCTATCGTTCAGATTGGCTTTTTCGGTTACTTAGTGGGTTCATTTTGATAAGCTTACGATATTTAATAATATTACACTAAATAGTTTAACCTCCATTATCTGTATCGATTTGTGTTAAAAATATTGTATACTCATTTTATTTGTTAACCAATTTAGAGATATGCATGCAATCTGAGAGGTTCTGCTCACCTATGCAGAATCTATATGTCGTATCATTTTGTGTATCCAAGCTTTATTAAATGCTCACATATGTTCGATACTATAAAGCCAGACCTTTTCTTGTTTATATGTTTAAAGTTAATTAATCTCAGTTGCTTTCTTTATTCAGTTGTCATATGTAGAAGGTAGAATAACGTGGCGAGCTTTATTATTAAAATATAATCTCTATCTTTAATTTTTTGTGAAACATTTACTACAGCAATTTCGCTGTACATTAAACGTGTCATGTGCGTCATTTCCTCCATGCTTTCTGAAATAAAAAAAAAAACCACATCAGTTTTCCACAATGCGTTCTTCAATATTACATCTTTATATTGGTTCAAAATTAAGACAATAAAATAATATTTAACTTTCGTTCTCAATAGAAAACTTGAAGTATGTTCTAATCGGGAATGTTAGTATACGATGTCTGTCAATAAGTAAATATTATTTTTTACACGAACTATAAACAACGTAACGTAACATGCGGCCGCGGCCGAGATTGAACTCACTACACGAGATTGTAGTGTAATTTAATATTTTGTCCGTAGCTTAACGCTTGATGCTTCGCCAGGTCTATGAAGAGTATTTTTATCGTGACACCATCACTTGATGGGTTGTCTACCGCGGCTAAAAACATGGCCCAGCTACCATCGAGAGAAGATAAGACCGCGCCAGTTTCCCAACCTTGTATTTGATCCCGCGGTACATACAGCGCCTCACCTTCCCAAATGGTCACCCATCTGCTACTGGCCAGGCTCAACGTTGATTAATTCGGTGATCTGCCGAGAACCGGTTTGTCAACGTGATTGTGCCCTAAAAAATAACCACGAACTATAAAATTAGGCAAAAACCTTTCCAACAAACTAATAATAATTCATATCAATATTTATATGAAGGAAATTATCCTATTATAAATAAATCTATTATTTCAAACAATCGTGTTTTTACGTATTTATCTTTTGGACATGTCTTATTTGCGAAAAACCACATGGCCTTACATATTTATAAAGGCGATCATGAAAATTAGATTTCCTCGATCACATTAAAACATTTAGGGCGTCTATTTCTATTAATTAATTTAAATAATCTTCATTATTTATAATTCTGTTCAGCCTTTCATAAAAATCTAAATTTAATTACAGAATGTCAATTTGCGCTGCACAAGGGTTAATATCTCTGGAATCAAATTAATTTTGTAAATCAATAATTATTTATTTTTTAATAAACAATTCATATGCAAAATAAAATTTGAATCTACTAAAGAAAAAAAAAGTAAATTTCAAAAAATATATAATATTGAAACAAAGTTTTACAATTATTCAAATTAATAGAGACATTTTTATCCAATTATATTTGTTCATTCTTAAATAATACTCCTCCCTCATCTTAACGAGATGTGCTTGCTCTATCGATTTTAGAGCAATTCCAAAAAGGCACAGATATGGTCTATTAAAATGAGAATGTTTCACTTAATAATAATCAAACGTCATAAAAATGTGTTAATTATGTCCCAATTATTTTCAATTAATTCGAAATGTGTTGACATTTTTCTCATTTTATCCTTATAACCACATCAGTCTACGCCTCTTATATATATATATATATATATATATATATATATATATATATATATATATATATATATCATTGCTTCTGTTCAGTCTCGAAAATCAATGGATATGCGTTAGCAGTGTGGATGGGCGTATACTTGTGAGGCAAGGGTGTCGCAATCACAGTCAAACTTCTACGGAATCAACAGTGTTTAGTGCAATGGCATAAAGAAGTCCAGGCGTAATATAAAAATGTTGAGATATTCACATTCAGAACCTGGAATCCCATACGGTCACCCAATTTTAGTACTGACAAGGCTCGACGTTGCTTATATATATATATATATATATATATATATATATATATATATATATATATATATATAAATGTAAATTTGGTTCGTTCTAAACGAATAAAACCATATTTCTACGTTACCAATTCATTTGAAATTTTCAGACAACCCATCTTTAGAGTCGAGGTATGTTTTTATGTTATTAAAATAAATTTACCTCGCGAATTATCAAAATATAAAATAAAATAAATATATTTTTTAACCGTTACTGCGAATCTGTTCTGTTGATAAAACTGAACTTCCGGTTTGATTCATTTCACAGCCACGAATTGACGAAAAATTTCATTTTCTGTTAACTCGATAAGTAAAAAAAACAAAAAAAAACATATTTCATTTGTTTATCTTCCAATTTTTTTTAATTTACACATCTTTTCTTTATTATATAAGGCAAAAAAAAGTTTGTCGCTTGCTATGCTAAAACAAAGTTTTTTGTTTTTTATTTTTCTAATTTCAAAATATGTTGCACCATTATTGTGATGTCTAAGTTGCAGTATATTTCAATTTAACTTTTATTATAAAAAGTTTGAGTTTATGATTTGTTCCCTGCAAAAAAAAAAATTACCCTCTCTGAAAAAAAAAACAGGCAAAACTAGCTGATAAATTATGTAAGCCTTCTGGGGAGCTAACCGCTTCAGTATAATTCCAGAAACATATAGTGAGAAAACACGGAACATTTTATATATTGAATATACTATATTCATAATTTTTTTATTGTAGGATTCTCCTGATCTCGCGGTTTTTTTTAATCTTAGTTGACAACATTGCCTCACTAAAAAAAACACAAAATGAATGCCGATGCTCAAAGTGTATACACATTTTGACTCCTCCATTTACTTAAAAATTCACCAAAAATCAGGAAATTAACGAATTTTAATGAAAATTGCAGTATTTTTCAAATAATGATCGCAGAATATAATGAACTAATTATTTTTACTTAACTCTTAGTGAAAATGTTTTATTTTGTTTAAACAAAAAATACCTTTACTAAAGTTATGGTTTTCAGTAGTAAATAAAAAACGCAAGAATTTATTTTTGCTTTTTTTAAAGCATCGTAATTTGTAACAATAAAACAAAATTTTTACAGTAACATTACGAAAAAAGCCCCTAAAGTCCGTATTAATGAATTCGATATAACTCGAAGAAAAATGAATTCTCGCATACTATTCAGGAAATTAAAGATTCAATTAGATTCCTATTTCAGTCACCGAAATTATTTAGGGTGAAATGAGTTAAGGAATTTATAGCCAAACCTAAATATTTTTTTGGTAAATATCCAGATACGCTACTACAGAACACCGACCACTCTAATTTGTTTGGGGGGGATGTGATTTATATTTTTCGTGTTTTTATTCAATGTAACATATTTATTCAGCTCGAAAAACATACAGTGTTTACCGATGTATTGGAAAATTCAAGATGGCGTGTGATTCTCTCTTTAACACGGTAAGTTTGGGAAAAGGTGTTATAAATAAAAACCCAGACAAAATACTGTTAAAAACTACCTCAATATATGTTACCGTGACATAGGTTGACATATATTCGGCGGGTTTTAATAGTATTTTGTATAGTTTTTTTATTTATAACACCTTTTCCCAAACTTACCGTGTTAAAGAGAGAATCAGACGCCATCTTGAATTTTCCAATACATCGGTAAACACTGTATGTTTTTCGAGCTGAATAAATATGTTACATTGAATAAAAACACGAAAAATATATCCAGTTTGGTAGAAAAGTAACTTATCTTGCCTTTGATAACATTTATTTGTTATATATTTGTTTTTTGATAACTTTTTCGAATCTATGTGTACAGTAATACAACCCCACTCTTTTCTCCCGGATTTTTTATAAATTTTTCCATGCGTGCGTCTCACGTTTGGATATAACAAAAAAAGTTTTTGTAGATTTCGGTGTGCTGAAAACGAATCTGCAAACTGTTTCCGTCGCAAAATATAGTTTTTATGATATGAAGAAATTACTTTTTCGAAAAGTAGGCGATCACTTTTCCATATAAATTTAACTTAAAATAAGCACCCACTTCGCATCATTTGTTTATCTTATTTTTTTTTATTTTTAAAAGCTTTCCTTGCGAAACCTACCTAAAATAAATTTGTCTAATTCTTAATTTCTTATTTTATTGGGGGGGGGGTTAAATATGAAGAATTACTCCACCCTCGAAAATTCCTTTACACTTACCACTCTTATAGGTTTTCGGGGTCGCTGAAAACGAAAATAACGTTTATAATTAAGGCAAACGAGTAGTTTCCAAGATATGAAGAAATGTTAGTTTAAAAAAGTGGAGGATCACTTTTCCATAATAATTTAACGTAAAATGATAACCCACTTTATGGCCACGATTTTTTTTTTGGGGGGGGGCTTTCTTTTTACCCTTGGAAAATCATTTAAAATTACCTGTTGAAATTGCAAAATGCAAAAGAAATCAAACAAAAAAACTTTTTTGCCAAGAAACACACAGAAAAATTTAAAAAAATAGCATCCATTTTTTTCTATCGAATTCATTTGCTGTTTTTATTGAAAACTATTTTCTCCCGGATTTTTGATAAAATATTCCATTTTCGTATATAACAAAAACATTTTTTTGTAGATTTCGGTGTGCTAAAAACGAATCTGCAAACCGTTTCCGTCGTAAAAAAAAAATAGTTTTTATGATATGAAGAAATTACTTTTTCGAAAAGTAGGCGATCACTTTTCCATGTAAATTTAACTTTAAATAAACACGCACTTTCTATCCAGCTGAGAGAGGGTGGGACTTTTCCCATGCTTTTTGGCTAAACAGCTTTCGCTTATGCTCGCGCGTAGCATAAACGAAGGCTACGGCTGTGAAATGGAAAATAGTCCCAGAGTTCAGGGGTTATTACCATGCAAAATAAATCAAACAAAAACCTTTTTAGCCAAGAAACACACAGAAAAATGCTCTCTCTCAGGTGGTCAGAAAGTGGGTGCTCATTCTAAGTAAAATTTAGATTGAAAAGTGATCACCCACTTTTTGAAAAAGTAATTTCTTCATATCATGAAAACTTTCTTTTTGCGACGGAAACGGTTTGCAGATTCGTTTTTAGTACCCCGAAATCTACAATAAAATATTTCGTTATATACGAACATGAGACGGGCCTTAAAGTAAAATAATACCAGATTTTTGGAGCAGATTTGTCATTTAGTTGTACAAATATCCTCAAACCAGGTAATCACTAGAAGGGACTCTTAAAAGTCGTCACCTGTATCGAGCAAAAGTGTAAAACCACTGATTATATGTCAGTCTACGTCACAGTAACATATATTAAGTGAGTTCGTAACAGTATTTTGTATAGTTTTTTTTTAGTTTAACCTCATTTTCCCAAAATATCCCCAAACTTAATGTGTCTGATACAGTCTGCCGCCATTTGTATTTTTCAAATATACCAATAAACACTGCATGTTTTTGAACCGATTACACATTATACATTACATAAAAACACTACAATCTTATCCAGTTAGGTAGAACATTTACTTTTCTTGCCTTTAATAGCATTTATTTGTTATATATTTATTTTTTTGACAACTTCTTTGTAGCTGTGTTTAGTTACACAAACCCTTTTCATTTAATGTAACGTTTAGTCGGCTCGAAAAACTCTTTATCGGTGTATTTGAAAGATACAAATGGTGGCAGACACTGTGGATTACGTTAAGTTTGAGAAAGTGAGTTAAAACTAAAAAAAAACTATACCAAATACTGTTACAAACCCACCGATTATGTCAGCCTATGTCATGGTAACATATATTCGGTGGGTTTTTGACACTTTATTGTATAGTTTTTAGTTTTCAACTTACTTTCCCAAACTTAACTTAATCAACAGAGTCTGCAACCATTTCTGTTTTTCGAGCAGATTAAACATTTTACATTACATTAAAACACTAAACAATTATCCAGTTAGGTAGAAATATAACTTACCTTACCTTACATTTATTTGTTTTTGACAACTTTTTCGAATCTGTGTATAGTAACCCTCCCCCCATCACTCAAATATCAATTACTAACTCACATTTTTGTATACAGAAAAAAAAAAAAAGCGTTTCAACATTTTTGCTACGTTCAGCTTTATCCACTGATTGTTGGTCGAGCCCAAGCAATGATTGACGGTAATCCAGAGGATCAGGATCCATTTCTGCAAGAGTAACATTTTTTTTCATTTTCGCTTTTTTTTTTTTTTAAACTTTTTGGAGTGGATTGCTGTACTAAGAATATAAGAAACATGCATTTTCTCTTTTTATTCGAATTTTCCATTACACCAAATTGAGCCACAACAACGCGTGGCAGGGTACAGCTAGTATATATATATATATATATGTATATATATATATATATATATATATATATATATATATATAATGGGTTGTAAATTTCAACGAGAGAAAGATGTATATTTAAATAAAGGGGGGGGGGTCACCAACAATGTGTATTTTTTAACATTCGAATGAAAGTATAATGATTTACACATGTTTCCACCGCTCGGAAACATTTCAAATCAACTACGAAAATGTTCTTTTACATTTTAATCACATCTTGAGTATATTATAAGTATCTTACATTTTAAATACTTTCTGAAGAGGACGATTCACAGAACGTCTGAAACGCGTTAAAAACTATTTCAATAATTTAAAAACATTATTACTATGATCTAAATATAATTTTCAATGAAAAACCAAAACACGGAATAATAAAATAATGTTAAAAAATACACCTTGTAGGTGACCTCGCCCCTTATATATATATATATATATATATATATATATATATATATATATATATATATATATATATATATATATATTTTTTTTTTTTTTTTTTCTGCGGGATACAAAATTTTATTATGGCAATGTAAAGACTAAAATTAAACTTGTTCGAAAACATTATTTATTTTAGATTGTGAAATTTAAAAATAAACATGAATGCGTAAGCTGACCGGTTTCGAAGCTCGCTCAACAGAGCTAAAATCGAGCTTATTACGTTTTAAAAAGAAAAGGGGGGAACAATGAATCGGATATGAAAAAGTAGGGGAGAATATATGTATATAAAAAAAGGGGGATGGATTAATTATTAAATAGAAACTAGATTAATCCCTAAGAGATTCTCTTTTTGTTTGCAAAGAGAAGGTCTCAGAGTTTTAATATATATATAGTTTCTAGAATTTTGAGATTGTAAAGAGAGTGCGACTTGCTAAGGATGGAAAAAAAGTCCGCAGTAAAATCCAAAGCGCAAATACGATTATTTATAAGGTGCTCTCCTATAGATGAGCCATGGGTATTGTTCAAAACGTCCGAAGGTAGGTAGATTTCATTTCGAATTTTGGATGGAACATGTTGTTTTACCCAATTATCTAATCTTTGAGACGTTCGCCCGACGTAGCGCACACCGCAACTACATTTAAATAAATAAATAATAGAATTGTTATGGTGGGAGTGAAAGAACGTCTTTATAAATTGAAGACAAAATGGGTTTACAAGAAAAAAACACACGGGTATTGGATGCAAAATAACATTGTTGTACGACAGAAGAAATTTGCTTGGCAAATCTTTCACTAAGATGTTCACTTTGATTAAAATCGCTTTTTTTTCTTTCGTCAGATTATTTTGATTATCGATTAATGATACTTATCGGAGACATTCCGATACAAAACTTAGCTAATAATGCTGCCAGATACATAATATGCATTTGTGCTAAATTTCATAAAAATCGTAAAAGTAGACATGTGTGTGTTTGCAGCTATGTATGTATTTAAAATCGTATAGTCAATTTTTATGCTCCAACATTGGCTATAAAACGCAAGATAAAGAATATAATAAAATAGATCTTCCAGTAAATTATGATAGAATTTTACGATCGCACATAAAATAGTTTTAATCGGGTTTTGGCAATTTTCCAGTCCAATGATTTATTGTTCTGATGTTTTTCAATGCTCACATTTATTAATGCAAACAATTATCCCTTTTGTGCATTTCTAATTTGCATATTTAAAGCATTTTTATTTCTAGTTTCATTTAAGACTTTTATGACGGGTAATAAATGCTGTCGGTAATTTTACGACTGTTTCTTTCTCTTAGACGTTAAGCTAAAGGCTCAATTGTATATGTCTGCCTTAAGTTGATGCCAAACCAGACTACATTTTATGAGTTATTCAAAATGTATCCGAGGAAATTTTAAAAAAAGGAAATAGTTAAGTTACATAACGAACAAGGCAACATGAGGAAAATAATAATATAAATGTTTTTTCTACGTTTGAATTTTGTATAAGCCTGACTCTTCTCTTCTGATTTAGCTTTTAAATGCCATGGCCTAAAGATTTTTTCTTAAATTTCTAGTTAATTTTTTATCATCAAATTATATATTAGTTTTTTTCCTAATCTTTCATTTGATATTATATATATATATATATATATATATATATATATATATATATATATATATATTAAATATATCTATCCTACCCTACCTATTTTGCTTACTATAATTAGACGTTCAAACACAGGTCATCATCAGAAACTATTATTATTATTATTATCATTATTATTATTATTATTATTATTTTGATAATCAGGTCCATTTCCTTGATTTTAGACACTTAAGCTTAATGATGGCAATTTCACCGTTTCTCAGAGAATTTCTTTTGCAAACTATAAAAGAAATGTCCTCGTTAATCTGCTTAAGTCATTTATAATGGTGTTCATTTTTGGTTCTGGACGCGCATCACGTTGATTTCGTAACATTCACAAATGCAAACTAACGTAAATTTTGGATGTGATATATCTATATAAATTTGGCTGGAAAGAGGTCAAAGTTGAGAGAGGTGACCTTTGCAAATTCTTCAAAACTCTTCCGCAAATTTTGGGTCTAAACGCTTGAAATTTTAGATGCAGGTTACTTGGACAAGGGTCAAACATTTTAATTTAAAAACAATAAATTTTAAGTTAAAATTGGAGTCAAATTTCCAAAGAATTTGACGTCTGCGGTCTCTATCAATTCTCTCTATGGTAGTTTAGGAAGCTTATTGTGTGGTAAGGCATTACCGTAAATATTCACACTTTTTTATATATGCATATGAACATAAAGTTATGAATAGTACATAGGGCCCGAGCAATGCCGGGCGGAACTGCTAGTATATATATATATATATATATATATATATATATATATATATATATATATATATATATATACAGGCTGTCCGTAAAGTTACTATACAGTCTTACAAGTTACTATACAGGCACCCTGTAATATATTAACAGTACAGTAAGCTATTGTATTAACATATTTATTTGTAACAAAATATGCTTGATTAAATAAACCTGTAAAAAAAAAAATATTAACTATTAATACAAATATAATACAATAAAACAATAAGTATGTATAGTAACTTTACGGACACCCTGTATGTGTATATATATATATATATATATATATATATATATATATATATAAAAGGGAAAAGAAAGTAAAACTGTTAGGTGAAATTTACAATCAAATTTATTGTTCGACTGAATACTACAAAATTAATTTACAAATTCCTTATTCCACGGGTTCCAAAGAATACTATTCTTGCTATTCCTCTCATCACGGACAGAAAGAAATCAGCAAATACTTGATATTTATATTAGATTGAAATTTACCATTGCTTATATCAGTTAAACATTGCATCTCCTTTGATTTCACACTAACACACGCATATATATATATATATATATACATATATATACATATATATATACATACAGACATATATATATATACATATATATACATACATATATATATACATACACATATATATATATACATACACATACACATATATATATACATACACATGTATATATACACACATATATATACACACATATATATATACACATACACACATATATATACACACATATATATACACATATATATATATATATATATATATATATAAACACACACACAAACATACACACACACACAGAGGGTGGAGCGATAAAATTGTCGCCCCACAAGAGACGATATGATTCCATTTTCCCATGATAAAAACGGGTGTTCTTTTTTTGGTGAAGACCATCTAGTAATTGGCCAGTAGTGTACAAAACTTATAAGGGATAGGAGTCTTCTATTATATTAGAAAGTTACACAATGCTCAACGAGAAAGATCGAAGATGAGCCGGGGTACAAGTCATGCTCTCTATCGATTCAATTTATGACAAAAATACCACTTCCAGCACTCTCTAAATGCAAATCCGGACCGTTCAACACATAAGGGCTCAGCTCAACGAAGTCTCCGACCACGGTTATGGTCTTTGGTGTGGTTTTAAGTGAGAGCTACATTATGCCACCTCACATCTTCGAAGACAGTTTAAAAGTCAACACCAAAGGGTACCTTCATTTGAAGAGTGTGGTGATCTCTTGGTGTTATCACACCTCAGCTGATAGACCCTGTGTGGCAGTAGAACTCGGCTTCTGCCCACAAATTGAGACCCAGATTTGGCTTAAGAATGTGTGCTGCGACTTTGTACTCTGCACTCATTGATCCTAATTTTCTCGACCTGAACCCGATAGATTATTACGTTTGGTTATAGTCAAGAATATAACAAAATAACATGAGACAAAAGAAAAGCCAACCTGATCGTCGCTATCCGCCTAGTATTTGCCGGGTTCACGCCGGCGCTTGTAAACATGTCATGCTCTAACTCTCGGATTCGTATCGAGGCGGCGATTGAGGCTAAAAGCAGCCACATTAAATGCCCGCTCTATTAGATAATCAAGTTTCCTGAATTGATTTTTTCAATATATATTTAAAAATAGTGGTGTTGTATTCAAGTCGACAATTTATCATTCCTGCATATATATATATATATATATATATATATATATATATATATACGTGTGTGTGTGGGTGTGTGTGCATGTGTGTTTATGCGTGTGCGTGTGTGCGTATTTAGTAAGATGATTGATAATTTATAATTAAAATTAAAAATTAAAAATCGGTTTCATAAAAAGAACCCACCCAATATTTTTACTGATGAGGAGACTTTGTTTCAAAGAATTTGTTAAAATTATTGTCCATGACTTAATGTCTATCTCAATAAAAACATCGTTTCCGAAACTCTAGTACAATTTATTGACTTTGCTGTGTTCCTCCTTATGAGACCGATTTTTAATTTTTAATTTTAATTAAAAATTATCAATCATCTTACTAAATATTAAAATAGCTCCAGGATATATCTGCCTATTGAGCTTTTTATATATCTGCATTACAACGAGCTCTGTTTTTCTCGGATTTTAATTACATTAGTGATTTTGCTATGACTATAAATACACTCTGATTTTTAGTCTGCTGTTCTAATTCCCGTTAAATTATATATATGTACACGCACACACACAATGTGTTTTTCATGTGTATATTCATAATACAAGACCTTTTTTGTATTTATCTAAAAAGAAAATACAACTCCTTATATATGCGCCGTGGAATTGCATTCACATACAAACGATCTAGCTTAATTTAAATTAATTCCCTATTAGTTGTTTCGGTTTTCTTATGGGATGATCATCTTCACTATTACGTGTTATTTTATCCATGCAGATAATCTACATGATTTCTAATTGCGTAATATTTGCTTAAAAAGGTTATAGTAAACACAAACCTCTACATAGATATTAGTCTATGCGTATACATATTAGCTTAAAAAATGCCAAATTCCTCTGTCAGTTTTTGGTCTACAAACAGCAACCTGCATACATAGGCTATTCTAACACATGCGAAACTTTATATTTAAGTTTTAACCGGGGAGACCGGTGCAAAAGTGTAAAATAAAAAAAAAATGAATTTGCCAGGTGAATGTTGAACGACGGTATTACTGATATGCATGCGTAACCTAATAGCTATTCGTTTATGTTTTAATTTTCCGCCTTGTCGAAAGCATGTATTCATATCTACGGCATTAATGTCAAGGAAAAAGCATATCTTAAGCTAAACGTTTTGGTTTCGAATCTCGGTGGTGGCGCGCGAGTCATTCTTTTATAAATTTATAAATCATTACTATATATGTGACCCAATATAATGTTTCATAAAGCTGACTCATATTCATTGTAGTACATCGACGTAGAATTAATAAATAAATAATAAATTAATAAATTTTAAGTAGAGTTTACTAAACGCGTAACCATTACTTCCTATGATATATTGGTTGTCTGTATTTTTGATTAAACTTAACTCTTATAAAATATAACGTAAAAAAATTGGATTAATAAGATATATAAAATAGACAAGTTTTAATTTATTGTATCATTAATTCTTTTTGAAGTTTGTCCAATTTATTTATTTATACTGAGCACTACTATAAAATAATCATAAAATTGATACACATATTAATGATATAAAACTAAAAATATTAGAATTCGCATAATAAAATTTATGAAATTTGAAACGATGAATTCTTAATTTTTGCTTCAAACTGAGTTTTTTATGAAGAAGTTGAATCAAGATTATCTGTAACGAAATTAAGCATACAATATTCAAGATGATATATACGCGTTATCTTGGAAACAGATTGCAGACAATTGAAAAGGCCTCGCTACTTTCCCTTTCTCCTTTCCTATTTGGCCTTTATTTGACTGATTCTTTATTTTCAATCCGATAACACACATTGGCATTCTAACACATTTTAAATAACGAAATACAACTTTACTATAAGTTGTTTAACCAGCTTCCACTTTCTTAAATGCATGTATGTCTAGTCAACTAATGTTAAGAAAAGGTGTCCAGACTATTTTGCTTTTTGTCTTTTTTAACATTTTCTTCTAGTTTTCTACTTTTTAAAAATTTAATTTTTGTTTTCATTAAATGGTTAGTCTGGATCAAGGGCAGACGTTTACTTTCGACTGACGATGTCTTTTAAACTGAAAGAGCACATTTATTGTACTAACTTATGGTAATTTTGTTTACCTAAATAGAATTAAATAATGCCTTGCTGTTTAATTGAGCACTATAAACAACCCCATTGGATTTTAAGGGTTTTACTTTTTATATTTTAACCTATAATATGCCTTTATATATATGTGTATATATATGTGCGTGTATATACCTACAAATATACACATGTACATACAAATATATATATATATATATATATAATAACACATGTGGATATGATAGTTAATTCCAAAATAAATGCCTATTGAGACTGTTTCTAACGAGTTGTTTATATCGTTGTATTTAGTTGTTTTACACATACATGAATTCATTTTATGAGCCTTATACCTCTCTGTGTCATTATTTTTAGTGACAATAATGGATTTGGTCGCTGCCTTGCAGCCTAGTTTTATTGGATAACATATTTTCGTTATAGCGTTGAGACAGTATTCAGTGTACACGGCGAAGAACAAACCACATAAAATAAAATAAAGGTTTGCAGAATCTTACTAACACACACACACACTCGCACGCACACACACACACACACACACACACACACACATATATATATATATATATTAAAAAGTGTAGACTATTCAAAATAACTATCGCATCAATTTAGGTCATCTGTTACATATAAATTATATGTTAAATAAAGGGCCCCTGATTTAATTAAACATTGTATTCATAAATTAATTTATCGTGTTGAGAACGCTATTTTTAAATACTATTAAAATATTATTCGACTACCAGCATGGCGCACATCAAATAACTGTTTGAAGGAAATAAAGCGCCGCTTGTATCTAATGTTTAAAATTTATCCGTTTTTAAACGTAAGATTTATTACTAAATATTAGCACTTGTCCGTTTATTGATCTTACTCTATGTTTACGTTGAGTAAACAAACATTTTGATGTAGATCTTTCGCTAAAGACGATGGGGAAAAGTAGTGCGTGCAGATGCAACCATGAAATGCAAGCCCAATTGCTTATGTAATATTTAAATATGGTTTTATGAATAAACATTTGTGAACTAAATTAAATATGACTTATTTATGAATGTTAGCACACTGGTTTTTATGACATTAGAATTCAGCGACTTAAAACGTGGATAATATAAAATAGGTTAATAATAAGAAAGATAAAGCAGTATCCTCTATTTTGATTGCGGAAATTCCTCTCTGCACCATATTGCAGTAGGTTTTCATTAACAGATGCCCCATACAAATTTCTTATGTCTAAACCTTAAACACACGTCTTATTTAACTACACTAGGACGTTTCATACACCGTTTCTCTTTATAATTATATCGTATATTGCATTCCAGGAGAGGAATCATCACTATTGCCCAGATCTAACGACGAAGTATCTTCTATTTACACCCTATATGACGAGACCACCCACTCTTCCAGACAAGACTGGATAACTATATAACCATTACAACTATTTGGACCTGATACCCTACTTAACTGAATTAAACACTTTTACAAATACAACTACCATTACACTTCACTATTCGAAAGTAATGATTTCTCCCCAGTAACATTCCTCCTATTCTCTTTGGCTGTTTACTTGAAATTCTATTATTCCGGATCATACAAAAAACGAATACCTCAACCGATGGCCGCTCGATCTTGGCGCATTTACATAGATCACTTATAATTTAGTTTAAAGTTACACAAATAGAAACATTCCTAACTGCCATATAGATGAGTTAGCGCAGCTCCATCTGCTGATGTTTACATCTAAGAAAAATATCGTTTCTTCGTTATAAACTGTCCAAGCTTTTTTCCTTTACTCATTTGAACTATTGGATCTATCGTAAAATCTTATGAGATGAAAATATGAACGAATCTCTGGCGTACGTCTAAGAAATTGATCTCCCTCTAGGAACGTTATAACTAAAAACTGCTACCCTACAATAACGGTCATAAAAAAATTTGTTTTTTCATTTGTTTATATATATATATAGTTTTTTTCTGAAAGTAAAGTTTGTACTCAATGAGTTTAACGTTAAACATTAAGAAAAAGTAAATTGTGGAATTTATCGGCGTGGAGGGATTACATAAACTTCCGCCGAATCTCTTGTTAAAAGAGTTTTCGTTTCTTTCTTTTGATGGGAGAGGGGTTCATTATTTATACCGCGTTTGCTTATTTTTCGTTATTGAAATCAACAAATTCAGCGAAGCCCGCTAAAAATCGTTATTTTCGGCAACCACGCATGCGTGTCTACCGGTCCTCCTTGGATTAGTTAAAATAGAATAAAACATAACGCTATTTTGATGACGACTTCGTGGACTAACGGATAAATTAGGTACGTGTCGTAGTCTATGGGTTTAACGTTCGTGTTTGGGGGCGATTTTAACATTTACGAAGGGTTATTTATGTGACTTTACGTTCGCTTGTTCTTTATTTCCCTGTTTTTTCTCTTTTTAAAATAACTTTCTATACTCTTTTTTTTTGCGATAAATACGCATAATATTTCGTATATTTTTCTCCGGTTTTCTTCAGTTTTTTTTATATCATCTAATTTTATCGAACGAATTCACACAGTTTTATTTGTTTTGTTTTTTTCCCGTTTATTTGTTGGTATATTCATTTTTTTTTTGTATTATAGAAATGAAATGAAAAACCTTTGTATGTTTTCTGGGTGTTTTCTTTTAATTTGTTTTGGGGTTTATTTTTATTTTTATCTTGATTGTAAGTGACATAATTGCAACCAAGTATTGCAGTAATTAATGAAAGAAGTAATAAACGATACACATAATAAGTTGCGCTTCATTTTCGATTAATTTCGTTAGGATAGGATACCATATTTTCGTTCTTAAATAAATTTCTGCTCTTATAACACTTAACGACGAACTATTTTTAGTTGCGGAGGCTGGTACCACAGCTAAACGGCTGAATAGAGTTTTTCTCACCTGTGGGCAGCAACACCACGGCCACGACGACGACGACGACGACGACGACGACGATCGTGTTCATTCTTTTATATGATATCAGTGTTCCTTAAACAAGGTTTCTAAAGTAAAATGACAAGTACTAGGAGATAAGTTTAGAACAATAGTACTTAACGATCGGAGCATATTTAACAAATCGTAAAATCTAATAAAAATGGGATATTTTATAGGGTTTTATATCTTACAAGCAAAAGTACACGTCGTTGACTGGGTTCAAAACCAGCCTACAGAAAATGGACTCTGATTTATGAAAGTATGATAGGTTATGAAAAGGAAGGGGTGTTAATGGATAGCTTCGAATTTAGGGGTATCAAAACCAAAGCAAAGTATGATGAAAGTAAAAATAAAATAGATAAACCCCATAATTTATTATAACATACCTGTTCACACTGAAACACTTATCACAATATTCTGTGGATCTATATAAAAGAAACCTTGTTAAACTTTGTGACATATTTCCATTCTATGGAGGTCAGACGCGAATGAACACCCCATAATTTTATTATACGATATTTCTTCAAACTGAAACATAATTATCAAAGTATACTTACGCAGATAGATAGGAAAAGTCTTTATTAAAGTTTGTGCCGATCTCAATTCTATGGAGGCCAGGCGTGAACGCAGACCCCACAATTTTATCATACGATCCCTATTTAAGTTATTATATACATCTATATCAGAAACACTTGTAAAGGTTTTTCTTTTAATTTTTAAATATTTTATTTCTCATACTTTGTGGACCAGGCGCGAACGCAGACCCCACAATTTTAAGGAACCACCGTTCTGCAGGATCAAACATACCCATTCCTGTGTCTCAATACATATATCATTATATGCAATCAGTTTTTTAAAATAGTCAACCATACAGGAGCCTATTCGTGACCAGACACACACACATACACACATACATTCAGCTTTATATTATAGATATGTCCGCTATCGCCTGATATTATGAAGCAAACAGCACTTAAAAAACAGATTTTATATACAATGCATTGAACGTTCTGGTGTGAAAGGGTAATGCAAAGGTTTTTAAGGAGATCGCTTATGAAAAAGTTAAGAGTATCGAAGGTTTGTTATACTGTAATGGAGTAATATTGGGGCTAATAGTAAGAAAATATATGATTGTTAGCTGGTTTTGTTGTTATATAAATATATTTGCGTGAATACGAAGGAAGATTTTACACAAACACGACTTGCACATTTTCTATCAAATGTGGCTTCGAATTCACTTAAAATTAAATATAAATACTTCATATTCTTTACCTAACAAAAACAGCTAAAAGATTTTCACCAATAGTATAAAAAGCAATTATTATACATAATAGAGTAGAACACAATTACAGTATATATATATATATATATATATATATATATATATATATATTGTTTTCAATAAGATATTATAAATTCAGTCCTCCAATATTTTCAATGGTTTTACTTGATATCTATCTATCTATATATCTATATATATATATATATATATATATATATATATATATATATATATATATATATATATATGTGTGTGTGTGCATGTATATAAAATTAGTTCATATGTTCCAATTTTATTTAAAAGGAATCACTTTTCGAAATAAAAATGTATTGTTTAAGCGTTGCATTCTTTAGTTCAAACAATAAATTTTATTTTGAAAAGTGATTTCTTTTAAATGAAATTTGAATATATAATCTCTAACTTTATTTGTTTTGTCTAGTATATTGAGCAATTTAATTTGGCTCGCGTTGTCTTATAGAATTTCTTCTAGTATTTTATAAGAGTTGAAACCACTAGATTGCCTAACACGTAATTTAATTCATTTACATACCTATATATATATATATATATATATATATATATATATATATATATATATATGCATATACTTACAGTTCAAAGAAGTAAAATTACATATAAAGAAGTAAGATGATGTTTAGGCTCCTTAAGTGTATACTAGAATTGTTCGCAAGGGTCTATTGTGTGACTCTTATAATTATTAACTATCAATTGTAAAGTATCGTTCTTGTGGATAACGTTTACCAAGCAGACGATAATAAAAATGCAATTACGGATTACTTAATACTTCAAACTAGTTATTGTTGATTGAACGAAAGCAAAATATTTCAGTAGCTTAAATAATCGCTTCCGTTTAAAATTAATACAGATTCCTGAGTCCGGCATGATGATTCCCGAGCTCGACAATAGGTATCTGAAAAAAAGTCGAATCTTATATCAATCAAAACGATGCGACAATAACCCCCAATATTGTAACTCTACTCTGAATATTCATAATAATGCAAACTATTATATTTCATAGAACTCTGGTTTAATCTATAAACTCCTTGCAACAAATAAAAAAAGATGGAAAAATATTGTCGTTCATGAAGCTGTGTCTATTAATGTGTTAGTTAATTCAGTTTTCTAATTCCTGCAGTCTGAACATGTTAGTGATTTTCGGTTTTCTGACTTCAGGTACTGCTATACTTCGTTATAATTGTATTTACTGTTAAAACAGGTATATCTTGAAGTGTACGTTTTTAAAAATTTATTTGTGGTTAAACTTTACTTAAATGATTTTGCGAGTTTTAACATGTTGCAAATAAGTAATGGTAGTGTAATATTCGATGTAATTTGTGTGTATAATTGCATTTTTATGTACCGGTTTTATATAGTGCTCTATTCACTAAATTTACCTATCCAGTATAAGTTTTCTAATGCATTCTCTACTAGTGCATGTGTATACGCTTAAAATGCTGACTAATCGAATTTACAACCAGTTTGGAATAAGAGTTATATGAGATACATGTTAGAAATAGAAGTTATTGTACAACATATGTACAGATTTTACATTTAATCCTACATGTATATTTATGTTTTATAATTTCTATGTTTTTATTTATATATACAATCTACTATGTCATGTAACAAGTATTTTTGGTCCTGGATATGACCTTAACCTATATCCAGTGGCTTTTTGGAGTGTGGAGCCACCCTTTAACCTTTTTTGGACCGACCATAGCATTTGCTTTACGATTTCGTTCATTTTTAAAATATGAGTTCACCATAGCTTAATGACTTTATATATAAAATTTGAACTTTATACGATATCATTTTTTTATTATTTTATTTTGTGTTCCATTTAAGGAACATTGGGAGGTTACAGGTGAACGACATTGAAATTCTGACAATTTATTCCTTTGTAAAATAAGTGATCTCTTATAAAGCTATAAAATAAAATTCCATGTATAATATACTAGATTTAAAATATAAGAAAAGAAGTGTTTATTTTATATGTTTTCATTGTTTCTTATGATATTTTTCAAAAAACAATTTTCCCCTCTCCGCATGTAACCGAATATGTACGAGATGCGGCTGCGGAACCTGCTATTCTCCCCCTTTGACACGACGTCTTACCTTATGAACAGGCTTATGGTTTTCCCAATTGCTTGCGATTGTTACAATTGAGTTGTCATGCCATTTTGCAACATAAACTTTTCCATCAGAACAATAATCAAAAGCTCCCCTTTCCTTTTTCTTGAGAATTTTGCTGCGGATGAGCTTTTTCGTTGCATTAGATGTTCTTGTTTCTCTTACTGTTCCAGTTGCTCTAACACTTTTATCACCTAGTTCAGACAGTAGGTTGTAGCTTGTAAAAAAGTTATCAAAGTACAATTCGTGGCAAGTAATATCCGTATTCGACATTATAACATCTACCATGCCGTTGATTACCCTAGTACCAAGGGACAAGTTTTCAGGGTTATCCTCCTTTCCCTGGTAGACTTTCATATGATAAGGAAAGCCATCATTGCCGCAAATACACCAGATTTTATATCCGAAACGTATTGGCTTCCCTCTGATGAACATTTTAGCACTGTGACGCCCATAATATGGAACCATTGACTCATCTATACTGAGCAGTTTGTGAAAAACACCAAATTGCACAAGATTTTCATTCATCATATCATATAATGGTGAAATTTTACTCATTTTATTACCTGCAGTAAGCTTCAGATTATCAGCAAAGTGTGAGTACTTTTTTATTTCAAGATACCCTTTTCTACTCATAGTTTTAGCAACAATTTCTACACGAAAATCAGGCTGGGTTGACCAATACAGCTTCTCTTGTGGTACAAGATGATATCCTGATAACAAGATGATCCCTAAAAAATGTTCCATTTCATGTTCTAATATTATGAATTTTTCAACGTTTTTATCCCTATTAGCATACATGTTAGTTTGAAAAACTATATGTTGCAACATTTCGGTAGAAAATATTAGCTTCTAAATTTCATAAGGTGTCATTCCTTCAGGTTTTTCAAGCTTCTGATCTATAACGGCATTTCCAACTTGCATTGGCTTGCTAAATATAGCACTCTTCTTACAATGTTACTATTCTGTTTCCTTTTTTTTTTTTTTTTTTTTGAAGTGGCAGGATTTCGTGATCAGACTCGCTTTCCGTATTTTCTTCTATTTCAATTTCTCCAGCCGGCTCATACTTAATTTCCGGGTCTTCGGGAATTTCCTCGATATCACTTTCTTGATCTGCTGCATCTCCTGCAGTAGGAGGTAGCACAACAATGGCTGCAGGATCTGATGATTGCTCAATTACCTCACGAGCTTCAGCAAGTGTAGAAACTCTTGTCTTTCTTCCATAAAATTTATGAGGATCCATCTATGAAAAAAAGGATGAATATTGTCAGAAATATAAAATTTATATCTATAATTTTTAAAATATTTAGTGCATACCTTATAAAACGTACAGTATTAGGTAATACAATACAATATATATGTTGCTACCTTTGGAGCAGTAACCTCCTAATGCTTTATAAATGGAACATTTATTTTATTTTTCTCATATCAAATTTTTTGTTAGGTGTATTATATTTTTAACAGCATACATACAAACCTTGGTTACTGCTGAAGGATATCCTCTTGATCAAAAACTTCTCTCAGGTTGCTTTATGGTTATTTCAGGCCTTCCAATTCTCATCCAGAAAAACAGTGATTATAGCTCTATTTTAAATTCCATTTATTTTAACTATAAGAATAATTTATAAAAGTTTTCATAAATCTGGAGTAAAATGAAGCTACTTTAATAGAAATAACTTATAAAAATTGAATTTAAAGCAAAATTACAATTTCTATAGTATGTTGAAAACTATGTTCCATTTAAGGAACATTGGTACAAAAAATGTTAATTACCGTTGCTCCCAGGTTCACTCTGACCCGGAGGGGTAGTACCAGTTAGGGTCCCAACTATGGGTCAAATAGAAACTTATTTGAAAACGACAAATATATTCTATTAAAAGTTTTTCTTTAAAATCTTTGGATTCGGCATTAAATAACCCGAAAAGGGTGGATATGCCGTAAAACAAAACCAACCAACCAACCAACCAACCAACCAACCAAGAAACAAGTATTTTTAATTCGAAATTCAATTTTATTATACAATTTATCAAAACCCCGCAGTTAAAAACATAACGTGGACTCTTCATCGAACTATCTTCCACCACATCATGTCGAAGAAGAAGAGAAAAAAAAAAGATTGATAAAGGAGTCTTACTCCGAAATATATTTCTTTAAAAATAAACACCTGTTTATTTTATAAAAAAATGCGTGTTGCAGTTCTGGCTTCAAATGTATTTATACATGTTTTATTCTTCATATATATATATATATATATATGTGTGTGCGTGTGCGTGTGTGTGTATGTATGTGTGTGTGTGTGTGCGTTGTTGTGCATTATCTTATTTTGTTACTCATGCATTTATTGCTATGGTTACCGGTGTATTGAAAACATTTTAATATTTTTTGTATTTTGTCTGAATTAAATATTTTTAAAAATAATTTTTTTTTCATTTAGACATATCTACACGCATCTCTACAAAACAACTTTTGAAGGCATTTACTTGACTATTGATATCATCGCCTTCTTACTGACAGGAAAAATTACAGACAACAAGATCATCATATGTGCACTTATATAAAATCGATATTTAACGACAAAAATATCACTAAAATTTATGCTTTTTTAAACATTGTATGCTTGTACTGCTTGCACTTTCCTCTTACCTATTGTTTTCTCTCTTAGTCACTTCGATGTATTCTTTTTTTTTAGTTTCATGTTACTTCCGTTGAATTACTCAGAAACCAAGTCCCCATTTATGGGGCTGACACTTGATCTCTATGTGAGATATATAGCTTTTCGAGTATTCTATTAATGTTCTCTTTACCTTTCAAACAATTGAATAGTAAAAAGTTCAGACCATATTTTTCCTCTTAATAATTGACACGCGGGGGCATCCGGTGTATCCTATGTGTAATAAGGAACCCTGTAAAAACGTTGTAGTACGGAGGGGGTCAATCAAAACAACAGTAGAAGTCCTGGGTGGAGAGAGATGTTGTTTAAAAGGCAGGCTCGAACATGTAAAGATATACATATCGTCTTAGCCGATGCGTCCATGGTGCACCCGAGAGTCTGGAGAATTGAAATTAAGCGTAGTCAATCCAACGGAGACGATGACTTGCAAAAATGTCTAAGAAAAAGTGACCCTTTCTTGTAAAAAAAAACGGACGATTTGAGAGTGGAAGTATTGATGTGTTTGGCCAATTTTTCGATATTTCTTGTCCAAAAGACCGAGGGTTAAAACGATACCGGTTTCTCCAGGATCCGCCGCGCGTGTTGGAAGATTTATGCATACATAAAAACACACACACATACACCCATTTTGCGTTTTATATATTAGAAGAAGAAGATTTCAAAATGCCATACAATATCTTTCTGGTGGTTTTTGGGTCTTACCAAATCTATGGATGAAATTTTCTCTAGTCTGGTGAAGTAGCTACCTTCATACTGTTATTTGAAGTAATATCACTTGGTGAATATAAACCATTTCTCGTACCAGTCAGTCGTAAGCCATGCCGTGTAAATCCTATTTGGACAGCAAATACTATATTATTTAGAATTTTTCCGCAGTGTTTAATAGTAGGGATTAGATTCTCGTGCAAGCTTGTACTGACAAACACCTGTTGGTTGGTTGGTTGGTTGTTTTACGGCATATCAACCCTTTTCGGGTTATTTAATGCCGAATCCAAAGATTTTTTTAATGGAATATATTTGTTGTTTTCACGTCGGTTTCTATTTAACCCATAGTTGGGACCCTAACAGGTACTACCACTCCGGGTCAGAGTGGACCTGGGAGCAATGATAATTAAAGGGTGGCTCCACACTCCCCAAAGCCCACAAGCTGTGGCCTTACCACTAGGTATAGTTTAAGGTCATATCCAGGACCCCCATTGAGGGACTTTTGCCCTCTGCAGGGGGCAGTCGGCGTATTCTAATGCCCCACCGACAGGGCCGACAAACACCTGTATAAAGATACCTTAAACACTGAGGTATATTGTCTTGCAAACACTCCAATTTTCTCCTATAGCATTACATATATCTCATTCTAATTCAGTAAAAAAAAAAATCAATTATGGATATTTTTTTACATAGGCATCACCACTTATCAAACCCAGAGACCACTCGAGGATAAGAGTTAAGAGTGTACAGTAGTCAATTGAACGATATAGTAATTGTTTGTAATAGAAATTAGGTGAATTTGTTAACTTAAGTTGAACGGCTCATCAAGTACTTATTTACGTTGGACTTGGAGACAACCAGAGTGTAGTCAGCCTGAAAGCAGGAGAACGGAAGACATTACACAGGCGTTCAGTTCTAAGAAAGAAGCTTTTTTCATGGAATCTACTTTTAGCTTTTGGCACAGATAAAATGCTTTCAGCTAGACGAGTGTTTCTTGTGAAAGTTTGGCGAGGGGGGCCATAGATTGATGCTCAGTCGAGCACTTGCCATGAAAATAACGACAAACTCGGAACATCTCTGAGATAGAGGTTGCAGAGAAGAGAAAAGGACATCTCCTACGAGGCTACGAAGTCTATTTTAGACTATCTAGCAGCTCCTGCCGAAATGTGGCAACAGTACTCCATCGTTGGATGTACCTGACTTTTATATAGATAGAGAATAGTGTCAGCAGTAATATATCTACTGGATCGATAAAAGGATTCCACCATTTTTCCAGCGGCCTTGGCAACAGATTTAATGTACGTGTTCCATTTCAGATCAGGAGTAATGGTCAAGCACAGAAGCTTATCAAAACATGCGCCCTCCCCAAGACGAGAGCTATTCATTTCAATCGATGCCAGGTGGGGATCAGAACGTTGATGATGTAAAGATAGAAGTTTCGTTTTAGATGCATTAAAAGTAACCAACAACTCCTGGACAGCTGAGGGTTTAGCCCCTGGGATGAAGCAATGTCTATGGGTTTGTCTTTCATCGTCTGCAGCCGCTGATATGGAAATACATTGAATGCATTGGACTCAAAATGCTCCTTCATCCAATTGGAGTCAGTTTTCTACCGTGGGACATTTGTTATTTGTTGGCAGCAACATAGTGCCTTTCCGCCGTCGCTAGTTGCCACGTTCTGCTGTGAAATTGGGTCTGGAAAGTTCTTTGTTACCAGACTAACGTCTTTTAGGACCGACTCGGATAGGCAGAAATCTGATTATTTTGATACATATATAATCTGACATGTTTCCCGCGATCCTACTCTGATTTTAGCAAATATCACGCATTTTATGTTTAGTAGGTATTCTGTGATTCCTCGAATTCGTGGACTGGTCGGTACTAGATATTTATCTGGAGTCTTCAGTATTTCTTTTTTTATTTCTGGTCCGCTAAAGCATAACTGTGCTCCAGTGTCTGCAAGCGCATCAATCCGGTGAGTATGGAGGCCAGCTGGTCCTATAAAGATGCGCCCGAATTCCTCATGGGCATCTGGAATATGAGATATCTCTACCGTCGGGAGTACCTTTTCAGAACTTATTTTTGTTCCAAATAAGACGCGGCACGGCTTTGGTTATGTCAGGTTGGCTTTACCGCTCCTTTTTATTGGTCCATCTTGGCAAATCATCCCGTTACAATTCTTTTTGTGTCTTTGGGTTGTGAGCGTTCTGGATTTTACTCCGACCACTCTCGCTCTAGATCTGTTGCTGGATCCCTACTTCAGTTTTCGGAAGACCCTTTTTAAATGTACAGTTAAGCCGCAATCGTTGTTAATAGGGTATATACTATGTAGATATGGAACGTAGACTTGTCCATGGTCTCTGGGGGACAAGCCTGTTTTTTCCTCCAGTATCGTTAGTGTCGCAGTCTCAGACAACACCTTGCTTTGATACTCCAGGTGTGCCAGCCCTGTCACCATATGTCCTGTTACAATATCGTTGGTTCGATACCAGCTGCACATACCCTAGTTTTGCGTTGGCAAACATGTGTTGATTCTGATGGTGCTTATTTTGATCAATACATTTTTGTTTGAGCCGAGATATGTTCATCTGAGTTTGATCAATAAAACAGCAAGAAATTTCTTGTTAACCAGATATATAAAGTTGTATATCATTTTCTTAACCATCAATCAGTAATTATATATATATATATATATATATATATATATATATATATATATATTCTTAGCAACACGGTGAGTAACAGGAACCTATTATTTTGATTTTTATAAACTTTAATATAAAGTGTGTGTTTTCACTAAACTCGGACACGCACTTACGAAAATATTTAAAACAGAAAAGCTTTAATGAAGTATAGAATTGCTTCTTTAATTTTTAATTGTATTATTAATGCTTTTTAACTGGAGAAATGTGTGAGTGTGCGCATTAGTTATGTATATGTGCTCAGTTAAATCCTCTTATAGTATGCTTCTCATTACAAATTATGGAATGTATATTCTAGGTAACTGCGTATTAATGGGGACATATTATTTTTGTTATAAATTATCTTATAGAATTCCATTGAAAACGTATCATATCTCTTAATGAATTGGACGCCTTCAAATTTAAAGGTTAAGATATATTTATTGCTTGTACATGTTCGGGAACGAGTATTCTACTAGGACACGGACTTAGCATGCACACACATACTTATATATATGTGTGTGTGTGTATGATTGTATGTTTCTATGTGTATGTGTGTGTGTAAAGATGATATAAAAAAACAGAAACACCTCTAGCTTCGTTCCGCCATCATCGAAGAACAACAGACATTCTTAAAACTAACAACTAAACATTCAAGCAAATACATAAATATCTATTTCTTACACTCCGTTGAAAGTAAAATCTACACCGCTTTTACATAATTACATACTGTATCTAATATGATAAAAGAAAACAAAAAATAAAATCCACATTATAAGATATAAGAAAACAATATATAAGGGAGTTTTAGTTACGGTTCCGTTGCTTTTTATCGATTGTATATCAGGGTGTTCCATCGGTCGGCATATTGCGGTAATCATAATTTAGGTCGAATCAAATACGTCAGATCTGACATTTGGTTAGATGATTTTATTTAAAAACTATGTTCCATCACGATTAATGAAGAACAAAGTGGACATAGAGAAGACGCCATTTTTTCGCGTTTCCTTGCAATGTAATTGCATCAAATACAGAAGTAAATAAAAATGAACCGACTAAACGTGAGATGATATTTAATAATTTTAGGATATGCATACTATAAATAATTCGAAACAAAGCTAAAGATTTCAAGAGTTAATCTATAATTTAAGTCATATTTCTGCAAGGTTTATAGATTTACTCACAATAAAATGGCATTTTCAAAATTATAAAATATCTATACAATTTTTTTAAACGTATATGTTGACGAACTATGTATAATTAGAGGTATATAATTTAAATACTAGTGTTTTACATGATAGTAAATATGAGACTCTGTAAATTACTTAAGTCTTTAGAAGGTATTGTTACACCTTGATTTAAATATGAAAATGAGTATTAAAATAAAAGATCGTTTTTTTTCAGAGCGTATGTATTAGACATTTATACGAAATATGTGTCACCAGACAAACCATACAACTTCAGCAATATCACGACTTGCACGTAAATTAGTTTTAAGTAAAGGAAACGTGTGCAGCATGACTCATACTCGCTTGGAAGACAATCTGGATTCAATGACAAGAGAAAGTCAGGACGACAGGATATTGTGGCCAGAGATTGCTCAAAGTAACTACTAACGGGCTGCACTCCAAAAATTCTTTTAGTGTTGTTTTCCTGAAACTAGACAGTCTTTCTGGGCTGACGAGCTCAACCTATCCAGGTTTGCAATTGGAGTTTTCCTTCTGAATGAATAAACATAAATCTAACACATACGATACGTAGAGAAAACTATCAGGAATCGCGGTGTTTTTTGCAAAGTTAAAATTGAAGGAGCGCTTCAAATGGCAAAATTCCTCAATGATAATGACGATCATGATGATGGTCACTACTCTAAAAAGTAAAGCCTATGCGTATAGTAAATTAGAAAAAGATCTAAAGTGCCGAAAACATAAAAAACACCTGCAAGTAGCTCAGTTGAAAGAAAAGCAGACTGCATAAACACAGCTTTATTCTGATATGAGAAGGTGCTCATATCTCTCTCTCTCTCTCTCTATCTCTCTCTCTCTCTCTCTATATATATATATATATAGTCACCACATAAGTACCGTTTCGCTGTTTCACAGCTCATCAGTGCAGTTAGACAGGAAACTGCCTCAAGCCAGGATCGAAACCCGACAGCCAAAATAAAAGAAAACAATCAACAGAAGTTTTCTCTGATTTTAAATAAGATTGCTTAATATATATATATATATATATATATATATATATATATATATATATTCAGCAATCGTATTTAAAATCAGAAAAAAACTTCTGTTGATTTTTTTTATTTTTCTGATTTTTTCACATGGTCTTTTTTATATTAAAATAAAAAATAATATAAAAAAACGTCAACCCTACTAAATATGCTTCCAGCAACTATCACTTAAAATACTCTTTTATCTCTAGCTTTTTATTCATTTGCTTTTTAACCTGGTGATGATTCGATGAATAACTGAATATGTACCAAATATGAAAAATATCTACTTTTTAATTATACACAAAAAGATCATAAGAAAGATGAACTAAGAATTAAAACGTATATATACAGAGGAAGTAGATAAGAAAGTATACGCTAGTTTAACTGATTCTGTTCTCGATTAATGAAGAAACCCCCTTCTAGACTAAGGCAATTTTTAGTTTTCCTCGAATTCAGAATACGTCTATGGGCGATCAAACCTTCCTACACATTAATAACTGACATCGTATATAACTTTGTAGGAAAACAATATGATAGAAACATGATGAAACCAAATTAATATATTTCTATTTATGTTCCATGTTCACTACGAGATGACATCAATTTGTGTTTACTCAATTGCTTTTCGCCGACAAACTGTCTTTTTTATACTGATATTTTTTCAATTATATGCAATAGTATATTCCTAAATTGAGGGCATTGCGTTTAATTCCTGACGTAAACCATTGAAAGCTGAATTTCGATTATCACATAAAAAAAAATAATCTGAAAGCAGAATTTCGATTATCACATAAAAGCATAATTAAACTTAATTTGTCATGTGAATGATGGATTTTCTTTCTAATTGATGCTTACACGAATCTTGAAACTAAAAATGTTCTGGTAAAAATATGATTTAATCTATAATGGTTGCGGGGTACAAATCATCCCTATCTGAGAACTAAGTGGAATCAACCAGTCCTATGAATGTCACTGGTTTCAGAGACTAAATTGAGACATTCATACCATATTGAACCACATGCAACGAACGCGTTCCTCTCATATCACTTTAGTGGCTCCTGTATTATTTATGATGAATACATATTATATTTTATACACTTTACACTACTTGTGGTTTCTTTCATGTGTGACGCCTAGCATGGGTCTACAAAAACTGGCTGACGAGGATTATTCGAAAACATGCCGGATCAATCTAAAACAGCCCCTATCGTATACATGAAAATATATCTAAAGATATTAGGGTATGCGTGGCCTTCTCGACCGGATTGAATGTGGCGCTCAAGGACCGTCATTACTCGCTACCAAACCTAGAAGAAATATTCGCTAAGTTAAATGTCGGAAAAACATTTTTCCAAAATAGACTTAAGCGAGGCGTACCTACAAATACCAATAGAAGAAGATAGCTGGAAACTTTTGTGTATCTCGACGCACAAAGGACTTTATAAATGCAATAGATCAGCATTTGGTATAAAAGTAGCACCTGCAATTTTCCAACAGGTAATTGATACTTTGCTAAGCGGTTTGGATTTTGCAATAGGCTATCTGGACGATATTCTTATGCGTAGTCAAAATATTGAACAACATAGAGATCATGCATTTAACGTGTTTGACAGAATAAAAGAATACGGTTTCACATTGAAGGAAGTAAAATGCGAGTTTTTTTAAGAATTAATTAATACCTCGGTCATATAATAGATAAGGAAGGGAGGAAACCCGATCCAGACAGCTCCACAGCTATAAAAGACTTGCCAGAACATCATAATGTAACTACACTGCATATTTTTTTAGGGCTCGCGGACTATTATCAAACGTTCATTAAGGATATGCATGAATTGCGTGCGCTATTCAATGTACTATTAACAAAAGGACAAAAAGTAGGACTGGACGTCTGAGTGCCAGGCAGCGTTTAAGAAATTAAAAGATGTATTAACGTCAGATTTATCCCTGGCTCATTTCAATCCGAAGTAAGTTCTTATGAGATCAGAGCGTGCATTCGTCACAAGTTGCCTGATGGGTCTACTAAGCCGATCGTCAAGAACTTTACTGCCTACCGAGAAGAATTACTCCCAAATCGAAAGGGAAGCACTGGGGGACATATTCGGTGTTACAAAATTCCACCGATTTTTACACGGTCGTAAATTTTAATTACAAATTTACCATCTTTGGCTCAAAAGGTCTGCCAACTTACACAGCCAACAGACTGCAAAGATCGGGGACCATTTTTCTTGATTACGATTTCAGTATGGAATTTCTTAGATTTGCGAAGTTAAGTCACGCAGACGGACTGCCACGATTAATCCCGAAATCAAGGGAACCTCTGGAAGACACAGTAATAATGTCACTACAAAGTGAAAATGATTATACACAAATACTATGTAATACGATCAAGGAAATACCAGTGACTTTGGTAGATATAATAAGGGAGGCCGAAAGATAATAGTTTCATCAAAGAAATGAAACAAAAAATTCATTCGAATGAATCGGCGGCGAAAGATTATTCTATGTGCAATAAGTTACTGTTGTACCAAGGAAGAGCCGTAATCCCAGCTACACTACAAAATTAAAATTCTAAAGGATTTTCATACGGGGCACCCTGGGGCTATGCGAATGAAGAGACTCATGAGGTCCTACGTTTACTGGAAGAGTATAAGCATTGATATAGAAGGCACGGTAAAGTCGTGTAATCGATGCACATTGGCTGCAAAAGCACCCCCAATACACTTTAGCCCATGGCATAAAGCGGACCACCTATGACAAAGAATGCACGTAGATTACGTAAGCCCATGGATGGAAACTATTATTTAATAGTAGTATACAGTTTTTCAAAATAGCCTGAGGTATTTCGATGTAAAAGTCAAACGACAGATTTTATAATCAGTGCTCTTCATGAATTGTTCGCTTGGCCTGGTGTGGTTGATTGTCTTGTGTAAGACAATGCCACACAAAGAGGTAATTGACCAGATATATGACACGTTCAACTTGGTAACCCAACAAGCAGCCGGACAACGCCGGTCCTCCGGAAAAAAATGACTGACCCGATAGAGATCAACCCCAGGAAAAAGAGATATACGATCATATTAGAGAGATGAAAAGATCGGAAGGGGGTGTTGTGGGGTACAAATCAACCCTATTTGAGAACTAAGTGGAATCAACCAGTTCTATGAATACCACGTGTTTCAGAGACTAAATGGAGACATTGATATCATGTTTAACTGCATGCTACGAACACATTCTCTCTCATATCACTTTAGTGATTCTTGTATTCTTTATGATAAATACATATTATATTTTATACACTTTACACTACTTGTGGCTTCTTTCATTTGTGTCTCCTAGCATAGGTCTACAACAACAACTTATAGCTTTTAGAAAATTATGAACCGATTTGAGTTTTTATTCTTGCTTATTTTTCATTTTTGAGATACAAATATGTTCCTGCCTTCACACATACTTCTACTATTGGACAGGATGGATGTCAGTTTAGGAGAAAGGTTATGTCGATGTAATTGTAATATAAACATGATAGTCAATCATCATAAATCCCTTTAACAATTAAATAATTTTGCTGTCCCGATTTATAAAAAAATGAATTTAATAAACCAGAGAAATAAAATTTAAAAAAAATCCTTGTTTATTTGTGATAAAATAAAACCAGTATTTTATTAGTCAACGAAACACGAAAATAATTAAAAGAATAAGTCTCATCAGTTTATCTTGGAGGCGTTTATTGAACCGAAACTGTCTGGCGACTCAATTATTAGCGAACACGATACATATCAAAAACGCGGAGCAGAAATTTCTTCTTAATTTCCTCATTATCGGAACGCAATCTCCCAACAACAACCTGGTTGCATTCTTTTGTCTGATCATCGACTGTATATCTCTTATCATTTTTGAAGCAAATCGTCTGTTTTATCTTATGCCAACAAAAACAAGATTAAATATAATCTCACTTGTTAGACTTTAAAATTTATCACACCGCATAAAACAATTGTTTTCATAGAAGTTGGTCTGTTTTTCATTTCGAGTGTCTCGTAGTAAAAGTGCAATTGGTCCTAGAGTTACTAACATTTGTTAACCCTTTATTACCTGGTTGAACTAATTCGTTCAGTCGTAAATAAATTAATATAACGGCATAAATAAAATTGTTATTGATTCAAACACGCCTTAGATGTATGAGTTTAGTGTTTGGGTAGATGCTAGATACCTCCAGGTTGCAACTGCCCATTGCTTACATTCAGTATACCACCATATGTTTCAGAGAGTGAAGGACTTTCATTTGCTGTTATAAATACATTTTTTTCAATCACTATGTATAAAAATCAAGGAACATTTATGAAATACAAAAAATTGTAGTATTTGTTTAACTATTGAACTTTGATTTTTTCAAGTTTAAAGACAAACATTGCATCACTACCCTTTAAACTAATTAAAATTAAAACTACTGTTTAATCATCTTAATCGTAATGTAGGTCATAAACGGTTAAAGTCGCCAAGCCGAATGCAACTCACTTCGAAGCAATTGTCATCAATTTTGCAAACCCTCTTCCTGTCCTTTAACATCCAAATCCTTTGCGACTCCATTAAATATTCAAAGATTAATTGCGAATTATGAAAATGTCGCCTTACTCTTTCCAGCATTTTCAGTTTAATAATTTCATCTACATGCACATTTACCTTATTTGACCCATGGTTAATACAAATAACGATTACTATTGGAGTGGTTAATATTAATCGCAATTGTTCCTGTATAATTAAATATTACACCAGATTTACTTACCTAAAAAATTTAAAAGTAAAAATCTACAACATGCTTAGTTTATCGTTGTTCTATAATAAAACCAGATTCTCTCATTTTGCTATTAATATCATTTTATTACTAAGTTGGTAACATAGGCTACTTAATATATAAATACCGGTACAATTTTAAAATAGCATCTGCAAGGTCTTTACGCAAAATGTAAATTAAATCCAAATTTAGACCAAGTAAAGTGGCATTTTATTGAAAAAATTTTTTTAATCGAATAAGTATTCAATTCAATTAAATTTTCAACAAAAGATTCGTTATTTATTTAAATATTCTCACATTTAAGATCCATTGCTCTTTTCGATTCCATTTTAATCGTTTCTCTTTATCGATCTAAACACTTTCTCAAACCTATGCATATTTTCTCTTTACGCAAATCAACCATCAGACTATGTATAGAGCATTTACTTATTTTTAGTCATGTGAATTTCTGACTCATTTAATGTTTCTCGTAAAGTCGTACATTTAATGATCTGTAATTTTATTATTTCTACCCTTCTTCTCCTTAACCTTTCTCTCACAGATATGTTGTTGGGCTCAGTATTTTCTATAAATACTATTATGGCGTGTGTCTTCTTCTGTCTGATCTGTTCCGTACTTCCCTTTATTTAGCGTATTTGGTTCGTTGGTCAATACTTCTCCTCGTCTTTACTGCTTTGATACACAATTGTAATACAACTTCATAATCCAGAGGTTTCGGTTGAAGAACTGTTAAACTGTCTTTCGGCTTACTGTTTTTCTTCAATATTAATTTTTTTTTTTTTTTTAAACTAAGATCAATTAGCATTTCCTTTTTTGCAATAATCATTTTCGTTCTTGTTAACTCCTTACATACAGTGCCCTCAAACCTTGGCGGAGATATTTCCGTTAAAATATGTCATGCATGTTAATGCATTTTTTCATGCCGATATACAAACATATGTGTTTTTTCAGAAATCGACAAAAGTTAAATGTATCTATATTAATTCCTCAATTAATCTTATCTCTATTCTGTAAATCTTTTTATTATAACGATTTTAAAAGACTAAATGTTAATAGAATTCGATTTTGCAAGTGGTTATGCAGAGGTTACGCAGTGTAAATTATTTTAGTTTTTTCTGCGTGTGTTCAAATACATATATTTTCAAATGATTTCTCTTTTGTTTTCGATAAGAACTCGCTATTTCTCAAGGCAAAAACCACCCAGAGCGTCAGCAAATGTCAGAAACTGATTAGACACTGAATGATGATTAATACTATAAGATACCATTACAATTATAAAACAGCAGACGATTAAAAGCCCACAAAATTCCCTCTTTATCAAAAACACCACTGATAGAATATGAGGAGTAATAGAGAAAATAGAAAAAAAGCGAAGTCTACTTTCTATTCTCGAATAGTCTTTAGCATTTAGTGAGAGTCTACACAACTACTTGGTCGAACAAACTAAAGAATGTCCATATAGTCCTAGTGTAGTCGCCTACACCTGACCATTGAACAGGTAATAAGAATTGATAGAAAAGGGCACACACCTGCCGTGAGAACATATTAGTATAATATTATTTAATGTCTAGTAATTAGATTTCTGTAATTCGGTAGTATTTTGTTTTTTGTTTTTTGACTGATAATTAAAGACCAAATGTATAACAGGTGTCCAGTAAGTATTACCCATACCCCATTTTTATAATACAAAAGCAATAACTGTTGACACAGTTATAAGTGTCGGTTTGCTTGTCATGTTATTTGATAACATAATTTAATACCAATGAAACATTATTATTAAATCATTTCTCTCTGATAGGTTCATAAGAGTAGTAGTTGATGGGCAAAAATCAGAAACTCACAGTATAAATGCTGGAGTCCCTCAGGGGTTCACCCTGGGCCCAACTCTTTTCCTGATCTACATTAATGATCTTCCAAATCACATCCTTACATCATTCGTAGACATTTTTGCTGACGACACTACCATCTATGGTAGCACATCTAAGACAGTAAACGACCAAGTTCTCTCCGATTCTCACTCCTCTGATCTTGATCACGTTGTACAATGGGGAAAGGAGTGGCTGGTTACTTTTAATGCATCTAAAACCAAGCTTCTATCTTTACATCATAAACGTTTTGATCCACATCTGGCATCAATTGAAATGAATGGCTCTCGTCTTGGGGAGGCCTCAAGTTTTGACAGGCTTCTGGGCTTGACCTTTACTCCTGATCTTAAATGGAATACGTACATCAAATCCGTTGCCAAAGCCGCTGGAAAAATGGTCGGATCCTTCTATCGATCCAGTAGATATCTCACTGCTGATGCAATTCTCTATCTATATAAGAGCCAGATACGTCCAAGGATGGAATACTGTTGCCAAATATTGGCAGGAGCTGCTAGAAAGGACTCGTCCTGCCTTGATAGGGTTCAAAATAGACTTCGTGGCCTGGTGGGAGATGTCCTTTTCTCTTCGCTGCAACCTCTATCTCACAGAAGAGATGTTTAGAGGTTGTCTCTGCTTTATCGTTATTTTCATGGAAAGTGTTCGACTGAGCTTCAATCCATGATCCCCCCTCGCCAAACTTTCACAAGGAACACTCGTCTAGCTGAAAACATTATCAATAATTTTCCCAACTCTTTATCTGTGCCTAAACCTAAACATAGATTCCATGATCAAAGCTTCTTTATTAGAACTGCACGCCTGTGGAATTGTCTTCCGTTTTTCTGCTTTCCAGCTGTCTATTTTATGGTTGTCTTCAAGTCCAACGTGAACAAGTTTCTGATGAGCCGTTCCACTTAAGTTAACAAATTTACCGAACTTCTATTACTATCGATTACTATATTGTCCTTTGAGTACTCTACACTCTTTAAGCCTTATCCTTGAGTGGCCTATCGGCCTTGATAAGTGGTGACGCCCATGTAAAAAAACAAAAAAAAACATATATTTTGTATTGACTATTACATAGGATGTTATGCATTGATTATTATAGTGTACACAATATTCATTAGTGATTTAAAAAAAGTAGAAATGCATTACTTGGGTGTTAGAACCGAAATCAAAACATTTAGCACGAAAGCCTTATTTGTTACGCCTAACAAAACATAGATGATTGAAAAAACTTTAAAAAACTAACGGATATTAACGTATAAATATATATTGGCCAGGCGTAAGTCGATTAAACGTGTTACTTCTACGCATGTGCGTAGAAGTAACACGTTAAATCGACATACGACTGGCAAGTTTTATGAGTTAAAATAAACGGAGTAGTTTAGTAAGACACAGAAAAGCTTATTATATATATATATATATATATATATATATATATATATATAATTGTGTATATATAAACATTCTTGAAGCGTCAGATATTAGAGCCCTTCAATCCACTATAAATGATATTGCATTCGTGAAAAGCAGTAACGTTCTAAAATGTCTTGCGTAGTTCGTTATGGACTAACTTTGTAAGCAGTGCCAACGAACTTATTGATTTAAATACTCGAATTTTTAATTGACGTATATTTTAAATCCACTTTTCATCGACTCTATATATGTTAACTTATCATCTAACGCCGTTTCTTGTATATTTTAGTTTCCACTTTTAATTCTCATTTTCGCTCCTTCGCACTTTTATTTCAACAGCAGGTGATTCATGAACGAAGCGAAATCGCTCGTGACAACTATGGAACTTTTATTAATATTTTTGATTTTGATACAAAACAGATTATACAGAAAATCGAAATTTTTTTAAACAAGAATCATAAACAAAGTGTCTCTGTTGCATTTAAAATATTTGCTTGAATATATATATATATATATATACATATATATATATATATATATATATATATATATATATATATATATATATATACGTTTTATTTTTTATTACCGTATTTTTCTGTTTAGTTACATTATTGTTTCAGCTACACGACCGTTTTTGCCCGTTTTCAGCTTCACGACCGTTTTTTGTCCGTCAGGTAGCTTCCTCAGACTTTTACAGAAATGTTCGTTTATGGTGGAATGGAAGAGTGAATGCTGTCAGGGGAGGGGTGCGAGAAAAGCGGAAAAAGAAGGGGACAAGGGGAAAAGGTGGGAGGGAGTGCTTGGTGTGTCGGTAATGTTTTAATTTTGGAATTTAAGGATATTAGTTGGTTGTGGGGGGTCTGGGATGTTCATCTCTGGTGTGGCTGAGGGCATATGGATACATGAAGGGGGACGGAGGTATGTAGGGGTAGGAAGAGGGGGTTACTTTAAATTTTTAGTCCTAAGCTTTAGGTTGTTGGCGTCTCGTTGGTGAGATGATTTCTTGATAAGTATGTCTGGACCTGTTGCTCTACAACAGTATTAAGCAGGTTTTTATTAATT
>NC_136494.1:62556738-62916738 GCF_053919585.1 Euprymna scolopes | reverse complement strand
CCTGGAGTGGTGGTACCTGTTAGGCTCCCAACTATGGATTTAATAGAAACCGACTTGAAAACAATAAATATATTTAATTAAAAATTTTTTTTTCAAGATCTTTCAATTCGACATTAAATAACCCGAAAAAGGTTTAATATGCCGTAAAACAAAACCAACCAACCGACCAAACAAACAAACAACTTAAATTAAATATAAAGTACTTAAAATAATTTAAGCTGTAAACTGGATGCAACTTTTATTTTAATTACCTTCAGTAGCGTTCTGAAGACCACATGTGTTTGTTCTTCCATAGACTACTTAAATACTTATTCCTCTTCTAGATGGAAATAAAAACATAGTTTAAGTAGTCCTCGCGGGTTCTCTTTATTTTTATTCAGCGCTTTCAGTTGATGCTGCTTAAGCATTATTTCATTTGTTTTTCAGTGCTTATATAAACATTACCAACGATTTATTTTTTGTTATGTACAGTTTGTGCACTTTTAAATATTTTTATTTGAAATTATGTTTATATCATAATGAATCATAAATGAGTTTAGTTTTTTCACTGCAACAAAATGTACATACTATAAAATGAATATTTAATTTAACTATTTTAGTTTGAAAGGTAATATAAGTGTACTTTGAAAATTGATAAATTCATATTAATCATTATATTTATATTTTTAAGACATTTTGTTTAACCATTTTTATATCTAGCAAGAAATGCTCCATTACTTTGTAAAGGAATTATTCCGCCGAAGAAAATATAAAATGGCGACCCATGTTTATACCTCGCATCCAAATAAAACCTAATGAAGATCACAAAATAATATCTAACAATACTAATAGCTGTTTTAGTTTATTTGGTACTCAAAATACAACAGCTATTGCATCCAGTTCATTTATTAGATTTTATTTTAGCCGGAGTCGAATAAAGTGCGCGCTTATATAATGCCAAACGTTATTTTTCCGTCCCTTTAATATGATATCTGTATTTATTTACAGTGGATATTTGTTAATTACTCATGGGAACAATAGATCTAAATTTCACTCCCGGAGAAGATCCTCCATACAATCCTTTTTAGCCTTGGGATGTCAAAGATTTATTCTGATTTTAGATTCTCCAAATATTGATTTCTACAGCTATGACATTGTGAGCATGTACTACGTGATAGCATAAGCCTAAAAGTCCTGGAATATTTCGTCTTTAATGGGATATGAAATAATACACAATAAAAGCGATTATGTTGGTACGAAATCAGCATTGATATTCACCAGCTGCGTTATATATTCCCTGTTCTCGGATGTAGGTAATGGTAAGTGCTGGATTTGATTGGGATCAAGTGATCTGAAGTGCGATTAGCAAATTATTGCATGCTCTGGTTCGAGTTGGTGTGAATTGTCTCTAGAATTTCAATTATTTTCATATATTTAATATAAATATAGTTGACTCGTTTATATAGTCTATTTATCATTCAGTTGATGCTATTTACTTCTGAAACAATAATTTCGTTATTTTTCTATTAACCCCTACACAAAGAATTTCATCACTGAAAACTAAAAGATAATAGTAATGGGGAACATATTTTACAGACGGCGGGGGTGATACGTACAAGTTATAGTTTTTATATTATTCTTGTGAATTGCAGCTCAGTAATAATCAAAACAAACACAGTGGTAATGCTACCAAAAAAGTGCATAAGCAAAAGTATAATACAGAAATACATGTTATGATTCTGGAGGCCACAGCTGCCACGAACACGTACTCAATAACATATTAGACGTAACCATGTTAACAGTAACTGGAGAAGATTATTACGTCTTAAAAAAAGATATACAAGCTTACTAAATAGCAATTATATTGTCACTTCTATACATTGATAGGTCGTTGAAACATGAATTAGGAAAAGTATTCCAACGCCAAACCGACGAAGGACAGAAGCTTTCATAGTAGAGCGCTTAGTGACCTGTAAAATGCTGGTGTTAGATTTCTGTTTCAAACTTTTTTGACTGGTATGGCGTGTCCGTTCTCTGACCTATCTACCTATTTTGGCTTATTGAATAACTAACAGGGAAATTATAATAAATAATCCAGTATTTAAACATATATCGTCGTCTAAATTTCAGGTTTGATGGACTGGTGTAGAGATTTAATAGTTTTCCTCACGAAAATTGATTCATAGTTAAATTCATTATATCTGATAGATATAATCGAACTTAGTCAGAAATGGTTTATATTTGTCTAATCACAACGCCTTTATATTACTAAAGAGCCGGTCAAAAATGAGTAAAAATCAGGAAAAATTATATATATATATATATATATATATATATATATATTATTTTTATAACTACCTGCGGATGAAGTCAAACCCAAATATCAGCTGACGTTATTATGTAAACAAACACAGACGGCGGCGGTCAGTAAACGACATAACTATTATTATTATTATTATTATTATTATTATTATTATTATTATTATTATTATTATTATTATTGCGAATACGTTTACAGAGCAGATAATTCCTCATAATATATAATATTCAATAAAGGATTGGTACTCTAGTAATACACATGCAATCTTTATAAACGAAAGTACGATTGGGCAACGCCGGGATTCTAGCTTATATATATATATATATATATATATATATATATATATATATATATATATATATATATATATATAACTACTTAATTTACTCACATAAAATTAATATACGAAAGTATAGATTTATGCGTAAGCTTGTAGTATTCACTTCAAAAGTGCTCAATACGTAGGTAGAGCAAGTTAGTAAGTTATAAAATGTATATGGCGATTAAGCTACACTAAATATTTCGCGTTTCATCCACTTTAAGATTCTTCAGGCTTATGCGCGAATTCTGTGGTTGTTTGTCGTTTTTATATGCTGATCTTCTATTGAAATTTTAGTTAGCCAATCAGCTTCCTATCAGCCAACGAGAATGCATTTATCGGACAAAGACCTATTTGATCTCCGGTTGATCTGTTCCTTTGTGTGTGCTCTATTTAGCCTGGATATTTAGCTTCTAGATCTGTTTTAAATCTAGATTAGTGTTTTTATGTATATATATATATATGTGTGTGTGTGTGTGTGTGTGTACACACATATATATCCACATATATATCCACATATATATACATACATATATGTGTGATCGGTTATGTATGTTCATAATTTATTTGTTTATTTTCTATTGTTTTTGTTAGTTTTAAAACTATTTTCTATCGCTATCCTAGAGTAAATTTTATCTTGTGAACACAGTTGTTTGCTATTTCTCTTCTACAGTTTAATAGATGTTGGGTTTCTTTAAAGTACAGGATAGCAAATTTTTCATGAAGGCTTAATCTACATGGGTCGTCTAGGTCCCTACACGTGGTAGCTTGTCTTATTATTTTCCATTCGACTACCGGCGAATGTCCGCTTTCCTTGAGTTCCCAGTATTTATTCGCTACTGTTGTTTTCATACGGTGTTTTTTATTGTTCAATGTACTTTTGTGGTCATATTATCGAGCTTTGAAATCTAAGGAAGTCATACCTATTTCTTGTTATTCCGGTTTTCTTTCGCAAATATTTTGGCCTGGTAAACTACGCTTTTGGTTAGACATTTATTTCGAAGTGGGCAATGTGTGCGGTGTCTACAGTTGCATTTATCTTGTTCGTTATTAGTATTTTTATTTATAGTATGGTTGTTCTTGTCCGGGGTTGGTTTATTTTTATTATTATTATTATTATTATTATTATTATTATTATTATTATTATTATTATTATTATTATTATTTCTGCTAGTGTGAGTTTTATTTTTGTCATGGTGTCTAATTTTTTATTGTTTATTTTGTTGTTGTTTACATTGTTGTTATTTAATATTTTGTTATTATGTGCTTTAATTATCATCTCCAAATTTTTGCAACAAGTATAGGGCAACTTTAAGGAATTTTTATTGAAGATTTTGTGTAAGGGGTTTGTTGGGAGAAAGTGTTTTTCAATAAGGTCTAGAAATTTATTGCCAAGTTTTGTTTTTAACATTTGATTGTATGGGGCCGTATACCAAATTATAGTTCTTTTTCTTCTATTTTTAATTTTATTATAGTTATTGGTGTTTTGTTGCTTATATTTGATATCGATATTTTTGTATCCACTATTTTTAGGGCTGTTTCATAGATATTGGTTGACCTGTTAAATGCATTTTCATCGCGTGAGTTATTACTGAGCCTACTTACGATCAGGTTAGGAATCTGTTTTATAATTGATGGTGGGTTATTGGACTTAGAGATTAGGTATATTTGAGTAGCGTTATCTTTTAAGTATGGCTCATATGTGTTTTTATCTAAATTTAACGTGACGTCCAGGAAGTTTGTTATTTTTGTGTTAGCTGATACATTTGCTTTTAGGCCTAATGTTTTCATTTCCTTGTGTATGATTTTCTTAAAGTTATCTCCCTTGACTTTGTTGGAGTGTTTTATTATAGCTAGTCCGTCATCTCTATATAGGCAGATAACCGTAGTATCCAAATATGCTTGTGAGGGTATATAGAATGAATAATCCCACAAGATCTGATGCCTCTGCAGAGTCCCTGGCACCCATCGCCAAATCAAACGAATTTTTCATTGTAGTTTTTATCCATTGGTTATTGTTATTTATTAGAACTGATTTTCTACATTTTTTAATGATATTGATTTCTTCCGAGGATATACCAGTGTATGCCTCGGCAAATTCTAGGGCAATGTTAAAAAGTTCTTCGGATATCGAGGAATAACAGTCTATGATGTCAAACTGTATAAACGTACACATATCTTTGTTTTCTATATTTTTAAACCAGGTGATTGCTTCGGCAGTATTTGCTCACTGGTTTAATTCTAGGTCTTGTTTTATTTGTTTGTTTACTCTAGAAACTAGTGTTTAGCTAATTCTACCTATTTCTGGTTTAGTTGAGTTTGTCAAGCGGGTGCTGAGATTATTATTAAAGTCCCATTTGTGGTCTTTAAGCAAAATGTATGCCTCTCTAGGTTTCAATACATAATTCGCGCATAAGCCTGAAGAATCCAAAAGTGGATGAAACGCGGAATATTCAGTGTAGCTTAATCGCCATATACATTTTATAACTTACTATATATATATAAATATATATATATATATATATATATATATATATCAGACAAATTATTATAAATATTATTTAAAATCAACAACGTTAATATGTTACCTGTATAAGATTATTGGGAAAATGCTGGCTCATATTTCTGTTCACTTAAAAATTTTAGATTGCTTGTTTCTAACATTTTATAAAATCATGTATATCTAAATAAATAATCTGTAGCCATTAATAGCTTTTCTAGTATATATTTCTAACTAAAATGCTAAGCATAATTATTATAGAAATAAAACACTTAATGTATGTTTGTGTCAGTCTGCGTATTTATAAATATTTAACCAATTAACCCTTTTACTATTGAAATTAAAAAGACATAAAAATCATACATTAAAGATGTATTATTTATACATCGGTATTATTTCTACGGGGGTGACCAAGAGGCTAACAAAAAAGGGCTGAGAGCTGTAGATATTTGTTTGGATTCTAGCTGATGGCGCACAAGTCATATCTGTATATTTTTAGTCTTTATCTCACTATCATGTATTAGGTTCAACCAAATAATCGATAGCAAAGTATCTTTATCATCAATAATACATAATCTGCATGAATTATGCCATCATATTATTTCGTAGCTTACGACCGGGCAACACCTAGTGGCCTGCTAGTATATAGATATGTATATGTGGTGCTTATTTACTTATTTTACCGCGTTATTATTTAAATAGTACCATCATGTTCAATTCAAGTTTTATTAAATATTTTTTAATTAAACTGTTAGGTAAAAATACAAAAAAAAACTCTTCCGATGTTAAGAATGATTTCTAAATTACATGCCTGATTCGCTGTTTAATTGAATTTGGTTATTATTGCTTCTAATTTATTTACCATTGCTGTAACCAGTTTCTTATGATTTGATTCTTATGCTGTTACAGAAACGATTTTCCACACTAGTGGATTATATAATTACCTTGATGAGAAAAGTGTAATATTTTGAAACCCCATTGAATAGGAATAACGTTTCTTGTGTTCCCTATTTTTATTTAACCTTTGATAATGAAATAAATAAATTTAAGTCAATCACTAACTCTCTACACACACAAACACGCACGCACACACACAATACATACACACACACATATATATATATATGTATGTGTGTATATAGTTTTAATTATTCTGTATCTAAATACAGTAAAAAAACACAACTATAGTTTGCTCTCTGTTATTAAGAACTATCAACGACCCTTGTGAAATTCAATTATTCTTTCCTGTTTGATACCGAAGATACTAATTAACATATCGCAGAATAGATCTTATAATCTCATTATATCTTTACTCATATATATTATAATTATTTCATTTTTTATATATAAAAATATAAATAGAAACAGTAGTGCATTAATATTTGGTTATTGGGGAATAGGTATTTTTCATTTTTACAGCTGCCCCGTTTTTAAATCTCAGAAAAAACTACATGGTAAGCAGCTGATGATCCCTGCTTTTTACTTAACAATTTTTGTTAAGGTTGTCTTTTACTATCATTATATAGTTGAATATACTTTTTTAATTATAGACATTTTAGATTTTAAGTTATGGCACTGTTTATTCTGCGATAGGTTTAATTTATGTTTTTTTCGGGCATTTTAACTGCATTTTTTTATTTTATAATTTTATCTTGTTATCCAAAACTTCTTTAAAACACATATACGGTTTTTAGGTATCTATTCTTAGGTTTCCTTCGTCTTATCTATTTGCCTGCCTAGTACCAGCGGTACATCAGCTTTTATGCATACAATTTATATGCTAATTTGCATATAGCAGAATGTATCTTATAAGCTTATTAAATTTACTTATATATATAATTTATTTTTCCTTTTTATATATATAGAGAAAGAAAATAAAAAGGAACAAACCGTATTATGTGTTCATCAACGTTTCGTCTTTATTTCAAGACTTCCTCTGGATGAATGAGATTAAGAAACCAAAAAAATACCAGTACAAAATATTTGAAAATGTTTCACGTGCACAGTGTGACGCAGTTCTATTTCAGAGAAACGGAAAAATGATGTTGGAAATTCAAAAAAGGAGGGGAAAGGGCTGGGGCTGTTAAAAAAAAGGAAATTTTAGTGACGTCATATAGTCGTTAATGTAATTTTAAAACTATGAACGCAAGTTTATATTCTTATTGGGAAAAAAGATATATCTGTTGAAATTCAAATATAAGTTTGTAACAGAAATGAAATGAGTAATTTTTATGTAATTTATTGATTGAGATTATATGTTAATTATTACAGGGGGTTTTGAAGGGTGTGAGAAAGTTAACCTGTGTCCACAGTAAAATAAGGTTCTTTTAATAAAAGTTTACTTATTAGTGCCGCTATGTTATAGAAACCTTCACGTTGTTTAATGGTGCTTGAAATTGCGATAAGCGCAGATTCAAGAAGTCTCCGGCGCGGTTTATTTGAAATAAATTTAACTACTTTTGCTTGTTTAAAGTCAAAGGTGTGGTTATGTTGCAATGAATGAGAGAATAATACACTTAGAGAATTGCTATTTTTTATATATCTTTTGTGTTCATTGAGCCTTTTTTCCAATTTACGCTGAGTTTCACCAACGTATTTATGATGGCAATTATGGCACGGAATAGTGTATATACCTCCATCGGAAACTGGTTTGTTATAGAGATGTTTCGTAGTTTTTAATATATGTCTTATGGTTAGTGATATGGTGTGTACGATAGGAATTTTTAGTTTGTTTAGTGTGTTATAGATTATTGTATTATTGGTGTGTGTAGGTAAAAGAAGATGTATGTTTATGAGAGAAAGGTCTGGTGTGTATGATTTTTTATTATTATTTATTCTGGAAAATATTTGTGTGGCTTTTCTCTTAGCATTCAATATATATTAGTATAAATACTGACTGTATTGTATCTACATTTTTTTTATTGGAGAAGTGCTTTTTTCCACAAGATAGACATGTATTATAAAGCTGTCCTGTTTTTAAATCTTCGAAACAGTTACATGGAAGCGAGCTATTGATCCCCCTTTTCTTTTTTCATCCTTATATAGTTGAACGCTCTTCTGTAATTATAGATTTTTAAGATTTAAGATTATGCAAGTGCTAAGTCTGCGATAAGTTTAATTAATTTTTCTTTTTTCGGGAATTAAAACGGCATTCTTTATTTTTCATGCACTTTTTTGTTACTCAAAGCTTATTTAGACACCACACACACACACACATACATATATATATATATATATATATATATATGAAAAGGGTAAAATAAATATATAATAATTCTTTAAATGGAAATTTTTCTGATAAAATAAAAAGTTCGACTTTAATGTGTAGATTAGATACAACAGTAAAATATCTTGATATATAAAAATATATACTAGTGTGCATAGATTAATTGATAAATTTTAAACAAGGGAATACAATACAGCCCTCCATCTTCCTCTAATATATTCAACCTATACAAAATCCGTTAATATGTTTAATGCTAAACATCCTTATCTTGTTACCTAACAGCTTTTTTCTTCTTTAGATGAGAAGCATTAGATTAGGCTTAAGAATGCCTAGTATAAAAAGATTTACCCACTCTATTACATTGCCCTGTTTCAAATTGATCAATAAATCTATATGCAGCAGTTTGTAATTGTCTATGATCAATGCATTTTTATCTTGTCTATATATATATATATATATATATATATATATTCAGAATGTGAGAGATTATATAACAATTTCCACAGCAAAACAACGTCGCAGCCAATAAGAACCATGACAACCAACAAACCAAAAGTCCAAAACTCGTGTTTCGCCCTCATTTGGGCTAATTAGTAAGACATATCCTAACACGGGAATCGAAACCCGAGTCTCTTGTATGCGAGGCAAGCAGTCTGCTAATTGTGCAAACGCCACGCACACAAGAAATTCTATTACCTAACACTGATCAAGCAAAACGTCTATGGAATGGACCTTCTTATCGACAAGTAGGTTTATTCCATAGTCTTATTTCCCTGCGGTTTGCTTGATATGTGTTAGTTAATAGAGTTTCTCGTGTATGGGGCATTTACTCAATTGGCAGAGTGCTTGCTTCGCATGAAAGAAACTTGGGCTTCGAACGTAGGATGGGATATGTCTAACAGATCAGCCAAAATGAGGGCAAAATTCGAGTCTTGGACTTTGGATTTGTTGGCTGTCATAGCTCTTGTAAGCTGCAACGTTGTTTGGCTGTTGAAATAATTATATATATATATATATATATATATATATATTAGGCATTAAGAGGAGATCATATATATATATATATATATATATATATATATATAAATACCCGTTAACATACACCTTTCCCGTATTGCACACTTCATGAGTGCGACGACCTGGGTTCGCGCCTATGTCGGAGCACGTCACGGATGAGATGCAGTACATCGAAATCCAATTTGGGTCTGGCGTTGTCTGTTGTCGGTGCAATTGCCCGATTCTATCTAATTCTGGGTTCTATCTTTATCGTGAAAGGTGTATGTGAACGGGTACATATATATATATATATATATATATATATATATATATATATACATATATATATATATAATATAAAGCTGAATGTCGGTGTGTGTATGTGTGTGGTCACGAATAGGCTCCTATATGGTTGACTATTTAAAAAAAAAAACTTATTGCATATAATGATAGAAAATGTATCGAGACACAAGAATTGGTATGTTTGATTTAGCAGAACAGTTGTTCATTAAAATTGTGGGGTCTGCGTTCGCGCCTTGTACACAAAGTAAGGAAATAAAAAATAAAAAATTAAAAAAACGTTTACAAGTGATTTTGATATAGATGTACATAAGAATACTTTGATAAGTATGTTTTACCTTAAATAGGGATGGTATAATGTGGGGTCTGCGTTCGCGCCTTACTTCCATAGAATGGAAATATGCATATACTTTAGGAAAGACTTTTCATATCTATCTTCCTAAGTATACATTGATAATTATGTTTCAGTTTGAAGAAATATGGTATAATAAAATTATGGGGTGTTCGTTCGCACCTGACCTCCATAGAATAGAAATATGGTCACAAAGTTTAACAAGGTTTTTTAATATAAGACCACAGAATATTGTGATACGTGTTTCATTGTGAACCGGTATGGTATAATAAATTATGGGGTTTATCTATTTTATTTTTTACTTTCATCATATTCCGCTTTGGTTTTGATACACCTAAATTCGAAGCTATCTCTTTACAACCCTTCTTTTTGAAAATGATTCCAACAAAGTGCTCGATTATAAAGAAGAAGATTCAATATAAGAGGTTAATATTTATTTATTTAAAAAAAGGAGATGAAAACATTGGTACCGTCGGTTTCATGTCTAACATAAGGGGAGCAGTTAATGACAAATAATGTTAGACATTACAAGTCCGTTAATTAAATAAAAATAGTTTATCTCTATATAAATAAAATGAACTCATTTATTCTCGTCTGACTTTGACCTTAATAGGATTAAGAATGCAGATGTACTATGCACAAACTTCATCACGATATCTGAGGTGTATAATAGGAATATTAGCTATCTACTAACTCGCAAATCGGAACTTCCTATATTATATCCGGTGAGAGTTCATTGCCAAAACCGGTTACGATCAATGGAAATAGTAACATCATCTCTCTCTAAAAAATTCATACTTCCACCGCCACTAATTTACACCTCCGTCACCATTCACAGGAGACAAATAAGAACGAATGCCGGTTTAGGTTTCATAAAAACTGGACTGCAATTTAGATGAAACGCCCAACGCTAACTTATGAACTTATGATACTTCAATTCCGTTTTATTTCGCATTCTTCGGCAAGTACAACATCGTTTTCTTTGCTTTTTAGTGTTACAAGTATCTTCACTCTGTTTTTCGTTTTCCCGATTTTTCCCTTTCTACAATTTTTATTTCTTCTCTCGGTTTATGTTTCCTCTTTTTTCCAGCAAGTTCACCATCGTTTCTTTTCATTTTTATTTATTTATTTATTTATCTATTTTTATATTTTCCTCTGTTTCTGTTTCTACGAACTTTGCATTTTGTTTATTTATTTCTTCTCTCTTTCCGTTTTTCCTCTTCCTTCAGCAAGTTTAACATCGTTTCTTTCTTTGTAATACAGCCGGATATTTTTAACACTAAAAAAAAAAAGTACATGGATTCATTCCTTCTTCTTCCGTTTATTTGCACTTTGTTCGCTGTCTTCCCAATGTCTTTTATTTTTTCTCTTTTTTTTATAAAAGAATATCATACATCATTTCCGTTACATTTCGCTTTGTTCGATGCCTTTATCCCGATTTTCATCGTTTATTTCTGTTTTGAATTTATTTATTTATTTTTCAAGTTTTCCCTTAGAGGCGGCACTAGGAACCCATTATTTCTTTCGTCTTCCCTTTTTTCTGCTTATTTTCGGTTGGAAACGTCTGTCAAACAACATATATGCTGGGTAGATTTCGGGGTGCTGAAACAGCGGAGATGGGGATTCTTCCATTACACAAACTGAAGCCACAGTAACGCGTGCCAGGGTATAGCTAGTATAAAAATACACTAACTATAAGATCACTTAGAACCTTATACCATTTAGATATACCCTGATATATAATAACCAAACATACATAAAAATAAATTAATATAACAGCATATGGAATAATTATTTTTAATTAATCAAAATTAAAAGCGTATAAAAAGTATTGCTATATATATATATATATATATATATATATATATATATATATATACATATATATATATGTATAAAGAAATATATAAAAAAAATATAATAAAATATTAAAGGTAAAATTCATGAGTTACCCCTTAATTTAATAAAAAAAAGGAGACCAAAACGTAAAAGAATTAATAAGATACGTTAGTTACATCCCTCAGATCTGTTAGAAATAACCGATTAAAACGGGAAGCCATACTAATTAAGAACAGAATAGGTCAAAATAAATGTAAGCATATTTTTACTAAACTATATTTAATAAAAAAGTGAAAAATTGAATTTAAAATAAGAAAATATATAAAGAGGCACAGACAATCCATAATTAGATAAAAATGCACATCATTATAGACAATATGTGATGTCCTGGTTCTTCCTCAGAAAGAAAAACAGAAAACAATATGACTGACGAGAGCCTAACATTATTTACTATCAACTGGCCCCTTTTATATTAGGCTTGAAACCGACGATACTAATGTTATTCTGCCCTTCTGTATAGTTATATATATATATATATATATATATATATATATATATATATATATATATATATATATATATATATATACTAGGATGGGTACGCAGTGTTGCCTGGGTTGACATGAAGTTCTGTTTGAAACTGGCCTGGTATACTAATCATTTTCATCATGGGTAACGTGGATACCCCCACAACTATTTCAAAAATAACAGAACGGATAAAAACATGTAAATGTAATCGTCCCGAAAAAGAAGTATCTGATACCCTCTACACCAGATATATCGGTAGAAGGGATCATTGTCCTAAGAAAACTCACGATTTTGTGAACCTAAAAAAATAAGGTTTATAAACATTAATGCGTGCATTTATTTTTTTATTTAGTAAATGTGTAGTTTTGCGGCGTAAATTATTTGCCAGACAAAACAAATATACAAACTATTTATTTTTATATAAAGCACATTGTTGTACCCAAAGGTTGAAATAAAACCAAAAAAAAACATCATTTTTATTATTTTTTTATCATTTATATTTATTATTCGAGGCTGCTATATTGCTTTAAAAATTTGGCCTTTCTAAGCAATTTGGCAGATTGACCTTTTTAAGTTGTTTCATGAACTATGTTTTCTCCCGTCATATTTTTTTTTGTAATGAAAGAGCGTAAAAAGGCTAAATTTGGCATTAAAAAAACCAATCTGCCAAAACTAAAAAAAGGCCAAATTTAACATGTGTAAGGCGTGCACATTTAGTGTAATGAGAAATGATATAAAAAAATATGAACATTATTTTTTTTTGTTTTATTTAAGCCTGTGGGTCTAAAAATATTTTATATAAAAATAGTTTTTACAATTTTTTTGTCTGCCAACTACACATTTACCTTTATTTTTTGTAAGGGCACTTTTTAAATTAAATTTATGGTTATATTATGTTTCCAATGTTATCCCCCCAGTGTCCCCCCCTCTCAATCGCTAAACTTAAAAAAAAATGCTTGAGGTTACATGTCTCGTTGAACGCTTGGTAGCCGAAGGTGGCTGCTCATTTTACGTTAAATTTATATAGAAAAGTGATCCCCCAGTCAAACATGTTATTTTTTTTTTCTCCAAATTTCTAATTTTTTTGCGCTTATTTGCACTTCTGCAAACTAATAATATTTATAATGGCTGCTTAAATGTATTAGGCTTAAAAAAGTAGATCTCCATTTTTTATGGTTAAGTCGTATAAAGTAACCTTTTTAATTAGAAAATTAAGTTTGTAATCGATGAAATTAACGCTAAAAAATTGTAATTTGTGGAATTTTGAGCGTGTGAGTTTCATTTTTTTAGGTATTAAACGACGCTGAATTACATGGTAAAAATTTACCGATTTCTTTATTGCCACAAGAAATAAAATAAAACAAAGAAATGAAATATTTTCAGTTTTTCTCGTAAGTGTTTTTTTATATTAAAAAAAACAATAAAAGCCAAAGATTTTTTCTATCTACACGGAATTATTTTTCCAGCTAGAAACTTAATGAAATTACGAAATAGTATTTGGTAAATGTTTGCTTTTTATGGATAGCATCTAGGGGTAAATAACTCTAAAAATGTTAAATAAAAAGTCGCCGTTGGAAATTTTAATTCCAAAATAAATTAAATTAAATATAGTATTAATATAATTGTTGTTTAAAATTTATTAAATAACAATTTTAAATAGAATACTTAAAATAATTCTCTCGCTAAATACATTAACTAAGATACCTCTATTTAGTAAAATGGATTTTTCTTAATGTCATATGCAAATGAGGTGATATCTTCATTGTATATTTTACCAAGTATCATACTATATATAGAAAACAATGAAAGATTAAAGTAACACACGTTTTGTATATATTAATTAAATTGTGAACAAACAAACAGACAGGAATACGAATTTATATATATACTAGCAAATGTACCCGTCGCTGACTGGGTTCAAAAACAGCCTACAGAAAATGGACTCTGATTTATGAAAGTATGACAGGATATGAAAAGATATGGTTGTAAAGAGATAGCTTCGAATTTGGGGGTATCAAAACCAAAGCAAAATATGATGAAAGTAAAAATAAAATAGATAAACCCCATAATTTATTATTCTATACCTGTTCATACTGAAACACTTATTACAATATTCTGTGGATTTATATTTAAAAAAAAAACCTTGTTAAACTTTGTGACGTATTTTCATTCTATGGAGGTCAGGCGCGAACGAGCACCCCATAATTTTATTATACCATATTTCTTCAAACTGAAACATAATTATCAAAGTATACTTACGCAGATAGATATGAAAAGTCTTTATTAAAGTGTGTGCCTATTTCCATTCTATGGAGCCAGACACCACGATTTTATTATACCATCCCTATTTAAGTTGAAACATACTTATCAAAGTATTATTATGTACATCTATATCAAAAACAATTGTAAACGTTTTTTTTTAATTTTTAAATTTTTTATTTCCATCCTTTGTGAACAGGGCGCGAATGCAGACCCCACAATTTTAATGATCCACTGTTCTGCCAAATAAAACACCCATTCCACTGTCTCGATACATCTTCTAGCATTATATGTAATCATTTTTTAAAAATAGTCAACCATATAGGAGCCTATTTGTGACCACACACACACACACACACACACACACACACACATACACACAGCCATTCAGCTTTGTATTATAGACACACACACATATATATTTAGCCAGTAGAGTTTAGTTTCTTAGAAGTACATCCAATGAAACAACATGTGTCTACCAAAGAGTGCTCAATGAGTGAACAGAGCAGGTATATTACATTTATTTATAATAACATTGATGGCTACATATGTGCATACATGTTTCTGTAAGCACTCGCGTTGAGGGATTACGTATTCAGGCCAAGAATTATCATCGAGAACTGATATTTCAAACAAACACATTTTCTTATTTCGTTTACACAGTTAGAATGTAACATGGGTGAAGGTTATGAGCAGGGAGAGGATAAGTGAGGTCTTTGAAGATAATAAATATCTTCTTGTTTATTTCCCTGTTTTATATTCCCTTTTTATTACATCGTTGATGCAAACTGGTCAATGGGCACCAACTTTTATTTGTCACCTTTCATTATTATTATTATGCTTATTCTTTTCTTCTCGTTGTTGTTATTAAAAGTTGCATGTTAGAGAGTCTTAGAGAGAGTTTTATTAAGAGAGATGGTGTTTAGGGATGTTGTTCGTGCCATAAAGAGATTCATATACATAAAATGTTCATACTTAGAAGTGTAGAAGCTCTTTGAGTGACGAGATAGTGTTGAGACAGTCTTAGTGTTCATATTGTGTATGTAAAGACATTTTAAAACACATGATATACAAGACATATTATGACAATTTTCACTTAACCTTTTGGTAGAATTACAACTTAAGACGACGTTTATAAAAACACATGATGGGTTTATTTCTTCTACGACCGGTCGTTGTTTTCTGAGTCAAGAATTCAAAGCTTCACATTCTTATTTTCAAAGGTGACCGTCTCGCTTCTAGACGTTCGAATCCCATGTCTGGACTGTCGTCTGTCGTCCTCAGACTCTCTCTCCGACTCCCCCTGACTCTCTCTGACTCTCCTGCTTAACTCTAAAGTTTCTAACTGTATCGAAAACTTCCCATTTTCCATGACGTTAAAACATGTGTCTTCTTTCACGTGTTCTGGAAATGCGTGTCCAAAACTTTTTCCTTTGTTTACAAAAGGAATATTAACCTATATTCCCAGTAACCTATTTTTCGAGAACAAGTGGCGATTTACAAATCAATAAGTACATACATATATGTTTATATATACATATATTTATTCAGTTATATTACGTAAAATGTCTTACTTGTTATGTTTGCGACAAATTCCATTATTAATTTCGGAAAAATTCCCTTTTAAAATGGTAAGCGTAACAAATCGATTCAAAGCATGCTAGATGATGGAGCGGAAGTTGAGTAGCTATGTGGGGCCTCGGAGCAACTGTGAGGAGGGATTTATGTATGGTATGATAAGGTAATTAACATGTTTATAATATTATTTATTTATATTTATTTGTCTTTTTTTGTAACTTGCTGCTTTAACGTGAGCTTTTTTAATTTTGTATGTTCTCTATTTATCATTATTACTATATTTATTTATTTTTCTGCTGGTGTGTGCGGTGTCTAGGTTTATCTGGATCGCGTAAGTCGCTATTGGGCTGTGTCCAGTCAGCTATTGAAGGATAGAGTAGGAGGGGTGTGTGGGAGAGTGGCTGAACTCCCGTTGCACGGTCGCACAATATGCTTACACATGATATTTTCATTTATGTACAATATATATATATATATATATGCATATACTTACACATATATATATAAATATACACACACACATATATACATATATATATGCGTGTGTGTGTGTGTTCGTGTGTGTGTATTTGCTGGACTCAAGCACACCATATATATATATATATATATATAATTAGAAGTGTATGTATAGTTGTATGCATGGTATCTTGTGGTTTTTGGCTATGATCACAGTGTAGTGCCTGTGTTATGTTGTAGCAGGAAATTCCAAAGGGCTGAACGATTATTATTGATTTATTTACTGTTATTTAGAAAAATGCGGTATGGAGAGAGTGTTTTGAAAGTAAAAGATTTTTAGTTAAAATATTTATGTTAAAATCTAACGAAGGAATTTTAACTTGGCTTTAGGAATGTTTATGAATAAAATATTACTGGGACACATATATAATGTAATCGACTTAAAAATTCAATTTCTTAAACAACGGAATTGGCATGGTGAAAAAAGAAAAGAGTAGATTTTGATATAAAGACGTATGTAAGAGTCAGAAATAAAGGAAGCCATTGACGTTGAGAGGAAGTTTACTTTGTCAGTCGATGGAAGCATTCCACTGAGCTTACAAAAGATGTAAGGATTAAAGGGAAAAATAGTTGTCAATTCCTTAAGGAAACACTTCTCTGTGAAACTGAGAATAAACGAGGAAAAACAAAAATGTTTTCTTGCAGTCTCAAAGGGACGAAAGGAGCCACAACCTAAGGTCAGTATTGTGTTGTGTGGTTATGTGTTCTGCTTGTTGAACCCGTCCCGAACTAATGACGGTTTCTTTGTCTATGTTACGTGAACTCTGTTTGAATATGTGTAGGTACGCACACACTAACAACGAAAATTTCTATCAACAATGCCATACACAAGCATTGTATGTTTATATAGACTAGACGTCCATGAACGAACGTATATACACTCGTGATATGAAACTCTTCAATGGATTTCCGTGCTCTTTGATAACAGGCTCCCCCGTATCGGGATTCTAATGAAACTTGAGTTACTAGGGACAAAGAAAAAACAAGAAAAGATGTTTTCAAGAAAGAAAAAGAAAATGCAAAGGAGAAAATGCCATTGAATATACAATAAATAGTGTATTTTAGAGATAAAAAGGAAAAATAAAAAACACACACACACACAAACGAAATAGGAGTTTGAATGATACACACACACACACACATATATATATATATGTGTGTGTGTGTGTGTGTGTGTGTGTGGGAGTGTATTTTTGTCTGTGGCTGTGTGCGTCTGTACGCGGGTGTTTGAAACAGTAAAACCAAATTTATAGATATACACACACAAGAAAGAAGTATTTATTTGTAGTATCAACTTATTAACAAATTACTTAATGTTCCTGAATCAAAAATTATCAACATTAAGTGTATAATTTTTGTTACGATATGTGTTTCCTGTATTTCTCCAGAAAGAAAAAAAAACTATTCCTCCATTACTTTGTTTGATAGGAGTTTGTATTTTGTTTTGCAGATATTACAACGCCATAAATTCGATAAGAAAGAATAATTAAAAGAAAACAGCATTAAAGGTTAAATTGAATTTTGTTTAACGTATAAGTCAGCATTTAAATTTTATGAAAAATTAATACGATGTTGAAGTCATATACGTAGTTAATTATTTTATTGTTTTCGAGAGTGTTTGCAACAGTATGTTTTTTTTTCCTCGCGATTTTTGTCGATTCAGAAACGCGTAATGGAAAATTTTCGTCTAAAAAGTTCTTTTCCGCAAGCTGTGAGTTTAAATGGGGGCTGAGTTCGAGTATTATTGCTGCTCAACACAGCGATTTAAATTCGAACGAATCCGTGGGTTATAACCCGTCTGCGGATCCGTTTTGAGATGATTGTTTACAGAACACAAAAGGGTGCAAACACAATGGCACGGAGTCAGAGGACTGTAAATCACTCAGGGTCGTATTAAATAAGATGGACTGAAGATCCCGCCAATACATAAAAATTCAATCAGTAGACAAGATACCATATTAAAATTTTAGAGAGGTATTAATGTGTTACATCCTCACTGGTGAAGTTACGTAAGGACCTCAGATCTTCGAAAACTTCGGCTCGTGTCGTCTACTTCTTCGAGAGGCGGTCACATTGAATCCTGGTATGCTGAAAACGAATAACAAACCTCACGCAGGCAAGAAAGACAACAGACGCTTGAATGCTATTCTCGTTTCGCAAAATATATTATAGACTTTTTACAAATATTTTTTAGGCCTTAGCAAGTTTTAAAAGTCTCAAATCTTTAGTCTTCGCAGACGGCAGTCAATCGAGATGGAAAGGGGTGTGTGTCCACTCTGTTGGGAGCGGTATTCTTACTTCGAGTTTCACGCACAAACTGGTTAATTTCGAGCGACATTAGTACTATATAGTAAGGTCAGGCGTGGAGGAGACGATCTCCTAAGCCAATCGAATCACGCCACGCATCTGGGGAACCCAAATTTGCGGGTGTGCAATTCAGCAATATCACTAGCTTTTCAATCTGGGACCAAAATATTATATCTATTCCCATGACTCTAATGGTCAAACCCTGTCATACAGAACCCCTGGTACTGAGTTCGCCGGGCCAGACAATGTCAACGTCATTGTTCTAATATTTCCTGCCATCCATTTCTCGAATAACAAATATATCTCTGATTTTCAAACAATAAAGCAAATCATATCTATTTTGACAATGAAACAAAATATATCTCTTTCGTCTACTTTAAGACTTTTGAATATCCGCCGTTGCCCGGGATTTATTAAAGCTATCTTAGCATAGTAATCCCGCTCGCCAATGAGGGAAAATCTCTCCCTCAGGTCAATCACGTTACATTCACCACCCCCCTTAGACTGCATTGCTACGATAGAACCAATGGAGTCTAATTCCTCAATAAACCGCTCCATCCTTTCCACAGATCGCCCTCAGATTTTTTCTCACACCTCCTTCTCTCCATCATCAATTTACCTGTGAAAAATAACATATACACAATTCAACAACCACCCTTTAATCAGGTTTCTACCCTTTTTCCATTTAAAAGTTCATAAGAAAGTAAGTTTATTGTTTAAAGAAACTCAAAATTCATAAGTTCATAAGGGATAGTAAAATGCAGTTCATAGTTCACGTGTTCATCAGGTAATTAGGTCATTTTTTTCTTTTCACATGCAAGTTTTGTTTTTGTTTGTGTTTTTTTGTTTTGTTTTTCCACATCAATAATTCAAAGATAATCACTATTTATAAATGTCACTCAGTAAAATGTAAAGAGTTTACTAATTAGTTCATAAGAGTTATTTCCCTTGTTTAAAAAGTGTTGTCTCCTTTTTTTCCTTCAAAAAATATCTCGATTTTTTCTCAAGGGTTTTATAAGAGGTATTCCCCCTTTTCCATTTTTTTCAGAAATTCAATCATAGTTCAATTTTTTTTCACAGAGTTTCAGTCATAAGTCACACGATTGTTTTTCAATTTGTAAATAATAGCATAATCTTGCCATTAGTTTATAGCCCTAATCAGAATAATCAAAGGACCCGCTTTTTATTAAGCTAGAGGAATCTTTTTCACTTTAAGCAGTCATAGTTGAAGTTTTAGTTCACAGTTCAAGTTTTCTTTATAAGCATGTTTTTGAATTAAGAACTTCTCATCTCGATAGACGGTCACTAAGATTCATTGCGTATCTTATTTCGACGAGTCTCAGCTTCAGCATCCTGCAAGAATTTTTGATAAAACAGAGAGAAACGTGAAGAAAGGGAAAGAAATCAATCTTCGAGCCATCTTCAGTTCCTTCGGATTTCAGCATCAGAGGGGTTCTCGGGAGGCATTTGTATTCCGTCAGCATCAACAGTCGAATTTCCCAGAATCAGCCTCTATTGTAATGGCAAAATTAATGGTTGGAAATACAGCTAATATCAATTATAGAGAATGTTACTTACAACAAAATGAAAGTGTCATGAAACCGGATTATAGAGATCCGGTCTAAATTAAATAAAGAATCAATCAGTTGTATGAGACCAACCAAAAGAAATGTTTTATGGATGGGGTCTGGCCATTCTAAACCCTACAAGGCGTGAAAAAGAACGAATAGGAGTTAGTAGTAAAATGTACATACATTTGGTAAATGCGTACATTTTTGAAAAATGAGATAGGAAAGAGAAATATGTCGGGTATTTTGGTTATGACAACAGCGTAGTATTTATTTTGTGGCCGGCAATATCAAAGGTTTGATAGATTGTTATTATAGATGTTTTAACTGTTATGTAGAAGGAGTTCGCAAAGAGAATATTTTTTAAAGAAATTAATGTTTAGCTAAAATATTTATGTTAAAAATCTAATGGAGGAATTTTAATTTAGATTTAGGAATGGTTATGAATAAAATATTAGAGACATGTATATAATAAAAGAGATTTAGGAATTGAATTTCAAAAACAATAAACAATGTAATTTACCTGCTAACAAAGACAGAGAAGGTTTTGATATATTGACTATAGAGGCAAGTAAGACTAAGAGAACGAGACAGCAGTCCACGAGAGGAGGTTTGCTCTGTCAATCGTGGAAGCATTCGACTGAGCGAAGAGACGATGTATAGACTAAAGAGAGAAAGCGTTGTAAATCCCCAAGGGAAACACCTGATTGTAAAAATGAAAATAATCGAGGAAAAACAAAAGAAGTCCCATTGACACTGCTTTACAGTAAAATGTTTACTGCAGTGTCAAATAGATGAAGGGAGCCACAAACTACGGTTAGTAGTCCGTTATCCAACGGCCATTATGTACTTATGTGTCATCTTTGTTGAACCCGAACTAATGACTGTTACCTTGTCATTGTTACTTGAACTCTATTTGAATATGTGTAAACACGCGCACACACACAATGAACATTTCTAATCCCTAGGAAATATACGAGCGTCGTTTCCATCTATATAAAAATAGGTGTATATGAAACTGACGAATTAATAGGCGCTATACGGTCTCTGCCTGTCTCTCTATCTGTCTGTCTGTCTCTCTCTCTATCTATCTATCTATATATATATATATATATATATATATATAAACCCAACTGCCATTCCATTTTTTAAAAGATGAAATCGCCCGTTTATCGAAGACCCGATGCAAGAAAGCAAGCAAGACATCAACCAATCCCCATAATGCATATTTTCTGGCATGCGTGCAGACATGGTTCAAATGCTACCTCCTATCAAAAGAGCATATAGAGATACGAGAGGTTTACACCAAATAAACATTATCAGCTTTTCTTTCCATCCCTAGCTAATAATGCATCAATAGACCATGCGATAACTGTGTAGACACTAAAACTCCTCTGGCTATTGCTTAATATAATTAATCCCTGCTTTTCGAAAACATGTTGGATATTTTCTATTAACTTGGTGCAAAAATAGAAAGCCGTTTATTGTATGCCAACATTCGCATTAACACATTCTAAGAAAAGTAATGCTATCGTACATAAAACAGACACGTCATGCTTTGCCATTTGCATAACGTCTATTTACTCTAATACAGTCACTAGCTTAATGAATCCTACCCACCCGGCTTTTCGTCTTTCGCCTTAACTGGGAATGGCACCCACTTAAGAATTCAGAAGGTTTGCCTACGCCATGTAAGTTACCAGTTGTCCTACGACACTGCGTGCGTATGTGATGTCGATAAAGGAGTGTGCTTCTGAACCAAACGGTCGAACTGGACTAACAAATTTGGGCATGTGCATAACTGAACTGATGACTTAAAGTAACATAATTAGTTTATGCTGTATTTTTTTTAAATTCAGATTAAGTTTGTTTCCCGTTATATGTGATATAAAGTAAACAGAGTACATTTACTTTTTTTATAGCAATCGAATTCTGCATATGTAATTATTTCGGTGTATGATTGATATCTATTTCGATGTCTTATTTAGCACATTTATCGATATTTGCTTCAATATTTTACGTCAAATTTCTACCATCGTCTACTTATATTACTTTGGAAAGATATCAATATCTACATCAGTAGCTTTCTCTCCATTACTATAATATATATATATATATATATATATATATATATATATATATATATATATATATATATATATATATATATATGAATAGTAAAGAAAATCTAAATGCCTTAATATTTTTAGTGACATTTACCGATCTGATCATCAGTCTCGGGCGTCTAGCATTATAACTTTCAATTAATTCTAGATGTAGGTTTACAAAGAGTGAACACGATTTCTGATAATAGATAATGACAGGAATCTTGAGCTGGGCACATTTTATAAAACATTATTATTAATGGAACTCAATTTCTCAAGATATTCAAACGTTTGATTGTACCAATTTTCCTGTTCTTATTCAGTGAGGTTCGAATGTTGAGACTGATATCAAATGATGTATCTTCAAATAGGTTTTCATCATAATACATGCACTTTATACATAACTTTAAAGTGCAGTTTTCGCACTACCTAATCGTTTAAATTACAAACCATTTTATACCAGTTATATCTTCTTTACAGAACGTTAATTACAATATTGAACAAAAAATTCGCACAGTTTTCTTATTTCAATTCAAGCTAATCCGAAACACTGTTGAAATAGCTCGACATATTAACGAAGCATTTCGCCAAGGAACCACTAACGAACGCACAACACAATAGTGATTTACGAAAATTTGTGGCAGCGACAATAGTCTTGAAGATGATGATCGCAGTGGTCAGCAAACGGACGTTGACAACGATCAATAAAGAGCCTTAATCAAAGTCAATCCACGCACAACTGTTCGAGTACTTGCTTCTAAATTAGACGTTACGTGTACGACGGTTTCCAACCAATTGAGAGAGATTGTAAAAAAAACAAAACTTGATAGATGCATACCTCACGAATTTAACAACCAACAGATACGCCTTTATGAAGTGTCATATTTCCTTCTTTCACGAAACAAGAACGGCCCGTTTCTCGACGAATACGGGACTTGCAATTAAAAGTGTGTTATTTACCACAACCGGAGACGCAAAGCTCCACAACGCTTCCTCGAGTTTTATGAAAAAAGATCATGCTGACTGTTTGATGGTCTGCTACCGGTCTCATCAATTACAGTTTTTTTAATGCAAGCAACGCCCTTGCGACGGAGATGTACACTGTGGAACGAAAGAATTATCGCGCAGGAAAGACGACATGATTTCATTTTCGTTTGATGAAAACTGATTTTCTGTTTTTATTGCAAACCATCTACAAGTTGGCCAGTTGTCTACAGATTCAAATAGCGATAGGCGCCTTCTATAATGCCTGAAAGTGACACAATATGCAAAAAACGAGGATGAATGCAAATACATTAATAGATGTCAGCTCTACTACATAATCAAGTTACTGGAATTGATTTGTTCAATAAAACTGTTGAAATAAAGCTGTAATGTAGTTTCCTTTAGGGCGACAACTTTATCGTGTCACAGTGTACTATAACAAATTGGATGAAATGCATAAAACCTTCAACAAAAACACTTAGCATTAGTCAAAAGAAAAGATCCAAACCTTCCTTCATGACAATGCCCGATCGAACGTTCCTAAACCGACCCTGTAGAAGTTGACAGAATTGGACTAAGTAACTCTGCCTCATACGCCATAATCTGCATACAGACTTCTTACCTACCGACTACCATTTTTTAAGTATTTCGAAATTTCTGCGTGAGAAATGTTTCAAACATCTAAACGATATCAAAAACGCCTTCAGCGATTTATCGCCACCAGAACGCAATATTTTTGCGTGACTGGCATACTTTTTTCTTTTTTTGTTTACAAGGTGGTCAACTTATCAAGGCCCGGGAGCCACTCGGAAATAAGGGTTATTGCGTGTATAGTACGTTAATGTTGAGAGTTAATAAAGTGTCTTACTTAAGGGGTCAGTTTATCAGGAATTTGTTTATGTTGGACTTGAAGACATCCAAGTTGTAGTCAGGTGGGGAACAGGCAGACGGAACAGAGTTCCACAGGCGTGCACTTCTAAAAAAGAAGCTTTGTTCATGGAATCGACGTTTTGGTTTAGGCACAGATAAAGAGTGGGGAAAATTGTGACAGTGGTTACAGCTAGACGGGTGTTTTTCATGAAAGATCATGGAGGGGGGCCAGGGATTGGAGTTCAGACAAGCACCTGCCATGGAAGTAAGGATAAAACAAAGACTCACAACGTCTTTCCTGTAGGAGAGAGGTTGCAGGGAAGAGAAAATTGCATCCCCCACTAAGCCACGAAGCCTATTTTGTACTCTGTCAAGGCAGGATAGAGTGTTTGTAGCAGCTCCTGCCAAGATATGGAACCCGTACTCCATCCTTAGACGTACTTGGCTTTTATATAGATAGAAAATTGCATCAGGGGTGAGATATCTTCTGGAGCGGTAGAAGAATCCCACCATCTTTCCAGCGACCTTGGCACAGACTTTACGTGTTTCATTTCAGATCAGGAGTAAAGGTCAAGCCCAGAAGCTTATCAAAGCATGGAGCTTCCCCTAGTCGAGAGGAGCCATCCATTTCAATCGATGCCAGATGGGGATCAGAGCGTTGATGATGTAAAGATGATGTAAAGATGATGTAAAGATGATGTAAATACACGCGATTTGTGTCAGCAAAGTATGTTGATGCTGATGGTACTTATTTCGATCGATAAATTTTTGTTGGAGCCGAGATATATTCATCTGAGTTTCAAAGTTTGTGTGTTCATATATATATATATATATATATATATATATATATATATATATATATATATATATAAATATATATATATATATATATATATCTGATAAATGCATTTTAATATATTAACACTCCAGTAATGTTAATATACCAATCAAGTTAAAGTCAAAATTAATTGACTCAATTATTTAACCTTCCTGCATATCTGTTTTCATAATCGAGCATGCATATAATATTGTCACAAAAATCAAGACGGCAAAAGATAAAATGACAACATTATATTTTGTATTTTTCTAACGCGTTACAATTGTTGCACACACATTTGGAAATTTTAATAATGTATCTTTAAAAAATATTCCAAAATAGCTACGTTTCACAAGGCGAAACACACTAGTAATACATATATATATCTAACCACTTATGATATGATATTCTCATTTTATATTTTAGTGCTTTGACTTTTGCTAAAATTTTACACACACAATATATATATATATATATATATATATATATCGGAGCAAAGGAGGAAAAGAACGGGAAAACAACCTGACGTCTATGCTGTTACGACCACCGCCAAACCAGAAGCTACATTTTTTAAAATTAAAGCCAGGCAATAGAAGAGAGAGGATAATTTTCCAAAATATCGGTGAAAAAAGCGCCCCCCCTGTATAAAAGTTCCCAGTTGAAGGTGAATATATTAATGTTTTAGCCAATTTTTCGATATTTGTCTTCTGAAAGGTCGGACTTTAAAACGATACTGATCTTGGTAAAATCCGTCGCCTCTGTCAAAAGTTTTAGGCAGACATGAAAACATACATACATGCACACATACATACATTTATATATTGATAACTAAAGATTTTCGACCCAAACCGATGAAAAAGCCTGTCCTATCTCTGAATACCCTTTATGTAAAATTTCAAATGTTTAGACGAGATATTGTCTGAGTAATTTGGTAGAGACAGCAGAGGTCCAATTTTTTTCACTTTGACCTCTATTATGACCCCTTAAAATCGATAGTTTTGGGCTCAAATCAAAGTGTTAAGTTAGATCCATGGCAAAGGAATCTATATCTAAAATCTCAAGTGTTTAGACCCAAAATTGTCGAAGGAGTTTGGTAGGGTTCTCAAGGGTCAAATCGTTGAACTTTGACCCCTTAACAGTCGAATTGCTGGCCGAAAACGGGTCAAAAAGATTTTCCAAAGTCTCAGTACCCTGTATATCAAATTTCGAGTCTGTAGACTAAAAATTGACAGAGTTATTGCGTAGGGAATTGCACACATACATACAAATACACATACACGATCACTTTTATAGATATACTGGCATAGGTGTCCGGCGTTTCTCGGGTGTTTGGAGGTTTGTGTTGAGCAAACAAAAAAAAAACAGTGGTAGTAGAAAGGCAGGCTCGAACCCCTACCGCGAAAGAGGAAAAGAACATGGAAAAAAAACGGGTGTTTGGAGGTGTATGCTGAGCAAAACAAAAAAGAAAAAAACACAAACAAAAAAAAAAACCGTCAATTTTTTTAAAAGTTGACGCGCATTATGACCCCTTCAACCTTATTGTTTTGGGCTCAAATCAAGTTATTAAGTTAGATCCATGTCCAAGGAATCTATATCTAAAATTCCAAGTGTCTGGACCCGAAATTGTCGGAGTAGTTTGGTAGAGTTCTCAAAGGTCAAATCGTTGAACTTTTATCTCATAACAGCAACATTTCTGGCGGAAACCGATCCCATCGATTTTCCCAAATCTCAGTACCCTGTATATAAAATTGCGAACCTGTAGACTAAAAATTTACAGTTATTGCGTAGGGAAATATAAACAGGCACACAGACAGACAGACACACACAGACACGTTCACATTTATAGATATATTGATAGAAGAGCATGTGTGCCCGGGTGTCATGAGGTGTATGCTGAGTAAAAAAAAAAAAATCAAAAAAGAAAACGGTCAATTTTTAAATTTGGCCCCTATTACGACCCCTTAAAATCTATTGTTTTGGCTGAATAAAGTTATTACGTAAGATCCATGTCCAAGGAACCTATATCTAAAAATTCAAGTGTCTAGATTCCAAATTGTCGGAGAGTTTGGTAGAGTTCTCAAAGGTTTAATTGTTGACCTTTGACCCCTTAAGAGGCATATTTTTGGCCGAAAACCGATCACATCGATTTTCCCAAATCTCAGTACCCTGTATATCAAATTTCGAGCCTGTAGACTGAATTTGACAGAGTTATTGCGTAGGGAAATGTACACAGGCACACAGACGGACACACGGACAGACACACACAGACATACAGACCCGATTTATAGATATATAGACTAGCATTTCGGCCCGGCATTGCCCGGGTTTTTGGAGGTGTGTGTTGAGCAAAAAAAAAAAAAGCAATAAAAAACAAAACAAAAACAATGATCATTTTTTTTTTAATTTATCCCTATTATGACCCCTTACAATCTATTGTTTTAAGCTCAAATCAAGTTATTTAGTTAGATCCATATCCAAGGAACTTATGTCTAAATGTTCAAGTTTTTAGACTCAAAATTGTCGGAGGAGTTCTCAATGGTCAACACCTTGAACTCTGGCACCTTAACAGCGAAATTTCTGGCCGAAAACAAATCCCATCGATTTTTCCAAATCCCAGTACCCTGCATATCAAATTTCGAGTCTGTGGACTAAAAATTGACAGAGTTACTGCGTAGGGAAATATAAAACGACACACAGACAGACAGACACACACACAGAAACGTTCACTTTTATAGATATACTAGCATTTCGGGCCGGCGTAGCCCGAGTGTTTGGAGATGTATCTGAGCCAAGAAAAAAAACCCAAACCGGTAAATTTTATAAAATTTGACCCCTATTATAACCCCTTAAAATGTATTGTTTTCGGCTCAAGACGAGTTATTAAGTTCGATCCATGTCCAAGGAACCTATATCTAAACTTGTTTACACCCAAAATTCTCGAAGGAGTTAGGTAGAGTTATCAAAGGTAAAATCGTTGAACTGTGCCCCTATAACAGAAAAATTTCCGGCCGAAAACCGATCACATCGATTTCCCCAAATCTCAGTACCCTGTATATCATATATCGGGTCTGTAGACTGAAAATTGACAGAGTTATTGCGTAGGGAAATGTACACATACAAACACACAGACACGTTCACTTTTATAGATATTCAGATAGACTAGCAGGGGTGTCCGGTGTTGCCCGAGTGTTATATATATATATATATATATATATATATATATATATATATATATATATATATATATATATATATATATATATCGATAGATATATGTATGTATGTATATGTTCGGCTTTAAGTTAGAGAAACAAAGCTGACAGAATGTCCAATTATTAATTGACAGCTGCATTATAATTATTTATTAATATTCTTACATAATTAATGGAAATAAGTATGGAAACATAGGCTTAAACCAGAAGAATGTTCATGTGAAAGGTTATATTGTATTTCTAAGCTACCACTCTGGCAATGTGGAGCTGCACTATCACAGAGAAAGATAATATTATTCATATTTAATTTTCGGTTGATGATTTTATTAGCAAAAGATCTCAGAAATGGATAAAGAGAAATTGATAAATAGAAACATCCATACGCAATTGGGGCGGGGTGGGGGGAGACGAACAAAAATAACAAAATAGAAAATTAATAATTGCTTTATTATGGGATTTACTAATGAAGTTCTTTTAATATTAAAATCGTAAATGAATTTTGTTGCGAAGACAAGTGTAGTATTTTTCTCACTGCATATGAAACTTGATATAAGGAAGCATTTAGTACAAATTGATAATAAGAATGGAGATATTTCAAGCTTTAACTAATAAAATGAAAATTAATGTGGATCTGATAGACCATAAATAAGTGCACAGCCTTACTCTTACCACGGCGAATGTGGAAGCAGATAGACCGTTGAATTGATTTTCTGATGATTTCTATAGCTGCCTTGCAAAAAGAAGAGCTCATAAAAAGCATATACATAATAAAGAAGCTGATATTACTTTTGCAAAAAACTTTGATGTAAAATAAGAATCACTGTTTCCAGCCAACTAAGAGGCTGTGTATTAAGCAAGGTAAATGTTACCGAAGTTAGAAAGTTCCAAGTCAGAAGGCATATTATTGCTGGATCTCGATGAAAGATGTCCCCTCTACGTATGCATCAAAGATTATAAATTAATGCCATCTAAAATAAGTTAAAAAAAATGTTCACATATACTTATTTTATTAACATCAAAACAGCCTATGCTTGTTTAGTTTTTTGGTATAACATTTCAGAAATACCGTATAATATACATATATATGTATGCATATATATATATGTGGGCACCCTGTATATATATATATATATATATATATATATATATATATATATATATATATATATATATATATATATATATATATATATATATATATATATATATATATATACAGGGTGCCCACAAAGTCTGGCTTCATAATCTACAGGATGCTTCCACAAAGTCTGGCTACATAATGTAGCCGGACTTTGTGGGCACCCTGTATATATATATATATATATATATATATATATATATATATATATATATATATATATATACATATATATATATATATATATATATATAAAGGATGAAACACTAGTGTCTGTAGGTATTTTATAATTTTTATGGTAAATAATTATGTCAGCCCCTTAAAGAACCTCGTTGAGCACTTTAGAGTTGAAATAATGTTAGGCAATTTCGCCCACATGCGCAGATCATCATATAATGATTAGATCCCTCTGATAGACGTTAAAGCTATTAAAAAATACATGTTTGAATTTCAACAATAATTCTGGCGCTTAACGGTGTCTGAATGGATTTGGTTCTTGCAAAGGGTCAGAGATGGTTTCGTTGCCGGGTTCGAATCTATCAACTGGTGTTAATCGTAACACCCTGCACTGATGATCCTCGAAAAGATGAAACACTAGTCTCTCGGTATTAAATAATTATTCTACCAAATAAGTCGTCAATTAGTATATGTTGGTATTTAATAATTACTATACCAAATAAATAAGTATATATATTTATATATATATACGTATACATGTGTGTGTGTGTGTTTGTGTGTGTGTGTGCAAACATCTGCAAATAACCACAAGCTCTTTTAGGTATTCTTAGTTTGTATTTATTTTGAAATAGTTTCTAATAAATGTTTTGTATTATAAAATTGTGATTTGCATTGCCATTTTTTCGGATATATTCGCAATTGTTTTATGAAGAGTGTTGTGTTTCTGGCATAGTGTAAAACAGACATTACACTTTCTCCTAAACCGGCGGCCAAAGGAACTATGAATAAAATGATGTTTTTTTATGGCTGAGTATTATGAAATGGCTGTAAAAACCTTATTCTACTGGTTATTGTATTTTCTTTCAATATAAAGGCTATTTCAATATAGGTTCTTATCTTGTTATGGTATATTTTCTCTCAAGACGTACACCTTTTACGAGATCATCTACCCAGTGACTGATTTCTCTTTTAATTTATTGATTTGTTTTCAGAGGGACTATTTTCTTTTTACGATAGATCCTCTGATTTCTGTATCGGTATTGTAGTGTCTGTTTTGTTTGGCAATATCTCCTCCTTTGGGTTAGTGCAATTTATGATAACATTTTCCAGGAATTATTACCTCTTTTATTGGGGGATTCCTCCAGATTTTACCCGCTATTATGTGGCAATGTATCATATCATGTTCTGCATGATAATTTCTCACAGTCATAACTTATATTTTTGGGGTGTCGTATAGTATATGTAATTCCTTCATGACACGGTACTTTTGTTGATATTGCTCATCAATCTATTCTGCTGTTCTGGCTTTAGTTTTGTGGTTACAATTCATTATCTTGTCATTATAACCATTTAAACAGTATCTTCTGTTTCTGGAGAGGTTGTAATCAAAGCAATCTCGCGACTATTACGTCATCGTTTGTTCAACGTGATATAATCCTCCCAACATAGGAAAATATTAATAAAGAGTATGGAATAAATGTAATTTTGCAAATATTTATTTACTATTATTGTTAAGTTCTACATAACTACATGTATTACATTTATTTTTATACTTAATGTGTAGAACAAATTCTTATTTTCTGTTTTATTTTAATTCAGTATATTTATATCCCGCAGCATTAATTTGTCATACTTTAAAAGTTTAGGTGATGCCAGACTATGCTACTCAACCTAAGTTAAAATTCACTGGAATTTTATGCGACAGGGAAAGTGGGTTACGGGAAGTGGTTATAAGTTGATTATTTAACCATGTCTTTGAACACCGACTAACCTCTAGAAAAGGAAGTAACGGTTTACGATCTTTGAGCATCCATAATATAATCTCACTTGTCTGTTTAAATGTATGTATGTATGTATGTCTGCCCTAAACTTCCGACAGAGGCGACGGATTTTCTACGAGATCGGTATCATTTTCAAGCCTGACCTTTTAGACGACAAATATCGAAAAATTGGCCAAAAACATTAATTTTCCACACTCAATTTGGGCACTTTTCTACAAGTGTGGGGTGCTGTTTTTGCCAATATTTTCGAAAGTCATCGCCTCTTTTCGATTGACTAGCCTTAATTTTAACCTACGCCACTTTTGGATTGAAGATGGGCGCAGTAGTGTACACGTGACGGGTTTTGTTTTACTTCCTTCACCTCCTTCGCGGTACGGGTTCGAGCCTGCCTGCCTACTACCACTTTTTTGCGCTCACAATTTCCTCCATTTTGTGCCTAATCAACCTCCTTACACATTTTCCTTTCGGCATACGCGTCACAGGTTCGAGCCTGCTTGCCTACTACAATGTTTTCCCCAACACACCTACAAACATCCGGACAACCAGGTTAGTTATGAAGAAATCAAACTGAGCATTTATTATTTGCAATTGTATAAATTGCTAGGGTATAAGAAATAGTTCACACTCTAACACTTGATTCAATTTTTTGATATTTTGTGATGATTACCAATTATGTTAACAATATTAAAATTATAGCAGGCAACTTTATAAAGTAATTTATCAATTATTTACAAGAATATGACAATTATGGTAAATTTGTTTGATTTTACCACATATATTTATACAAAACTAAAAAAATGTGGTAGAAGGCAGGCAGGCTCGAATCCGTATAGCGAAGGAGGAACAGAACACGAAAACAAATAAATAAATAAACAAAAAAAGTGACGTATTTGCCGATACGTTTATCGCAAATCCGAAAGTGTCGAATGTTTAAATTAAGACTAGTCAATCGAAAAGAGGGAGTGCCTTGAAAATATCAGCGAAAAAAAGCGCCCCTCCTTGTGGAAAAGTGCCCTACTTGAAAGTGAAGGAATTAATGTTTTTAGAAAATTTCTCAATACCTGTCGTCCAAAAGGTCAGGCTTCAAAACGATATTGATCTCGTGAAAATCTATCGCTTCAGTCGAAAGTTTTCTGCAGACATACAGACATATATACACACATATATTTAAACAGACAGGTGAGATTTATATCATAGATCGTAAAAGAACGCTGTTTGATGTTTTTACATACATTTATACAAAATACCGCCGTTTACAATCGCCCTTTTGGAATCTCCTAGACGTGGTTTTGCTTATATTTCATTTAAATAGATAATGACAATTCAATCTAAAATCTAGATTATTACGTAAAAAAGCGAATTTCATTGTTTTACCTTTCAAAAATATAATTTTTAAAAAAGTTACAGTACACGCAACCTAGGAGAAATAGAAACTTCGGCAGCATACTTTTCCAGTGAATGTACATAAATACCTGAACTCATCCGAAAAAATAAACACGCTGATTGACTAATTAAAACTATACATGTAAGAAACAAGTTGATGTCTAATTAAATCTAGACATGTAAGAAACTAATAAAATACGTTCACTTATACACGTTAAGGTATTCGCACTTGACAAGCATTTGGCTCCAACAGAACGGAAACATTTATAAATAATATCGAAGTTACATTGCGATCAGTCATATACATATCTCGATCAGGGTAGACACCATACAACGTTAAGTATTTAACATATATAAGCCGTTAGATTAATGACCTGGCTCAGTGTCGCCTAAATTCGATAAGCTTACACGTACCGATGTGTCTCCCTGGTTATGCCGTATATGCTAGTGGAGAGAGTTTAAAAATATAAATAATAGTTTTAAAGAATGACGTTGCTTATACGATGTTTATATGTATAAATATTATGTATCCATCGTATTCATTCATGCCTCCTCCAGGGCGGATTTCAGTAAACAAAGATGGCGACTAAGATCCGACTGAAGCGCGGAAATCAAGAATGCATCAACATAGACAGAAAGAATATCCAACAATGCTTTTACTCGTATATCATATGTCATGTGTTCATTGATTGATTCATTTTCCTTACAGTTTAACATCTCTACAATGGAACCGCCATGGGCGTCCTAGGAACGAAGAGAATAGAGAAGAAAGCTGGAAACAGTATGGCGTTCCCAGGTACTAAAGGCTATTTCGAACCAATTATGTCCGTTCGAGATTCAAATGAAAACAAGTGAAAGTTTTATCCTACAATCATCGAGTGGTCTGAATTAGAAATAACGTATAATTTCGTGAGAAGTTGTTGTCGTTTGCTTGAAGCATTGTGTGTATTGGATAAGTGGTTGGGTTTGGAGACTACGACAATGCAGTTTGGTAGAAAAACACCGTTTCGAACTAAACAATGTAAACCGAATAAATAAAAACTATAAATTATTTCGATAATTTTCGATTATAAATTACGTATTTACTAGTGATAGAACGATTCCAATAGTTTTCTCGATTCAGATACAATTACCAATTTCGTATTAAATTTCCGATTCCGATACAATTACCGATTCCGATTTTTTATAGGTCTCTTCATATTGAAATTTAGAATTATTATTTTTCCAGTTAGCTTCAAAACACATGTTAAATGTGCATCTATGTTCTCAAACGTAAAAATACTCTCGTATGGAGGTAATCTATCAACTAAGGCTTTACTGGTAGTTTAAAAATAATAAATAATTATTATTTTATTGTTGCTACTAGCAGTGACGATTATGCTTTTCACAAAATCAAATAAAAAAGACAATTAAAGAATAGATTTTGTCATCGAAAAACAAAACAAAACAAAAAACAGACACGAATTGTTCCGATTCCGATACAGATTCCAATACTGATTCCGATACCTAATCCGATACAGATTCCGATGCCGGTAAAATTTTCGATTTTTTCGATTCCCAATTCTGATTCAGATTAATCGTCCCAACACCAGTATTTACTAACGTAATGTGACGAACTAGAGTGGTATCGGTGGTGATCTGCTTCTTTGAATTTACGAGGTAAATGCACTCTTTCGTAAGAGTAAACGTATGCATAATCCCTGAGGCTATAAAAACAGCATATTCTTTCCTTGTTTTGATTCTCAGGTATGATATCTTGATATCTGATACGTTTTTATGGATAGTGACGTGGTTCCCGTTTGATTAATTGTATCTAACTGTGCCAGATATATACTCGAGAGGCAAAACAACGAATGTGCTGTGCTCATAGCCCTAATAATCATCCCGTTGTGGTGTGTTTTGGTCAGTAGTTTGACGTATAGTAACAGGCAGAGTTGTTAATGACAATAATTGACGACTTGAATGTATTTTTATCATCATTTGACTTTAAGATTATTTTAAATGGAGATAACTGATTTAGTAGCCCAACTTGGCATGGGTGCAGACACTCGATCATATATATTATTACAATTTTGTCTTAAAAGAAAGTAAAACATTACAAATTACAGTATTATTCCCATTGTTTTGTCATGAGTTGATTAGAACTTTAATCAACTTACTGTACAAAAATTAGTGTCCCGGGCCACACAGTGTAGTCCTGCTAGCGTATAATGGAATCTTTCATATTTATTTTAGTAAATTATCTATATTATAAAATATATTACTTTTAAAATTTAAGATCAGAGCAATTTTATAAAAGTTATTCAATATCTTGAATAACTGGTCGATAAATAAAACTAGTAAAACTTCAAAACACTGCTGGAAAAATCAGTTGTCTTGGTTTTACATTTCGAATTATAGTAATAGAAATTTGTAAGAATTTAAGTTAAACTGCAATAAAACAAGTGAGTATACAGTGAACGAGGCATAAAAATAATGAATTAATTCAGTGTCCCCAAAAGTCCCCTGGGGAGGTCAAATCCTGGTGAAAATGAACAAACGGTGCAGTTTTAGGCGTAAACATATGTAAATTTGAGTTCTGCAACATGCAAAAATAGAAATGACTAAGTTCATTATTTTCGCCCCTATTTAGCCCCAAATGTTCCCAAGACCTTAACATATTTAAATTTAAGTTCAGCACCATGCAAAACTGCTAAATAGACATACACAGAAAATTTTGAACAAATATGGTAAAATAGTCCCAAAATGGAGTGTTTTTTAAGCCCTAAAAGATTCCCTTGCGTACACTAAAGTGTTATCGCGAAGTATCCACACACACAATTATATAGAAATCAGTTAGTTACAACTTTTCCGAAAGTTTTACAAAAAAACAATTTTTTAACAAGCACAAAAAGCCATTTTAACACGAAAACCACCCCTGGGAGGGGGAAACCGGAGTTTACTCGGAAAATCCGTTTTGCTACTTTTTTATACTCATATCATGTTTAATGATTATGCAAAATTTCAAAACAATTCCAAGACGTAGTAATTGAAAAAAGTGCGAACAGGCGAACGGAGAACGAACGAACGGGCTAACAGACAAGAATGAATTTACAGGTTCACCCTACCTTTTTTCGGGGGACCAAAAAAGTGTGAGTTTTTTTATTGCTAATTAATTGTAAGTAAATCGGTTAAAAGGTGATTAAAATTAAAATTCTAGATCATTGACGGATGGGTTAGAATTTTGTGATAGTTTTTTACTGTTCAGTTTGATACTGTTTGATTGTGTAATTGCATCCTCTTACTCTACGTATATCTAGCGTGATTTCGTATGTAACTTGATATGTCATAGACCCCAAAACTTTATTGATCATCTTGTGCATGCCTAATATGAAAAAGCAAATTAATACTTTACTAAAACAAATCTCGATAACAAACGCACACACACACATACACACACACACACACACGGAAACGGGTTGCTGATATGTATACCAGCCGATTCTATGAAAGTGGATTGATTGAGGTCATTCAATTTATTAAAATGTAACAAGTTTTCTCTCTTCCTAGTCACGCTTTCCGCACAATCTCGGCTATTCGTCCAACCATAAAATGAAGCACCGTTTTTATTATCAATTTAAAGCCATTTCGCGCTTTAAGCATCGGATATATCAGTTTTTATTTTTATTAAAAAAGAAAAAAATATGACAATAATTTGGTTCTATATTAAAACTTTATATACGTTTTATGAGTTTCCAGAAATAGTTTTCGCAATGCAAATTCGGGCCTGACGAATATTTAAATGCATTTCTCGAGGAATGTTGAGATATTACAAATGGAAATAAAAATCAAAAGAAAATAATACAGATATTTATGAGATGGTGCCATTTTCAAATAAAACTTAAATATTTTCTCCGAATAAATGCAAAGCCATTAAACATTCGTTTGTCTTCGCAACCGCCAATACCCCCCTCTCTCTCTCTCTCTCTATATATATATATATATATATATATATATATATATATAAAAGGTACTTTGTGAGTTCGTTTCTTATGGACTCCAAAACAACTGGCCCCATTTTGGGGGCATTTCACACAAGTGTACTTTATGTATATTGGAGTTTTTTTTTAGTTGGTATTGTATAAGAATGACTCAGATAAGTATCGAACATTGATAATCAGAAAAAATATCCGATTGCAAAAGAACAATCATATTTTGACTAAAGAACACACTTTTTTGATACACAAATTTAGTATTAAAGCATTTATTCAAGCCATTACGTATATAAAAATACGTTTATAGAATGAGTAGTAGGTTCCGTACAATGCAATTTAGATGTATTTGAATTTAGTGACGCATCTAAAGTCTCTTACCAGTGCGACACGAGGGCTCTCGACTATAGCAAACAATCAATCGATTTGATTGAAAAATTCGCGATTTCACCGATTTTGATGACAATAAAAGTCTTCAAAGTGTAGGCTATTCGTTAGTCCTCATTCAAGCCAGGCTCTCCTGCCTTCTTGGTTGTTATTCTTGTACGTTAAAGAGTTGGCTTTCTTACTATTTACAGGAAGCTGACGTTTACTGGCCTGCATGTGAACTGGTCGTCTGTTTTATGTAAATCGTGAAAAATCGGCTTAGTTCATACGTTGGTACATAAAGCGTTCATGATTTGCTGATCTAGTTACCGAGATTCCGAACTGAATAAGACCAGGAAATTTTTATTAATAACGGTTATCCAAATTACCTAATTAATTTGTATTAACAAAAAGGTTGCAGAATTTAAGCATCCTAAAATATTTTAAGCATTTAAATGACCTATTAATATAAAATAACCATGGATAGGGGATAATGTACAGAATTAACTAAACAAATTATTAGACCTAATATCAATTGCTTCTTCTCTTGCCACGTATTATGAATGGCTTATGGTCGTCTTGGTTGTATAACGGACAGTTATTTTGTTTAAAATGAATACGAGACGCTTATCTCTTCTCTTCTCTATTCTCTTCTCTTCTCTTCTCTATCTATCTTCTTTCTTCTTCTACTATCTATGTATTTCTTCTATCTTCTATCTATTCTATCTTCTATCTATCTATCTATCTATCTATCTTCTATCTATCTATCTTCTATCTTCTTCTTCTATTCTATCTATATAAATAAAATGAACTCATTTTCCCGTGTAGGTTTGATCTTAATAGGATTAAAAATCACGACATTACATTCAAATGTAATGTCCCCACACTTCAACACAGGATCTGAGGTGTGCTATACGTCTGCTACCCTCGCAGTTCCTTGATATTCGTACATTTCTATATTTTTTTCCGGTGAGAGTTCACTGCCACAATCGGTTAGAATCTATTATGACACCTTAATATTTATTGTTTGGGGCTCAAATCAAGTTATTAAGTAAGTGCCATGTCCAAGGAACCTATATCTAAAATTTAAAGTGTTTAGACCACAAATTAGCGGAGGAGTTTGGTAGAGTTCTCAAAAGTCAAATCGTTGAACTTTGACCTCTTAACAGCCAAATTTCTGACCAAAAAAGAATTACAAAGATTTTCCCAAATCTCTGTACTTTGTATATCAAATATCAAGTCTGTAGACTAAAAATTGACAGCGTTATTGCGTAGAGAAATGTACACAGACACACACACAGACACACCCACAGACACGTTCACTTGTTGTTCTTTCTTAAAATACGCTTATATTAGATATTTGAATTACTACAGATTCCGTATTTATTCTTATGGAGCCAAGTCTCTTTTTATTACTTTATTGTAGACGAGACGTTTCAAAAATAAAAAAATAACTTTTCGATATTGCTTAGAATTGGGAATTACAAGTCTACAAAATTATATTATTGCTGCATATATGTCATCAGCTAGAATCATATATATGTACTCTTTAGGCTATGCAGTTATGCTTGCGTTTTTGTAGACTTTCTTTGAGTCTACAGTAAAAGTACAGTAAAGTGTTCATTTCAAGTGTATAAATACCACAGCTACAATGTTATAAATACACGTCTACTACATGTCCTTTTCATTAATTCACAGATTGATGTTTTTCTTAATCCGAGAAATTATATATATATATATATATATATATATATATATATATATATATATATATATATATTTGTTTTATTCTTTCTAATTATTGTTTGGAAATGTGTGCATTATTTATTAATATTTCAAATGGTTTCATACTCTCATTTAACAAATGAAATAAATTTTATTATTATAGTGTTGCCTTTAAAATATATATAAATCATATTATATTCAAAATCATCTTATTACCGCAAAGAAGTCTGGAATTTTAAAGACATGAAAAGATCATAAATAGATCAACAAGACAGAAAGACAAACATTTGGATCCGCCACAACACAAGAGTTATTGGCATTAATACTGCTAACAAGATATCAAGATAGGCAGGTCACGTAGCCACCAGGTCATGTAGCTATCAGAACAACGGAATTGACACCTCCTAAAGATAAGACGCTAAACGGTAAGTCAAAAACGAGGTGTGGGGACGACCTCATACAAAAAAGTTGGTTCCAAATGGCAGCGGATAGCTCCGAACAAAGATAGATAGCTAAAGACCAGAGAGTGCTCGGGTCATTGATTGATAAAATCCTTCTTCATTGATTAACATGGAACACATTCTAAGTTTGTTAAATGTTATAAAACAGTTCAAATATACATCTTACTGTATATTCATACATTCACACACACATACACAAACACATATATATATATATAAATATATATATATATATACATATATATATATATATATAGGATAATAAAAACTAATTTTTCAAGTTCAAAATATCAAGTTTAATAAGTTACTCATTTATGTACTTTAAAAATGTCTCAGTCATTTATTACTTTTTGATATTGTTTAGAATTGGGAATTACAAGTCTGCAAAATTATATTATTGCTGCATATATAGTCACAACTTATCACATGTTTACCTTAAAAACGTATAATGTACCATTACGGATAACCTTTTGCACTATATATACTCTGGAACAAAAAATACATTCTTTGAGCTTGCGATTTTACAAATTTTTTAAATTTATATAATTAAATTTAATTATAACAATCATTAATAATGAGAAAAGTCTAAAATCCATTACGATTGTGAGAAAAAACCCCAAAACAACTCAGAAAGTTTAAAGTAAATTAATATATATATATATATATATATATATATATTCACTGCTTTGATAATTGAAAAGTATTTTGAATTTTTATATTTACTCATTTAAATGCATACTTAAATATATATACATATATATATAGTTGTTATTTTTATACCTGTTTTTTACATGATAATAAATGTATTGCAACACATAAAAGAGCATATTTCAATCAACGTATTATTAGTAACTAGAGATCTTTTCTGCTTATTTTGTAATCTTTCCCTACTTCGGTATTGTCCACTCTTGTATTAATCTTGTAAAAACTTCATTGGTTACTTTGCTTCTGCAAAAATACGAACCTGGAAGTACGTATCAAAATTCATACATATATATATATATATATATATATATATATATTATAATATATTTTTTTTTAATAGAGCACTGTAATGGATTTCATTTTCTACAAAAAAGTACAAGTATATATCTAAACAATATCAAAAATTTCTTTTTTAAATGACGACTTTATTGATAAATAAATTTACTTCTCTGCAACTTTCATTGATAAATAAATCTACTCCTCTGCCACTGGCACTGAACCCCTCCTTTGTTTTTTTAATAGTATTTTTGGGTGGGTATGCTGACAACAAATATCACTTAAATTCTTCAAAAAGCCCCCCCCTCCAAAAGTGGTGTTTAATCCGGAAGCTGTCCTTCAGATGAGGAGGTTGGGGGGGGGGAATTCCAAGGTGGACCTAATCTAAAAAAAAACAAAAAAAAACAAGTTTTTTATGCGCACATAAGCAACTATTTTTTATTTACTTTTTTTTACTTTTTTATTTAAAAATTAGTAAATTTCAATGAATAGAATAATAAATCATTTATCATTAATATGTGTTTTTGGTTTTGTGTTGAATGAAACTTTTTTTTTTCATTACAACAATAATGAACCAATTTAAATCTCCGGCATGTGTTTAAGTGTAACGAAATTATCAATAAATCGTTTAGTTACTAAGCCAACGTCAGTAAATAAAACAAATGTTACGTGCACATGCATTAGCCTTGACTAGGGGGGGCTAAGGGAGCGACCATTAAATAATTATGCTGGTCGCCATGGAACTCAACGCCCAAGGAGTACCTAAAGTGGCACTTATGAACTTATGTTATCGTGCTATTTTTTTAAAATAGTATTTTCATGTTGAATTCAAATTTTACAATATGTTTTTCTTTTATTAATTTGTTAAGTGAAAATACAGATAACCCGGTGTGTTTCTAATGTGAGGAAAATATAACCCCCCCCCAAAAAAAAAGGGTACTCTGGATAATAACAGAACATTAAAATTGCCTCAGTCTCGAAAGATTTCTCCTCTACTGAACGAGGAAACAAACGGTGAAGTGTAGTTCACCTTCTGTTTCTCCCCCTCTCTCTTCCTCTCTTAATATCTCTCTCTATCCATCTCTCCCTTTCCCTTTCTCAATCTATCTTTCTCTCTATATCACCCTCTCCATCTCTCTTTGAGCCCCTTTCTCTCTCTAACTCCCTCTATCTCTCTCCTTTCCTCTGTGTCATCCTTCTCTGTTTCTAACTCTCCCCCTCTCTCTGTTTATCTATCAATCTCTTTATCTCTCTATCTCCTTCTCTTTCTCTATTTTCCTCTCACTGTCTCTTTTCTATATATATATATATACTTTCCTCTCTATCTGTCCATCTCTAATCCCTCATCCTATTTTAGTCTCCTAAATTAATTACAGTGAATAAGGCATTGTCAAAACATAGATAAATCCTATTTAAGTCACCTAATTTACTGACTGTGAGAATAGAAGTCATTTGGAAATTACTGCTACCTTGAACAGCACCAGAAGTAACAGGTAAAACCTTTCTAATTAAATTGATTTTGGCAGCCATTTGGTAACAAAATTACATAGCTTTAGCCCTTGCTGCATGAGGAATACATGCGACCTTGCTGCCAAGTAGAAGAATTATTTATTCTACTTTAAAACATTCAATTTTTCAAAAATCTCATGTTCGACATCTCCAAAACATCCAATATGGGGAAAAATATTGTAAAAATGCAAACTTATTGTTTAGGATGAATGCACAATGGTACGCAAAAAAACACTTGAGGCTCTTGGTCGATCCTTGCAAGATTTGCGTGGCAATGTCAGACCATTTGGGAATGCAGTAATATTGCTTGCAGGAGATTTCAGACAAATGTTACCTGTTATTCTTCAATCAACACCAGCAGATGAAATAAATGCTTGCCTCAAATACATTACTTTTTGTTCCATGTGAAGACATTAAACTCAACTCAAAATATGCATGTCCAGTTGTAGACTGTTCGATCCGCACAAAAACTTTTGCATCGCTTGATGGAAATTGGGTACGAAAAAGTGCCAGCTGATCAGAGTTAAGGGCAAAATTCTTTGACTTTTAACTTCTGTAATTTCTGTAATTTTACTTCATCAAAAGAATAGTTAGTTTAAATGTTTTTTTATTCAAATTATAAGAATTCCATTTGACTGAGTTAATGAACTATTCTTGCAGGTCAATACAAAGATTCCCATGAACTTAACACTATTATTCAATGTAAAATTCCAAGTGAGGTAGTCAAATACAAATCCATCGACATTGTTGTGAAAGCAGATAAAGTGGTTAATTATCCAACAGCTATATTTGCCAGGGATGCCACCACATGTATTGCAACTGAAATTTGGTGTACTAATTATGATGTTGTGAAATATAAACCAATCCAAGCTTTGCAATGGCACATAGCTTGCAGTAAAAAAAAAATAACAAACAATATCATAGAAACAACAATCTTAACAGGACCTTTCACAGATGAATATATCTTCATTCCATGCATTCCTATGATTCCATCGGATACATCATTACACTTTAAGAAATTGAACTTTCCAATTTTTTTGTCATTTGCAATAACCATCAACAAAGCACAGGGAACAATCTTTACAATTGTGGGCCTTACAGTTACACACTGACTGTTTTTTCACATGGACAATTTATATTACGTATTCTAGAGTCATCAAACCGGTAAATCTCTATATCAGCTAAGAAAATGGAACAACAAAAGCTGTGTACCCATGCAAAATGGAAAATTAAACCTATAAGAAACATGCTTTTTCTCATTTTGGAACGTTTTCCATTGCGCCAATTTGAGCCACAGCAACGCGTGGCAGGGTACAGCTAGTATATATATATATATATATATATATATATATATATATATATATATATATATTCAAGCAAATATTATTAAATACAACGGATACTTTTTGTCTTATCATTCTTTTTTTTTAATTTTTCAATTTTCCGTATTGTCTTTTTTGTTTCAAAATCAAAAATATTAATAGAGGCGTCAAGTATCTTCGTAGAATATTTTTTATTGCATTTTCTTCGATTCTGAAATTAGGCGTTATTTGATTTTGGTAAAATATATTAATGGGGTTTGCATTGCGGTGTTGGCTAACGTTATTATTCTGTTTATCGGCTGACGCCTGTTGATAGTAATTTTAAAATTAAATTTATTATCTATTATAGGAAATTTCGAACACAAAACCTTGTGGTTAAACCAACTCTTCACCGGCGATAAAAGCGTTGGAACAAACCAATGTAGTGTATTAATTTAAATGCTCTATTGGAGAATGTAACTCCAAAAATAATACATACATTGGACATACAACAACAACGTTGTCCCGGCGAATAACTATGCACCTTAACGACACAAGCGCGATTTACAAACATTTAAAAAAAGAACATAGCTGTCCCCCCTCCAATGTTAGAAAGGTCCTCGTTGACAACACAAAAATTATACAACGGGAAAATAATGTAAAAAAATTAAAGATTCTTGAAGCGTCGTACATTAGAACTCTTCAACCTAATATAAATGACATTGCATTTCAAAAAAGTAGTAACGTTCTGAAATGTCTTGCGTAGTCCGTGTTGGACGGACTTCGTACATGGTGTCTACGAAATTGCTGGTTTTAACACTCGAATTTTTAATCGACTTTTATTCTTAATCGACTTTTATTTTAACTCATCACTGACTATATATATTTTAGTTTTCATGTTTAATCCTCATTTTCGCAATCCTGTATTTTTAACACCTGATGATGATTCATGGACGAATCGAAAGCGCCCGTAACAGCAACATGTATGGATCCTTTATTAATATTTTTTATTTTGAAACAAAAAAGACAATACGGAAAATTGAAAAATTAAAAAAAGAATTATAAGACAAAAAGTCTCCGTTGTATTTAAAATATTTGCTTGAATGAAAAAATGCTGCCTAAATATACCAATATATATATATATATATATATAAATCAAACGACTGATTTGTGCAAAGTCGATAAACTAGAAATTTACACGCCCGTTGTCCGTGAAATTTTATAAGAGTGGCTGTTTATCATCTGTGTTTTAAATATTAAAAAAGTAAAACAATATTAACATATTAAAAAATAAACTTCTATTCGTCGAGAATAGTTTCCGATTTTAGCCGAGCCGATTATATCGCTTATTCTTTACTTTACCCCCCCTACACACACACCTTTGTTAAAGCAGTTTTACGTTTGTCCGCTGTTTTTTTTTCTGATTTTTGAAGTTTTACATCGTTTTATTTTTATTTACACATTTCGCTTATACTTTACTTTACCCCCCCCTCTTATACACACACCTCAAAACATCCGGGCAACCTTCTGCGTGACTATTCGTTTTTTCCCGGTAGCTTTTTCAATCCATACCACGATTTGATGGCTCTAATCGATAAGTGAAAGAAAATCCTTTATTTTGTAAAATTTAAATTCATTTCCCACTTTCTTTAATTTAAAACAATTGCTCGCCAGGAGGTGTGTTCTGAGTTGAAACATAATAGTCAACGAACATTAACAAAACCGTCTTCATCGTCAAACCATAATTGGCAGCACACTGTTTTTTTTTGTTTCTTTTCATAGTTGTTTCTATATGAGAAAGTATGAACTTTTTTATTATTAAAACTATAAATTGTTCAGTGAAAGTACATTTTGTTTCGAAGAAAATTCACGGTACATATGCATTTTGGTAACGTGCTGAAAAATATATTTTTTTTTATTTGCTTTTGAAGCCATTCTTACAATTCAGAGGGGCTGTTTTGTAACTATTCTTTGCTAACAACTAACAATTTATCATTAAAAATAAACAATTTATTATTTACAATTCATTATTACATAAATTAATATTAAAACTATACATTGTTAGGTGAAAGTATATTTTTGGGGTTTTTTGCGATGAAACAAAATTGAAAGTACAATTTTTCACGAAATTTTTATATGAGGCTATTTTGAAAGCCATTCTTAACATGGGGAGGATATTTTGTAACTATTCTGTGATTACACCGTACAGTTTCAAAAAACAAAAAAAAAACAAAGATATTTTGAAACTTTAATCACACCTGAAAAAAACTATTTAAAAATAGCGTTGTCTCAAATTTTGCACCAAGCTGGTTTACTTTTACAGTAGATATTGTTGTCGGACGTATACGATGGCAGATGCTACCGTGTATATTTATAGTTTTTCCTCACCAGTGTAAATTCAAGTTTCACATTTTTTTTAATTGTACGGCGGAAGCACAGAATCCTTGTAAAAACACCCTCAGCTCCTCTTAAAGAAGTGTTTTCAAAATAATAATGTTATTATTTCAGCACCGACAACATACATAAGTACCCAAAGTTTCAATTATATTGGGAAATGTTTCTAATTTATAATAAAATAAAACATGTAATCCGTTTAAAACTTAATCTTGCGTTATATTTTTTTAATTTGTTAAACAACATGGTTTATTTAACTCAAATTTTAATCACATGATCACATTTTCAATAATTATGTGCTTATATTTTAGCCATTTAAAGTTTGTAAAACATGTAAACAAACTTTTGCTAGATACCGGTGTCGACCTTTAAGAGTCCCTTTTAGTGATTACCTGGTTTGAGGATATTTGTGCAACTAAATGGTAAATCTGTCTTCTGTGCTTTCAACTAACAAATTATTACAAAAACAAAAGGTAAATTTTCCCATTAGGTCCACCTCAAACATTTTTAACATGGGTGAGTTGGGGGTGTTTATTCCGAAACCCGTTCTTAACATGGGGAGAGTGGTGGTATTTATTCCAAAAGCCATTTTTAACATTGGGAGGTTAGGGGTGTTTATTTATGGCCGCCGGTAGATTATAGTGCATAGTATAGGTCTTTATATCTCGAAAACTACTTGCCTCTGCAAATATTAAATGAGCTTTTTTATTTAGCATAGTCGAAAACTTTTAGAAGTAGTCATTTTTTAGAAAATTGTGAAGGTAGACCTTATGTAAAAAAAAAATACCAAAAAAGAAAAAAATATATATGGTGAAATTTACATTTAACTTTAAAAATCTACTTTAAAATAGCGCGGTGCCAAAAATAAAAATAGACAGGAAAATACCCACTTCAGATTTGTACTTGGACAGAGATTTGAAAAATAATGTAAAAAAAAAATATCTAACTAGCAAATATTTTCAAAGGCAAGATAATTTACTTTTCTTCCTAAATGAATCATTGTTAGTGTTTTCATTGGGTTTATATTATTGTACACATAGATTCCAAAATGTTGTTAAAAAACATTATCAAATAAGTTACTTTCCTACCAGAGTCGATCATTTTTTAGTGTTTTTATTTCATGTAAAATGTTTATTCGGCTCGAAAAACATAGCATTTACCGTTATATTTGAAAATTACAAACCGCGACAGACTCTGTGTTAAGCACGTTAAGTTTGGGAAAATGAGTTAAATTCAAAATAAAACTGTACAAATTACTGATTACAACCGATTATACGCCAGACTATGTCACGCTGACATATATTGAGTGAGTTCAGAACAATATTTTGTATAGATTTTAAGTTTAATCTCATTTTCCCAAACTTAATGTGTTTAACAGTCTGCCGCCATTTGTTTTTTCAAATATACTGATAAACACTGCATGTTTTAGAACCGATTACACATTTTACATTACATAAAAACACTCAAATCTTATCCAGTTAGATAGAAAAGTAACTTATCTTGCCTTTGATAACATTTATTTGTTATAAATTTATTTTTCGGCAACTTTTTCGTATCCGTATTTAGTAATACAAACGCTTTTTATTTAATGTAACGTTTAGTCGGCTCTAAAACATTGTTTATCGGCATATTTGAAAAAATACAATTGGTGGCGAACACTGTTGATTTCGTTAAGTTTGGAAAAATGAGTTAAAACTAAAACACTATAAAAATACTATCAAAAACCCGAATATTTCAGCCTATGTCACGCTAAGATATTCGGTAGGTTTCTAACACTATAGTTTTTAATTTATTTTCCCAATCTTAACATATTCAACAGAGAGTGCAACCGTTTGTCTTTTTCAAATACATCGATAAACACTGTGTTTTTCGAGCTGATTAAAATTTTACATTAAATAAAGACACTACAAAATCATCGAATTAGATAGAAACATAACTTAGCTTACCTTTGATTTCATTTATTTAGTTTTGGAAAACTTTTTCGAATCTGTGTATTGTAAGCCCCTCCACCCATCCAAATACTAATTAAAAACTCACATTTTTCGATACAAAAAAACAGAACAAAAATAAATTCGATTTAACGTTTCAACATTTTAGGAATGTCCGGCTTAATTCACTGATTGTTGGTCGAGTCCAAGCCATGATTGACGAAAACTCCCGAGAATCTGGATCCAATTCTGCAAGAGTACCATTTTTTTGACATTTTCGCCTTTCTTTTTCACTTTTTGGAGTGGATTGCTGTACTAAGAATATAAGACACATGCATTTTCTCTTTTTATTATATTTTTCCATTACACCAAATTGAGCAACAGCAACGCGTGGCAGGGTACAGCTAGTATATATATATATATATATATATATATATATATATATATATATATATATATATAAAGAAATACTATAAATACTGGTATATATATTACATTGACGTTTACTTTCACTTTTATCAGGTAACCACGTTATTCTTTTGATTACCTTTATATATATATATATATATATATATATATATATATATATATATATATATATATATATATATACATTCGAAGCTGCAAAAATATAGGTATACACATACAAAGTTAATTTGAACTCAGAAAATATATGTATATTTTTGTTTATGGTGCTCGTTGAAGAGACTCTCTAGTTGAGTAAGTGTTGCCTAATACAGATTGTCGCTATAAATGAACCATATAGTTAGGATCAGTATTAAAACAAAATCTAGAGCAATTGGAGAAAATTAGAAAGAAATTATCAAATTTGCTTTTAGAATTTTGGACGAGTAGCAGAACAAAAGCTTGAGAGTCTAGTCAATTCTACTCTTGAATAGATAAGGACATAGCTAGGGATTTACACTTTTACAGCGTTAATAGTGAAAATAACGCAGAAGAACTAGAAATTGAAAACATTGCTGGCCCCATAATCATGCTTGCGACTTTAATAGGCTGATGATCAATTTCTGGTATTAAACAGAATCCGTTCTGCGTAGCTAACCTTTCCTTAGTTTCTTTTATGCTATTAAATATATAATAAAACACATATTACTACTTTTGTATGTGTCTGTGCATATGTGTCTGTCTTTAAATTAGTAAACACATTATTATTATTATTATTATTATTATTATTATTATTATAATAGTTATTGTTGTTGTTTATATTAGTATAATCATTATTATTATGATTATTTACTCACTATTAATAAAAAATCTCTTAAGTCTGGGTGACAACATATCTCCTCAGATTTATAGTATACTATACCGTTTTTAAAAATACCTGCAAATTATTTTGCGTTATCACAACAGCAACTGCCATTAATTTCTCGCTGACAGGAATCATTGCTATTTTCTATGGCTTACATAGCAATAAGCCTTCTAAAGATCCGTGTACCCTATGTACTCTTTTAGTCAGGATTGTAGGAGAACCCTGCCTCCTTGGTCTTTTCCTCATGTTTAATCCTTCACAGATATTTTTCTGTATCAACCCACGCTGATACATTTTATATTTAGTTTTTTATTAATTTATATTTTATTCACAATTTTAATTATTTTTTCATTGTATTATTGAAGATGTTTTAAAATACTTTCGATTATTTTTGCCTCAGTATACTTCTATGTGGTTAGTATTCATAATTCATGTGAGTTTGGTTGTGACTGAAAATCTATTCAGAGAATGTCAGCGTAGCTTGTCTTGCTAGAGGGCGTTTGCGAAATGATGCGCATTTACAATTAGCCATGAAAGAAACAAAAGATTGTGTAACCACCTGCACACGTTATGCCTATTTGCAATAATCTTGACGGAATGTTCACCAAGTAATCTAGCGCAGCCTTGAGAAATCGTCAAATAAGCATTGCCGAATGATTATTTAAAACTACATCGCAGATGTATAAATGATCCAGACGCTCTAGTCTCTAATTTGATTCTTAATTTGGAAAACAATATCCTCATGATAGGATGACATACTTTGATATGGCTAACGAACACCAGCCTATATGTATATTAAGCTACTTTGTTGTAGGTAGAGATGTGAGCTAGACTAACATCCGAATGGGATAGCGTCTTGGGTTACTGAATAAAATGAAAACTTAACAGCAAACCAAATAAATGCTGCTACAGCTTTTTGAGATGTTAAATCGCGAACGATAGTTTTATAAAAACAGCATGTTCTTTGATAAACTTCGAACAGGAACGTCTTATTTACAAACTTAAATTTGGTCCAAATTAGGTCAATGAAAAACATTGCGCCTACAACTGCATCAAATGGTAGTGCGGCAACGCTGTTGGAATAAGGACGTACCTTGCTCAACGCTTTCAAATTTCTTTTGAATACATATAGAATCAATGAGCCTACATTTTCTCTTACTCGAAACTATAATATGGACAAAGCAATACAAGACACTAAACTAATAATTGTTGATGAAACCCCAGTGGCTGATATAACGGTTGTTGAAGCAATTGATCGTATATTAAAGGATATTATACATTTCAAAAAAGCCAATAATCTTTTAAGTAAGTATTTAATACTTCATAACCAGGAGTAAACAATGAAATAAGGGTAAAAATAAAGCCAAGTTTAAAGAATCTAATATTTCTAAGTATTTATTTGTAAAAAAAATAAAACAATAACTTATATAAGGGCTACCAGGATAGAAGTTTAGAGTCAGCATGTCTTCTGCATACAATTGGTGACAGACGTCTTCTTATGTAGAATTACCAGATAGATTTGTAATTCCTGATTAACTAGGAAAATGTGTTTAGAACTATAGGATTTGTGAGGAAAGGATGTATTCTGACAAACGTGGATGAAAAATATCTTGATTGGCTTGCCAAGCGAGCAATTGTTTCACCTCTAAATTTCAATGTCTACAAGGCAAATATTTAGCTAATGACTGTATTTTCGGGATAGAAAAATGAAAAAATACAGAACGTATCTTTTAACAATACAATAGACGAGGCTGATTCGGTGCAATATACTCGAGAGTTGTTGAATTCAATTGCGCTTTCTGGAATGCTTTCCGATCTTTTGAAAGTTAAAGGTGTTGTCCATATATATATATATATATATATATATATATATATATATATATATATATATATATATATATATACGAGCAAACGGTTAATAAACATGTTAAAAACACTTTGAAAAAGAGTTAAAAACATATTTAATCTGAGAAGGAAACACTTGATAAGTGGATAATCCTTAATCCTTCATCAAATACTTTTGCATGCAAAATCCGATCCCGCATTTTGCTAATTCCTACCCTCTGATGAGAAGGAACGTATTTCATCGAAACTCCGCGGATTAAGGACTATCCACTTATCAAGTGTTTCGTCGACAACTGTTGACCAGTATGACTGGAATAGAAACCCATTAGTAGAACTAAAACCACCAGAATAACAGATTACATGTGCAATTTTCAACATCTTATTTGTGTGAATTTGGATTTTCAGCTCTGACAACCATTAAACAAAAGAAACAAGCAAAACTACTGTATGTGGAAGATGAACTTCGTGTACGTCTGTCAAAATACGATCAAATTTTAAAGAGTTGTGCAAGAAACACCAAACTCAAGTTTCCCATTGAGTTGTTTATGAGAATAAATAAATAAGAAAAAATGCTCTCTATTCAAACATGAACATATTGCTTTCATTATAAATAAAATAGATGTATACAATACGTTAAACATGAGTATTTTCATTTTATTTTTTAATTTAAATGCTGTATTATTTCTTCATACAACTAAATTATTGCATCGGGTTTCCATGAACTTGCGGAATGTTTCCAGAGGTTCTGCACCAGCAAAAAGTGTGACAAACACTGCTTTAAACAATCGAAATGTATTCTCTTACTATCGTCTGTCCCAGTAAGAAAAAAAAAATCAAAGTTATAATAGATTCTGGAGATGAACGTATTTTATTGCATTTCACTGAAATTTAAATTTGATATTAGCAGTACTTTATCTTTTTTTCTTGCGGCACGTTTTAACCTTCAGATACTTAAAGATTAAGTAGAATTAAATACATATATTAAGATTACTTTAAATCTATCGCATGGAGTATGGTATTTTAAAGACGTAAAGAGGTTGGCAGTATTTTGCGCGAACAGTTGGCAGAGATGGCGGAAATTTTCTGTTTCTATGTCTATCCTTGTAGCCATGTCACTACTAAGGGTGCTGGAGGTAAACGTTTTATCTGGGCTGACGTTATCCGCCTGATAGTTAGGGACCCGGACCTTGGATTAACCACTAAGGAGGCTGTCCTATCAGCAGGTGCAAAGTACTGGAGCTGCTGTATTACCATTTGGTGAATGGATTCTGGACCATGCAGTAGCTTCTGGTGGGGCCTCTCGATTCCATACTAGTGGGTAATTGTTACGGCTTTACCTTATCATTAGCTACAAATAATAAAAAAATTCTTCGTTTCTTTTCCTCTCTTAGTTTCCCCTCTCGGTCCTGCTCTAAGTAAATCTGACGACCTAGTCCACAAATTTCAAAATTTCATCATGACAAGTTTCAAGAAAAAATACACGATTAAACCCGGTTCTCCAACTTCCAACGTAGACCCCTACTACCATGTCTCTTTCTCCAACATCAGGGGTCTACGTTCTAACCTTCCAGAGGTTGAAACCCAATTACAGGAGACTAAACGGGACCTTTTATTTTTAAGTGAAACTGGCATTGGACAGGCTATTTCCTTAGAAGAGTTCGCAATTAAAGGATACTCTTACCTAACTTCTAAATCTGACCCCCAAGATCGCCATGGGCATGGAATATGTGCCTATATTAAAGATAGCTTTCCATGTGGTAGGGACATCTCCAGGGAAGAGCCTAACTTACCCTATATGTGCTTCCGGGTTGCTTTAGCTCACACTACTGCATTTATATTTACTCTCTATCGCCACCAACAGCGGGGTTACTATCTTTTAAAGCTTATCTGAGAAAAATTGACCAAGTCCTATCTGCTTATCCTTCAGCTAACATTCAAGTATGTGGAGACTTCAATGTTCACAACGTCGAATGGTTGACCCACTCAAACAAGACCGATGATGAGGGGAGGTTCTGTCATGATTTCTCCATTGCCTATGACCTCACTCAGATTGTTCAGGAACCCACCCGTGTGCCCGACAATGACGGCCAGTATGCGAGCCTACTAGACCTTTTTCTCACAACTTGCCCTGAACTATGTTCAGTTTCTGTTCTGTCACCTCTTGGATCTTCCGACCACTCTGTTGTATCAATTAAGATAAAAATGAAATGTAATAAGTCCCCAGACGTACCTCTCCATCGTACAGTATATCGACACACCAAGGCTGACTGGGATAGCTTCCGTACATTTATATCTGATCTACCTCTGCATTCCATGTTTAAAAAGGATGTGTCCTCTATAGTATTAGACCTGACGGAATGGTTAATTGTAGGTATTGACCGTTTCATACCCTCGAAAAAGTTTCAGCAAAAACCTAACAGCCAGCCATGGTTCTCTCCAAAATATGCTGCTGCGATTGCGCACAGAAATCACTTTTTCCACTATTTCCAACGTAATAGATGTATGGAAACTAAAGCCGCTTTCAGGACTGCCAGCAACCATTGTAAGAAAGTAATAAAGAACGAAAGAGAGTTGTATGCTCAATCCGTTACGTCCAAAGTAGCTGAGCAGCGGCTTGGTTCCCACCAGTTTTGGCAAATAGCAAACAGAATCCTGAACAGAAGCGTGTGCTCCATCCCAACTATTATCAATGGACCTGAGGTAATTTCGTCAGCATCAGACAAAGCCAAACTCTTTGTCAAGAACTTTGTAGCTAATTCTACCCTTTGCGATCAAGGCCGCCAACCCCCAATATTTCCTCCTGTATCAGAAAACACGCTATGTGATATACGTATATCTGTACGTGATGTTGCCAAGCTAATCAAAAACCTTGATTCCAGTAAAGCAACTGGCCCTGACGGTATTCCAATTATAATACTCAAAAAACTTCAACCTGAACTAGCGCCCATACTTACAAAACTGTTTAAACGTTGTCTTAAGTAGAATAGTTTATCATCTCCCTGGAAAATTTCATCAGTATGCCCTGTATTTAAGAATTCAGGTGATTTCTCATCCCCCTCTCAGTACAGGCCAATAAGTCTCCTGTGCGCCATGAGTAAGTTGCTGGAATCTGTGTTAAATACAGAAGTAATCAACCATCTCAACAAAAATAACCTTCTTAGTGACACTCAATATGGTTTCCGTTCTGCTAGATCTACAGCAGATGTGCTTACAGTTATATCGCATAGGATTAGCAAATCTCTCGACGGAGGCAACCTTTCTAGGGCAATTGCTCTTGACATATCAAACGCCTTTGAGTATGGCATAAAGGTTTACTTCATAAGATCTCTAGCTATGGTATAGCTGGAAATGTCTTCTCAATTATTAAATCATTTCTTTCTGATAGGTTCATAAGAGTAGTAGTTGAGGGACAAAAATCAGAAGCTCACAGTATTAATGCCGGTGTCCCTCAGGGGTCCATCCTGGGCCAAACTCTTTTCCTGATCTACATTAATGATCTTCCAAATCACATCCTTACATCATTTGTATACAATTTATGGTAGCACATATAAGACAGTAAACGACCAAGTTCTCTCCAATTCTCTATCCTCTGATCTTGAGCACGTAGTACAATGGGGTAAGGAGTGGCTGGTTACTTTTAATGCATCTAAAACCAAGCTTCTCTCTTTACATCATCAACATTCTGATCTACATCTTGCATCAATTGAAATGAATGGCTCTCGTCTTCAGGAGGCCTCAAGTTTTGACAAGCTTCTGGGCTTGACCATTACTCCTGATCTTAAATGGAACACGTACATAAAATCTGTTTCCACTGCCGCTGGAAAAATGGTGGGATCTTTCTATCGATCCGGTAGATCTCTCACTGCTGATGCTATTTACTATCTATATAAGAGCCAGGTACGTATAAGGATGGAATACTGTTGCCACATCTGGGCAGGAGCTGCTAGAAAGGACCTGTCCTGCCTTGATAGAGTTCAAAATAGACTTCGTAGCATCGTAGGAGATGTCCTTTTCTCTTCCTTGCGACCTCTATCTCACAGAAGAGATGTTGCGAGTTTGTCTCTGATGTATCGTTATTTTCATGGAAAGTGTTCGTCTGAGCTTCAATCTATGGTTCCCCCTTGGCACACTTTCACAAGAAACACTCGTCTAGCTGTAAACACTATCAATAATTCCCCTCCACTCTTTATCTGTGCCTAAACCTAAACGTAGATTCCATGAACAAAGCTTCTTTCTTAGAACTGCACGCCTGTGGAATTGTCTTCCGTTTTCCTGCTTTCCGGCTGACTACAATATGGTTGTTTTCAAGTCTAACGTAAATAAGTTATTGATGAGCCGTTCCATATAAGTTAGCAAATTTACCAAATTTTCATTACTAATGATTACTATATTGTACAATTTCTACTGTACACTCTGCAACCCTTATCCTTGAGTGGCCTCTTGGTCTTGATAATGTGGTGATGCCTATGTAACAAAAAAAACTACGCCTGTTGATTAGGAGTTCTTACTTGTGTAAAGAATATTGGGCTTACTCTTTCGTAGTATTCGATTTATATATTTTAGCAGCAATCTTTATTGATGAGGACATACTGTTTGGAGAATACAACGCCATGCCCTCGGACTGTCTAGTTCATAAATTGTTCATTTTGTATAGTTTACATAATTGTATAGTTTACGTAAATGTTACAATTATTTTTAATTTTTCTTATCAGACATGTTCATGTAGAGGATATTTTTTAATGCGTTAAAAAGGATTATTAATTGATTCAGGAAAATATTATTAGAAAACAGAAAGCGAGTGAATATATATACACACTGTTTCACTTCTTATGAGTAAAATTCAAGCGTGTATTTTTTTTACAATTATACGAAAACGAAAGTGTTGCAGTTTGCAGGTAATACGTAACATTGTATTGTGTTCTACAGATAAAGAGTTATTAAAAACGACGTTAGTACAGTGAGAGAGATAGAAAGATATTGATAGAGGGGGGGTCACTTTGGAAATCTTTCCAGTATAAATACACTACAAAGAACTTGAAATTAGAAATCAATCGACCACTTATCATAAAATATGGATTAAAATATAATTTACGTGCTACGCATTCATTAACTTTTTAGTTTTCCTCATTTACTTTTTTTTTACATATTCTCTTTTATTTTTTGTTTTTGTATTTCGATTTGTTTAATTTTAGGCATAAAATTATTTCTGTCTCAGTTTTATTACGGTTTTGATTCAAGCTGATGCACGCAAGTCATATGGATATGTTTTTATTTTTGAAATCGCAACTTTATAATATATAAAAGTCGATAGGACATTAATTCTATAATAATATATACGAAATTTTCAAGAATTAAAATATCATATTTAAGCTTACTTTACGACCGGGCTTTGCCGGGCGTTAGTGATAGCTTAGGTAAATACTTTTGCAGTTTTAAGAAAAAGCTACAATAATATCAGATAACTTGGCCTTTTGGTCAAGATCAAAGTGTAGCATCTGTTCTTCAGAGGATGCACTTCCATTTCTTGTTCTCTTTCGGTGGAGGATCAGTCCTTCACAACTCAGACAGTTTTTTTTATTTTCATACCTTTTCTCCACGTTAAAGAATGGCCCTGGTATCTAACTCTGTCCCCTGGGGAGGCATAGTAAATAGGTACAATAATATTAGAGCGTCTCCATTTATACTGAACATCTACAGAATGCTAACATCAATATATTACATATGAATTAGTCTCCTGTGGAATTTCCACAGGTCTCGCTAATTATTATTATTATTAGTAGTAGTAGTAGTAACTTCACGTATTATGTTTTGCCATGCAAGACTATTTTCGTAACATATGTTTTAGTTGATTTACTTTCAAATATCACGAAAAAATAATAAATAGTGGTAGTGTTTGTGTGCCAAATTGTCACGTGTACAGGATGATGCCGTTAAATTACTTAGGAGATTTAATCGATCCTCATTTACAACTCCTGTCCAATAATTCAAGCGGCAGATAGTTTAACAATAAGTTCTTTCTCATCAACCGATGTAGAAAGCCATGATAGAAGCCGAAATCTTTCTACATATACATATCTCTGGCATGACCTACAAGGGGCATTCAAAAATTAATGGCTACTATTAATTTATTCCACCAGATTGGACCAAGTGGATTACAACATGCATTGTTATAATTACTGAACTTATGCATTCATGACATGAAGGTTTCATCTCCCAGTTAAAGATATTGTAGGTGTGAGACTATAACAAAATCAGCCCCTTTCAAAGACCTGAGTCAAATAAAGAAATGCGTTATTGAATCACCTCATTCAGTAAAAATTGAACGGATCAACATCCACCGACGCCTGTAAGACGTTTATGAAGCCAATACAGTTGATGTTAGTACAGTTAGGATTTGGGTTCATTGATTTCAAAGTGCGACACCGATGTGAATTACAATAATCGCTTCTTGCGCCCATGTACAGTAACGGCATTATTGCTAGAAAAAATAAGAATGTTAGTGATTATGTATAAATCCTATTCTGGAACAGAAAAAAATCCTCGTTTTTTTATACAACCTCCCTTTTCGTAGCTCGTCAACTTTAACTGAGATAAAAATCGGATATATTACTTATGAACAACCCTGGTATTTTAGAATATGGATTCTTAGCTTCATCATCTATTTCGTTAAGGATATCCAGAACTTGAAACGGTGCCAGACATTTGTAAGGCAGTGTACTTGTGCTTTCCACATAAAGTACTATTAATAACAAAATCTTCTCCTTTATATAAAATTTAATAAAAATCCCCCAACATTCTATAATTTCACTTAGTTTTTTTTTCGCTCGTAATGAACCCTACGCTAGACGCCGCATCTCCACCATGCTACCTAGCATATTCTCTACTCTTCTGATGAGAAGCATTAGGCTTCGAAATGCCTTGGCATAAAGAGTCCCTTCCATCCCTCAAATAACTGCTTGTATTCCGTTACTCAATAAATGAACCAATCTATATTCACCAGTATATAGTTTTGTGACTTTATTTCATACTCCTGTTGTACTATTGTATAAGCTCCAATGATAATTGTTGAGCTTGGCATTATCCAGATAAGTCTCCTCTTGTGGAATTGAACTCGCTCTTTCACTCTAACGCATTAAGCTATATATATATATATATATATATATATATATGCATATATATATATATATATGCATATATATATGCATATATATATGCATATATATATATATATATATAAAGCGGGAGATAGGTAGAGATAGATAAGCATATCTTTTCAGTGTTCATTTACATGGCTTCTTGTATTTTTCATTTTGACATAGTATCTGATTAGATCTTATATATTTTCCTAATATATGTGTTTTTCCATAAAGCATAACTATTCAGTTATATTAATGATATAACTGTTTAAAATGTGATATTATAAACCAAGTCATTCATTCATTTATTTTATGGAAAACGATTAAAAAAGATAGCCTAACTAATCCTTACTGACCATACAACGATAACTACATAGGTTAATGTTGGGCAGAATTATTGTTTAAGATTTTAAAATAAATAGTTAGCTTCAAATATTTTTTATTATATTTCAATGATAGTCTGATAATTTTTACAACTAGTACACATTACGTTTCTTTAAAAGTCTATATACCCCCTTCTGGGAATAACGCCATCTTGATTCATTAAATATTACATATATTTTCTTTCCATACTGTGGTTTAACTGTCAAGGGAGACGTCTGATAATACTATCGATTGCAATAATAAATAATAATTGTTCGTTTTGATATTTGTGGACATTTTCTAAACAGAAACTTGTTGATAGATTGATATATTGAACGATTCGTTATATATTTTGAGAAAAATGAAAAAAGACATACCATCTCATAAGGGATATGTGTTGTAAGCGGGCAACAACAACTTCGTCATATTTAAAAAATATTATGTTTGATATGATTAACCCGTTAAAACGAACTTTTAAATTGAGAATTATGTTAACTTGTGAATTATGTTAACTTATTAACGTGTGAAATCCTGTGCATATTTGGTATAGTTATGCTTCAAGTAACAGTTCTGATAATTGATTAATAATATTTATATAATCAAATATTATATGTAAGTTTAAAATTAAACATCATTCAACTGAGAATCTGATACTACTGTGGTCCAGCACGTGTCGCTTAGTAATTACTGGAAGATGATATGGTTTAGAAGATAGCTACGTAGTTACAACAACTCAAACTGCATAAAGAACGAGAGCCGTAGTACTTAATGCTAATATAGCGTATTACGAAACCACATACAAACCACCACGAAAGTCGATACCTCTCAGCATGTGCATACTGTTTGAAAAATTCCATATAATGTGTATTGATGAGTCCCCACAATACCATCTACCAAGCATTTCCCCCCATAAACAGATGTTAATATCTTTTCCGTTTCAAGACTATATTCAGAGAGCAGATGGTTTTTCTCACTCAGTTCGATGGTCACTGTTCTGTTGTTGTTCGCTGTGGGTCAACCGCAAATGTCTAAAAATGCCCTTTTTCTATGGATAATATGTCGCTACTGTCATTTCAGTGATGCTCTTTAAACTGGTTTTGCTGGCGTTTATGGGTATTTGTCGGCACTTGTATGACAGGCAATCCTTTAAAATTTCATTTGAGATTTGCGTTTTCTTTAGTAATGTTATTCGTGAGTTTCTGAATAACATCCAAACTCACGTTACGTTACTTTGGCATTTCAATGATTATACAAAAATACTGAAATGTAGGAAACTGGTATAGTCGGACCATCTGTGTATTTGTCAATCCTACATGTGGCGCGGGTTGGTTTTATTATTCCTAAGACATGAACCTTTTTTTCGTTTGTGTTTAAACATAATACTTTTAGTTTTAATTCATTTATAAATTGGTCTCGCCAAAGCTCCGTTTTTTCAACGTCGTCTCGAAGTATTCGGGTGATTTATTCTAATGGCTTCCTTGATTTGCTTACGCATATCATTTAATAAATTTGTGGTTGTTTTTATGCACAAATTTATATTGATGGGGACCAGTATGGCGTGTTTTCACTTAAAAAACTTTAAACGAATACTTTCTGGACAGCAATGTTGGTTTAAAAAGGTAAATTCTGTTCGTAAAGTTCAACCAAACAAATTCCCCGAATTTTTCACTATGAAAACATTTTATTTTTATAATATTCTTGTTCAAATTTACTGGTCAAATAATTTTATTGCAAGTGACAGTACGAACTGCCTATTAGTGTATTCTGCAAAGTCGTTTATATTTAAATTCTACGTATGCAAATTCATAATAGAAAGATCCGATCAAAGGAAGTTTTTTTATTCCATCGTTTCATTAAATATCTGTATATTTGCATAATTGCGTATTTGCATAATTTTTCGTTTACTTTTCGTTTGGTCTAACCAGTCTAATTCTAGTTTTTCTTGTGCATTTGCTTTTACAATGCGAATTTTTATGATCAAGTTTGCTGCAATTCTGGCAAGTTTAATTCCTATAAAAGCAAAAACATTTTATAGTATATTTTTAAAATGAACTGCATAAATCCGGGAGTAATTCTTTCCGTTTTAGAAATGTTGGTAGTAATATTCTTTTCTATGCTTTTTAGGGGATTTGTTTAATACTGAGAATCTTGTTTAACATATAGTTTTTATTTTAAAAAGAGAAAAAAACTTTATGTATATTTTACTTTCCGGGCATATTTTGTACTCGATCCACACACACACACACACACACACACACACACACACACACACACATACACACACACACACACGCACACACACGCACGCACACATACACACACACACATATATATATATATATATATATATATATATATATATATACTAGCTGTATCCGGCCACGCGTTGCTGTGGTTCCGTTTGGTGAAATGATTAAATGAATGAATATAGCAAAATTACAAAAAATCTGTGAGGTAGACTATTAGTTTTCGCATCACGTCATGAACTAAGTTACATTTTTAAATATGCAGATAAACAGCAATAAATAATTTGGAAATTTGCATATAGATCTATCTTATTGGCACATAGATCTATTTCATTCTTATTAGAAATCATCAGTGCAACTCATCCGAATTAAATAATGAACCCATGCATAGATATACTACAGCAAAGGTGATTTTCATGCTGTTGCTTCTTAATGTTTTGTATGAAGGACCAATATTTACAAAGGGCAGTATTATTAATCTTTCTGGAGTTGAAGTCCCACGACGAACTCATGCACAGATCTGCTTCAGTGAAGGATGTATTTGATATTTTTGTCTCTCAAATTCTTGATTGAATAATAATTTTGGAGATTCTCTTTTGGACTTCATTTTGATCCAGTTCCATAAGTTGCCATTTAATATGAAGGAATTAATTTTCCAAAACTTGTGGATACACAATATTCTTAGTAGTTCCAGTTTCAGTGCAGATGAAGAGATTCTCAGGTTTGCCGACTCTAGAACATGCAACATATAATTGCGGATGTGAGAAACAGTCAGTGTGTAAATATAAGCCACACAATTCTAAAGATTGTCCCTGTGCCTTGTTGATTGTGATTGAAAAGGCCAAGCGAATAGGGAATTGTAATCTCCTAAATTGAAATGGCAGATCTGTTGGAATCATGGGAATCCGCGGAATTAAGACATCTTCACTTTTGAAAGGCCCTGTCAAAATTGTTGCTTCAATGATGTTGGTCATTATTTTTTTTACTGAAAGACGTGTGCCATTACAAAGCTTAGGCTGGTTAATATTTCGCAACATGATAATTGGTACACCAATTTTCAATTGCAGTACATGTGGTGGAATCCCTGGCAAATCTAGTGAATTCAAAAACCCTTATGGATAATTGATTGCTTCGTCTGCTTCAACAACAGTGTCAACGGACTTGTATATGACTAACTCACCATGAATGTTCAACTGAATACTATTGTTGAGTGCATGGACGTCTTTGTTCGTGGGTGCAAAAATAGCTCGTTCACTCAGCCAACTGTCATTCATAAAGTTAATGTGGATGTCTGGGGATACGTTTTTAATTAATTCGTCTTTTGATGTAACTAAATGACAGAAGTTTTGTGGCAATTTAATTCGGCCTGAAGTCAGAATAGCCGGCACTGTCCCATTCCCAATTTCCAACAATTGTTTTGAAAAGATCTCTGTTGACTGATTATTTTGCTGCTGGACACGCATATTTCTGGTCAAATTTAATGTCTTCACATTTTGCCAAAAAGTGGAGTACTTGAGGCAAGCATGTATTTCATCTGCTGGTGTTGATCGAGGAATTACAGGTAATGTTTGCCTGAAATCTCCAGCAAGCAATATTACTGCATTCCCAAATAATATATCATTTCCCTGCAAACCTTGCAATGACCGATCAAGAGCCTCCAGTGATTTTTTGTGTGCCATTGTTCATCCATCCCAAACAATAAGTTTGCATTTTTGCAATACTTTTCCCATACCTGATGTTTTTGAAATATGGGAGTTTCAATAAATTGCATGTTTAAAGTTTCAATGCAGAATGAGCAGTTCCTCCACCTGGTAGCAAAGTTGCAGCTATTCCAGAAGATGCAAGAGCTAAGGCTATGTCATTTTGTGATCGAATGGCTGCCAACATAAGTTTAATTAAGAACGTTTCAACAGTTCCTCCTGGCACATCTAAGAAAAATATATCTCCCACTCCATTATTTACAGTCTGCATTATTTTGTTGTAAACGTCTGTTTGCTCATGTGTTAGCTTGTTAATATTTGCTTGCACATACAACAAAAGATCATCTGTGTCGTAATTTTGTTCCCTACGCAATTCTACATCAAAGAAAGCAGCAGCCGATCGAGTCGGTGAGGTCATTCCCAATTGTTTGAGTAATTTGTTTGCAATTTCTAAACACAAATTTTCAATTCTTATCAATGTCTCATTGATTTCTGATGTAAAATCCAGACAGGTATTTGTACTTTCATTGCTTATTTGATGAAAAATGTCTTCGGCAATGTGTGATTGATATTTCTCCCATAACTCAACAGGAGATGAAGGGGAGCAATTGGTCAAGATAGTTGCAAACAATGCACGAATTTGATCAGGATGTGATGTGTTACACGCCTCATTAATGCATTCATCCCAATGTCCGTCATTTTCCAATAAATTCAGAGCTTGACATGCACTGCGAAAAGTAGCATGTGTAATGCCATTGACAATTTTTAGTTGCTGGAATGATGTTGGACCAGGCATATTTATCAACAACATGCGAAGAAAGAAGCATTCATCTTGTTTGGGATGGATAGTATACAGTCTGCCTATTGTGTTTTCTTTCAATATTCCAGGTTGTCCTTCGACTTGCTCTCCTCTTTTGCGCCGTTCAAATGATTTTCTACTCTTATTCCATGTGTAATACTGAGGACCTTCCGAATTTTTTTTTGCAAACGTGTCAGTTTGACATAACATGAAGAAAGCCGTTAATGTTGTAGCAGGTGGATTCAAAGCTATCTGTTGCACATTTGAAGCTGTAAAGTAAACGCGCTGTCCATTTTCTAAATGTACTGATAACTGAACAATAGCCGGACTTCGTTCATGTATTGGAAATGAAAGAATTCGCCATACAGCTTCATTGCTGCTTATGTATCTTCCAGCTTGATACTGTGCGATTTAATCAATATGTGGGCTTGCATTCAGATTATTGCTCTGTATTTTCAAGGCAAAAACTGCCATATCGCTGCCTTTATTCACATACTTACAAATGTATTTGATGGACTTTACAGAGTTACAGTATTCCACATTGATGTGCGATTTATGAGTTTTTGATAGCAAAGGTGAATATGGAACAACCCATCGGTTATCAACTTGTATATTGCAATTTCGCATTTCTATGGTTGCTAATTTACCGCCATCTTCTACTGACCTTCCTTTGTATAAAGGATATCCATCATTTCCTGTAACTGTGTTGGTTAATAATGCTCGGGGATATCGCTTAGAGCATTTACCCTCTATCATGCATGGTGAATTTGGATTAAATATCCCGCAAGGTCCATGTATCATATTTTTATGAAAACTTCATGCAAATCTTTATCAATGTCAGCATCAGGTATTTCAGCAGATATTAGATTGTCGATTTCGTTTGGATTGAGTTTGTTGTAGAGCCAGATTAGTATGTGGGAGTGTGGTAATCCTCTCTTTTGCCATTCCACTGAATACATCCAGCAGCACACAGATCCAAATACTTTATGTTTTACAATGAAATTTATTAGTGATTTAAGCTTTTGTCTGAAAACACGCGCTGTAATATCATACCTATCTACCGATGATTGCCCCGGAAGTAATAGTTGCTGTATTTCATTCCAAGCTGGGTTGCATGTAAATGTAAATGTAATGAATAGGTCAGGACGGCCATACTGACGAACATATGCAAATGCGTCTTGAGTGTACTCATGCGTATGACGTGGACTGCCCAAATACGAAGATGGCAAAATTTTTAGTCTTCCAACGTTGGTTGTATTACCATCATTAACATCTGCATCATGCAAATGAACATATTCTTCAGAACGAAGTTTTGACTGATTCAAACGGATGAATAGCAAACGTTCAGTTTCAATTTTTGCATACATGTCTACAATGTATTGGTGGAATAATTGGCGGCATTTCAGAATGTGATTGTTTTCGTTCTCTTGAATCATTAATCGGTACGAGTAATAGTTCATTGCGCTGCATTTCTTATTTGTTTCTTCACCACTAACTGGATTTATCATGCTAATATGGAAATGATATCCATCAGCACCATCCCAAAAATGATTGGATATTGTAGGGCATCGTAGCATCGATGAGTTTCAGCAATGTTTGTCAATTGATCATTCCTCCTATGAAGAACAAATTGGTTGAAATTGATCTCCAACTATAACAATTGCCACTTCATCTATAGTTGGAGCATTGAATCTTCGCACGTGTTCTCCAGTAGGCGTTTTGTCAGCATGAATAACAATCTTGTGTGTATCTGATGGCATCATTTCAATTGTAGTTTTGAATAAAAGCACTAAATTGTTTTTATTATGGAGCATGTCTTGCAGTTCGGAGACAATGGACCGTCTTATACTGGTTGAAATTCCACAGCGTGCATTCAGTTCATCATTGTTATCACCGATGAAACACATTTGTAGGAATTTATGTTGACCCTCTGGGTATGGAAGCAGAGATCCAACTTTATGGTTTCTGCTGCGAACGATGTCATTTGGAAGCGTGAGTTGTATTTCCTGATGTTTGATAAAAAATGCTTTGATCCAGCAGTATATCCAGCAAGCAAAGTTTTTAATGGTTCTGGTGGATCTTCCAGTTGAGGTAGTTTAATTTTACCGGCTGCACAACACATTTCTTTAGTTTCTCCCTTAAATGTAATAGCCTTGCAATAGGGACATACTTCAGTCATAGTGCTTATGTGAACATGGTGGCTCAAACTATAATCCTCATTAGGATTGTAGTGAAATGCTAGGCGATCCCAATTCCAGGATTGTTGAGCATGGAGTCGTGTTTGACGCTGATCTGTATTTCCTCGTTGACGTCTTTCAGCCTGTCTCAGCCTCTCGCGTTCATTACGTTGTGAACGAAGCAGATCTGTAGCCGCATTACGGGATTGCTGTACGCGCAACCTTGCCTCCTCAAGTCTTGCTGCACGTCGATCTGCTGTTTCATTGGCATGTACTTGAATCATCCTTAGTCTACTATTTTGGTTTGCAGATGCCCGTTGTTCAGGAGTTTGAGTGGCAAGTAATTGCCGCAGTGTTTCTGCATTGCGAGTACGACGACCTATGTTTGATCTTCTTCTGAGTGGCATTTTAAGGAAAAGAAGTGCAGCGAAATTAACAATAACGTGTAGTAAAAGTGGACTTTTTTAAAATAGGGAGCAGGATGAATGATTTTGGAAAAGAGGAATCTGTAAAAAAAAATTTGATCGTTGCTTAAATTTCGACAGCTATAGGCTCAATTAAGGCCAATTTTTATTTTGTATACAGTTCAGTACTTTTCCTTCCGTCCAAATAGATTTGAAGAAATAATAATTCCTTTTTTTTTTTTGCTTGGAGCAAAATATTTAATGTGTTTTATTTTTGTTTTGCTTATTTATAATTGAGCTGTATGACAGATTTAGAGCAATTCCTTTTTTTGTATGTATTCCTGTAATTTTTCTTTTGTCAAAATAGATTTGAAGAAATAATTTTTTTGAAAATTCTTCTTGTGCTTATTTTTAATTTAGCTGTAATGTCAATTAAGGTCATTTTTTTATATTGTGTCCAAATAGATTTGGAAATAATTTTTTTCTGAAATTTTCTTTTTGCTTATTTTTAATTGAGGAATCTGAAAATAGAGAAATCTGAAAAATATATTTATTTGATGTATTTCTCAATGTAGTGTCCTGTCGACAAATGTATGGTCAAATAAGGCCAATTTTTTATTTGCAGCCAAATAGATTGGGAGAAATATATTTTCTTAAAGAAAGTGTTTTGTTGTTTATTTTTAATAGAATAATCTGAAAAAAAGAGAAGTCTGAAAAAAGATATTGGCTTGATTGATATCTCAATTTATTTATTTGTCGAGATATGTATGGTCAATTAAGACCTTTTTTTGCATATGGTTCAGCAATTTTCCTTGCTTACAAATAGATTTGTAGAAATATTTTGTTTGTTTTTTGCTTATTTTCAATTGAGGAATCTGAAAATCCTTTGTTTGCTTCCAAATAGATTTGGAGCAATTTTTTTAAAGTTTGTTATATTTTTCTTTTTTTTTGTTACCTATTGGTGATTGAGCTGTATGGTCAATTAAAATCATTTTTTTTCTTTGTAGTCATGTAGTTTTTCTTGTGTCAAAGTAGATTTGTAGAAATAATGATTTTTTTGTAATTTTTTTTTTGCTTATTTTCAAGTGAGGAATCTGGAATTCCTTATATAGATTCAAAATAGATTTGAAGCAATATTTTTTTCTTATATCTTTTGCTTATTGTTAATTGAGCTGTACGGTCAATTAAGAGCAATTTCTTTTTCTTTGTTTGTAGTCATGTAGAAATAATGATTTTTGCAATTTTTTTTTTTTTTTGCTTATTTTCAATTCAGGAATCTGAAATTCCTTATATAGCTTCAAAATAGATTGTAAGCAATATATTTTTTAATTTGTTTTTATTTTCTTATATCTTTTGCTTATTGTTAATTGAGCTGTACGGTCAATTAAGAGAAATTTCTTTTTCTTTGTTTGTAGTCCTGTAATTATCTTTGCGTTAAAATAGATGTGTAGAAATGATTTTTTGTAATTTTTTGCTGAGTAAGATTAGAGGAATCTGAAAAAAGAGAAGTATGTACAAATATTTGCTCGGTTGTTTTCTCAAATAATTAGCCTATTGAGAACTTATGTTCAAATAAGCACAATGTGTAGAAATATTTTTTTAACTTTTCCTTTTTGTGCTTATTTTTAATTGAGCTGTAACATCAAATAAGGCCAATTATTTTATATGTACTTCTGCACTTCTTGTATCCCAATAGATTTGGAAATAATTGTTTCCTAATTTTTTTTTGCTTATTGTTAATTTAGGAATCGGAAAAAAGAGAAATCTGAAAAAGATATTTGTTTGATTTATTTCGCAATGTATTGGCCGTTCGACAAATGTATGGTCAAATAAGGCCAAGTTATTTTATTTGCTGCCAAATAGATTTTGTGAAAAATATATTTATTTAAAAAAAGTGTTTTGTTGTTTATTTTTAATTGAAGAATCTGAAAAAAAACTTAAATCCTGTAAATCGATATAAGTTCAAATATGAAGTTATTGAGACAGATTTACCGAAAGAAACTTACAAGAATCACTTGTAACACGTGGGAAAAACTACAAATGGCAGGGGGAAGACTAAAAATGGCAGGGGGGAGAATAAAAATGGCAGGAGGGAGAATAAAAATGGCAGGGGGGATATAAATGGCAGGGGGGGGCAAAAAGGCGGTACCCAAAACATTTTTAAATTAAATAAAAAAAAATGAATTAGCACAAATTGCCGGAAAGTGGTTAAATATGAAGTTATATATAAAAAAAGTACAGCAAATGAAATCGGTCGAAGAAATCAAAGCAAATGGATACTATTTTTTTTGGATTTAATCTAAACACTTGAAATTTAAATTTAAAAAAATGGAAGAAAAAAAAACAGCAAATTGGAAAAAAAAAAGAAACTTACCAAGGAATTAAAAATTAAAAAAATAAATAAAAAATAAACGGAAAGAACACGTGAGGAAGAAAGCAAATGAATTCGATCGAAAAAAAATGGAATTTTGGCATGCGAGATGCCATAAAACAGAAACAAACGAATACAACTTATTTTTTGATGGATGAAATAAACAAATGAAAATGTAAATTTTTTGATAAACAAATGAAATAAAAAATGTAAAAATAAGAGATGCCTATTATACTTTAGCGATGTAGCAGTGAAAATGTTGTCATGCAAAATCGTAATGAAATCATTCCCACGTGCATTCTACCGGAAATAAAATTTGACCACAAGTTCGCATTTAAGAAAAATATTTTTATTTTATTTAATATATTTTTTATAATTCGCGAGGTAAATTTATTTTAATAACATTAAAACATACCTCGACTCTAAAAATGCGTTGTCTGAAAATTTCAAATAAATTGGTAACGTAGAAATATGGTTTTATTCGTTTAGAACGAACCAATTTTACATTTATATATATATATATATATATATATATATATATATATATAATAGTTTTTCAAGCTATTAACGATTTGAAAATTATCTGCAAGTTTCAGTAGAATAAGATTTTGTTCAAATTCGTGTTTAATTCGAATCTTCATTGAATTCTAGCAACCATTGCCTACATTTAAGCGAAAATAAGGCATTTAAAGACATCTTCCGAAAATTCTGCGAGTATAACGTTGTCTCATTTGAACCCAAAATAATATTAATCGTATCATTCAATCCAGTTAAAACATTTCAACCTTTATGGAATAACGTATTAGGGCTTAAATATTCTAATAGTACTTTCACAATTTCTGCAAACTCGATACCCATGTTTTATGAAAGGTGTAGTCCACGAATATGACTGCATTTGGTAATTATTAATTAGTCGAAGTGCCGCCTATATCAGTCGACATGCCGGAAAAAATACGACGTTGAATCTTTAATGAACATTTTTCTTCTAACAGTATTGCTATGCCTTTTCATATCTTAGTAAAGAATGTCTATCATTTATTAAAAGTATATGAACAAAAAAAGGGTGGATTGACAAAATAAGAATCGTTTGTGCCCGCATAACAAAATCGATCTGTAAAACATGTACGGGAATTTTAGCATGTTGGATGAGTTGTTTTGCACGAAAAATAAATATTCTTACTATATATATATATATATATATATATATATATATATATGTGTGTGTGTGTGTGTGTGTGTATATAGGTATATTTACGTTGACACGACTAATCGGTATAAGAATCAAAAATCGAATCAATCGGAACATTTGGGTTATCGAAATCGGAATAAACTCCCTATATTCCGATGCCTGAAACGATTCCTTTAATTTCCTTTTCATTTGATTTTTCTTTAGCACAAAATTTTCAAATGAGAATACTATAAATAAAATGATAAATATTTGCTAAAGTTAAGATTCCAGGAAAGCTAAAATAGTATACATTGTCATGGTGTGTTTTTACGTTTGCGAAAATATATACACATTTAAACTGTGTTTTTATGTTAATCATGGAAAAAATAACACATTCTTAATAAATATGTAAATATTTATAAGGAATTGAAATCGGAATCGGTAATCGTATCGAAACTTTAAATTTAGTATAGAATCGAAAAATGTACGGAATCATAAAAATATAAGAATCGTCCCATCACTAATACATATATAGCTCTAACTCTATATTGAGCACTGTCGAAGTAAATACTGAAAATTTACGCATAAAATCATATCTTTGTATATTAATTTATGCGATAAAATGAAGTAATAGTATATTTATATAATCTACATATATATGTATAAAATATATTTATACATATATATATATACATATACACACACATATATATATATATATATATATATATATATATATATATATATAATCTGAAATACACAATCTTACAACATTGAATATTTGATAGATTAATTTTAAATGTATAAATGTATAATAGAAATGTCCACATCGTTTATACGACGAAGATTATTAAACGATGTTCTGTTTATTAACAAGTCAGTGCTAGGAAATATTACCTATCTAAGAATTTAGCAATTAACTTGTATTCATGCCAAGGAATTTTAGTCATGCAGATCAAACAATAGGTTCTTTTGTTAAAGCTTCTGATTAATAAAAAGGCATCATTTGAATGTTTTATTTTCATTAATGCGTATTTGCTACATCATGTTTACAGTATAATGATTTTGTTTTTAGGCTTAATTGGATGCCATTTCCCTGTGTTCTGATTAAAATAATATACTTTGGTTAAGGAAGAAAAATAAATGCATGGGTTGTGCTATATTATAAATAAATACTTATTCAGATACACGCATGGTTATGTATCTACTACATATCAGTGTTGCTAAACATAGCTAGCAAGATTCGTTCTGGATGCCGGCGCTTTAGTAATAGGAGAAACGCGTTTAACTATTGAATTATGATGAGTCCTTATTTTTGGTTTGCTATAGTACTATGCGGCATTGTATTAATTTTGATTGTACGCTATACAGGTAGATAATAGCAATTTTTATAGAAATATATTTATGATCTTATTAGGAAGTAAAATGACGACGCGTTTGTCTAAGTAACCAACAAAGATTCCATGCGGTAAATGCATATATACATATATATGCGTGGATATGTGTGCATTTATTAAAAATATCAGGAGTCTAGCCACACAAAACTATATCAAATATAATATAATATAATATGTATATATATATATATATATATGTATATACGAATTTATACATAGAAATACTTGCATATATACAGTTAGACATATCTTCACATTTTATCAACACTTGTATATATATATATATATATACATATATATATATACAAGTATGTTATATATATATGTGCATATGTATATATATATATATATATATATATATATATATATATATATATGGAAATACTTGTTAATAATTCATAACGCTGTCATTTCATATGGCAAACTAAATCAGAAATAGTTTGGGAATAAGCCTCGCTAAATATCTAACGATTTTTTTTATTTCCATACAGGCGGTTCATGCATATTAATACTATGTAAGATATAATGATGATGGTGATGACGTTGATGATATGATGATATCTAGTTGCAATAATAACAGTAACACAGTAGTTTATAATGAAGATGGAGAGTAATATGATAAATGAACTGTGTAATATAAAAACAAAATTGATAAATACATCACGATAGTTATGATGATTTTATTAATAATATAGATTAGAATTAAAACTTACAATAAATGTACACTGCACGTCACAACGCAGATTATTCTAATGGATATTTATACAATTAGATAAACTTGGAAGTTATATGAGCATGGTTGCAACATGAAAATACTCTAAATATATCGTTTTAATAATGATAAGAGTTATACTAGTAATAAGACAATGTGGTTCATTATTATTGAGTAATTGCTTATTATTGATGTAATATAAAACTATGATTATGAGAGAATTAATAATAATGATAATAATAATAATAATAATAATAATAAACCCATCCAAGCAAGAAGACCAGATGTCGTAATAATTAACAAGAAAGAAAAATCCTGTCAAATCGTAGACGTTGCAGTCCCAGCTGACCACAGGGTGAGTATAAAGAACAGGAGAACTGAAGCAAATACACAGAGCCAGCCAAAGAGTTAAAAGGGATTTGGATGATGAAGACAATCAAAATAGTACCGATAATAGTAGGAGCACTAGAAACAATTCCGAAAAAAACCTGGAAAAAAGAATGTTAGAAATTGGAATCAGAGGAATAACTGCAAAGGTACAACGACTGACGATAATGAAAACGACTGAAATATTAAGGAAAACCATTGAACGCGGAGAATAATACAAGACAATATAACGAATAAGCGTTACAGGGAATGAACACCACCGAAACTGCATATCTACAAGTTCTACATCCCCCAACATGCATCCCTTCCATTGTTTCATCACCGTTCACCCGAATAAAAAAGTGATACCAAAGGGCCGAGAAAGGTCAATAAGGACTGAAAGACGGAGGAGCAAGCGCCAACCAGACCTCGGCTGGACAAGCGCAAAGAGAACTGGGACCTTGATGAGACTGAGTGCCACTCAAATTCTAGTATAAATCAATGGCCACTACCAGCGAGAAATCAATGGTAAGCAGCTGTTGTGATGATGCAAATTCATTTGCAAATGCTATCGAAGGAGGTGGAGAGAGCTGGACGTCTGGGGAGACTTTTTGTCACTCAGCTTCCAGAGAACACCACAGGTTTCCAATCAGATCGCTTATTGATTTGTGTGAAAGCTCCATGTGAGCCAATAATAATAGTGATGCCAAATAACAAAGAAGGGTCAAGGAGGATGGAAAGTCCAAGGTGAGCGCTGACGAGACCTCTGCTAGACAAGTGAGTCAAGAACTGGCACTTTCGGGAAACTTATTGCCACTCAAATACCAGTAGAGACCAATAGTCGCACCTAGAGAGAAATCAATTGAAAGCGGCTGTTGCGATGATGCAAATTTATTTGCAAATGATATCGAAAGAGGTGGAGAGTGCTAAAAATCTGAGGAGACTAGTTTTCAATCACATTCCAGGGAACGCCACAGGTTTGTTTCAAGGGAGATCTTTGATTGGCTGCGTGAAATCTCCATGGGAGCCAATACTAATAACAACAATAACAATAACAATAGGAATTATAATATTTGACATGATCACAGTTAAACTAAAGTTGCATGTTACAACCTGCACATAAATACGAATTCTGATAGATAACAATCATACAAACCAACTCGGAATATATTTTTCGGTGTCATGATAGGGCGGTGCTCTCTCGTTGGCAAACATGAAAGACCCAGTTAATATCCTGATTATGTTGAGTATTCTTTTTAATTTCAAGTACAATATCTCAAACGAAAAATGAATAGGAAACCTATTTACTACCAGGCAAAAGACCAACCCAGACGAAACACAGGAAAGCACTAACAAACAGAGCTAAATTATCATAGAAAAGTGGACTACAAAAGAAAACAGAATAGCTATGAAATGCTATTCCAGGGGCAGTCCAAAAGTACGTGTGTACGGGAAACGAAATAGATCTTTAAACGGGTTTGGTTCTCTGGACATTTAATTTGGAAATTAAACAAAAATAGATGCTATAATAGATCAATCAATGTTCCCTAGTAAAAACCTACGGATATGAGATTGATAAAACATAAACAATGAAGCTGGACACACTTCAGAAAACGAAATCAAAGAAGTCACTGAAGAAGATAGAGAAAAAGTTGAAAACATCAAACGACTTATATTTGAAGATAAAACAATATTAGAATTTGTAAGCAACGAGGACAGGAACATATAAAAAAGGGAATAGAAAAAGAGTAAATAGACTGCTCTCATTTATATCAACAGAAACGACTACAGATCTCAACGATATAATATACACTCCTGATCAATAATTTACAATCACTTGAGAATTTTTTAAAAGTAACATTTTTTATGGATATATTTTAAACTCCGTCCACTTAAGGTTACCCATACTAGCACGTAAACAGTTATGGAATAAAACTAAATTTCAAAAGTTTTATTAAAAATTTACAATTTTTTTTAATACTTAATCAAAATTAGAGGATAAGGGGTATACATTCTACAAGCTTGTATGAAAATTGTTTAAAATATTCGACAACAAAATTTAATAATGAGTTCTATTTCCACTGGTTTTGATTACTTCAAAAGATTGTTTAAGTCATGCTAGAAATAAGCGTTTCAATTAAGGTGTGGGGGATTTTGTTCCAGCTTCCGAAGATGTTTTCACGAAGTTCAATTATTGTTGAATATTATTTGCCATTTCCATATAAATTTTTTGTCAACAATCCCCAAATATATTCAATTGGGTTCAATTCCTGCGAGCATGCAGGATGTCTTAAGAGATGGACCCCATTTTCTTTCAGAAATGCCTCTGTCCGTCGTGTCATATAGATTACCGTATTATCATATGGAAATTACCATCTATCCATACAGAAACGATGCCCCTTCGACATCAACGATGATTTTTGTAGAATGTTAATATAACCAGCCGCTGGTTATGACCCTGCACTAGATGGAGCTCAATCGTCCCTATGCAAGAAAAGGCACCCCATAATATTAGGGACCGTCCACCACTATGACGTGTTGAGAACATTTCAAGGGGCATTTTTTTAATGCCAATATCGTTGAAGGCATCCGGACCATCTAGATAGATTTTTCTTGTAAGAGACAAGACTCTCTTCCACTTCTCAACGCTTCATGTCATATTATCACAACCAAATCCTAAGCTTCATGCCATGTTATCACGACAAAATCTTAAGCAGTCCACCTTGTGACATGGAAGCAAGCGAGGAGTTTGTTTCCGCTTTATATTTACTATGAATATTTGTCTTAAGTTTCGTCTGAGGGTTACTGGACTGCAATCAGCATCTGTGACTGCCTAAATTTGACAAGAAGAAATCCCTTGCCTTTCCCAACAGCCTCTCTTATTTTCCTACTCAATGCAGGAGAAATTTTTGGGGGCCTACCCATAAATTTTGCTTTTCTATAATTCTTACTGTTCTTTAGAAAGTGGTAAACCAGTTTCTATCCTTATTGCGTAAAAAAAACTTGCTTATAGAAATCTAGAATTCGATCTGGCTCAAATTCGGTGTTTGCTTGCTTTAGGCATGTTGAAACTTTTGTGCAGTAATTACAAATACATAACTGAACTAAAACACAATTTATACCCCTGACCCTGTAATAATACCAAATATCTGAAAGACGGAAAATAATCTCCAGAAAACTGATGAAAGAAAAGAAACATAAATGAATAAAGAATAACTCAATACCACTCTAAGGAAAATTACAAATTGGAAAGCATTACACCAATATGGGGCACATGCATACTGGTTCACAAATTCACAACATTATATAATAGACTGGTGCAAAGCCTGAGAGAGCGGAACTGCAAAATAAAAAAAGTACTAACGTAAAAACTATGTTAATACAAAACAACACTAGAAAATAGACAAATACAAGATCAAACTAATAATCTGCTTATCTACCACATGGAAAATTTAAATTTCACTACTGAGTGAACAAATCTACTACTCCTTGACGCACGTTGACTACTGCCTGAGGAACAAAAAGGATGCAGAGAAAGAAAAAAGGAGCACAAGACTTATTATACATAGATAAAAAGTTCTTTAGAGAGTGAAAACAAGAAAAAATATAACCATGACATAGGTTGATTACAAAAAGCATACAAAAATATCTCACATGAATGGATAATTACATGCCTAAGAATGTGCAAGCTGTATAATATGATCATTACTATTATATAAATAGCAATTGAGACTGGAATTGACAACTAGAAGAGAGGAACTGACTGAGAAAGAATAGATAGATGTATCTTCCAAAGAGACCCACTATCACCACTATTGTTTATCATAGCCTTGCTGCTCGTATATTGCATACTCAGAAGATGTACTAACAGATACATGTCAAGAAATAGAAGAAAATGTTAACTACTTCATGTAATATAACGGCCTGAAACTTTGTGTTGAACGCAAAAAGTAACCCGAAAACTAAGATTAAATGGAACTTTGATTGGAAAAGTGTGCATCACTAAAGATGAAAAATGGAAAAAAACTAGAGACATCAGAACGTATCGATCAGCTCAACCAGGAGAAAATTAGAATGCTATGTGAAGATTGCACTTGAAAATATCTGGGAGTACTTGATCAGACACAATTTAATCTACAGAAATGAAATAAAAGATTGGAAAAGAGTACCTGAAAAGAACGAGGAACTTATACACATCTAGACAGTAGAAATTTAATTTAAAACTAGTCAATCAATGATAATGCATAATGCATTATATTCCAAAGACGATACTGGCCGACTTTATGTTAAAAGGGATGAACGAGGAAAGGGGCTCGTAAACATAAAAAAAAAACTGCGTAAACTACTTTTTCTGTCTTGATAAAACAAAACAGATTACAGAAATATAGATCACCTGAGCGAAACATTTCCAAGAAGAGCAATACAAGAAACGATGAAACTAGAAAGAAAAAGACAATAAGAGAAAGTGGGGAGAGATAGGGCTACATAGACGGTTCAAAGTAAGAAAAGAACGGAATAATGAACACACCTGTATGTTGCCACGAGGCTAAAAAAACACAGAACAGCGAGATTAGAGCCAACACATTAAAGCTAAAATAGATAGAACACAAGAAAATCGTAAAGTAAATGTAAACTCTGTGGGCAAAGACGACACGAAAAAATATCCCACATAAGTGAATGCAGCAAACTATCTCAAGAGGAATGTAAGGACATGCACGATTACATGGGAAGCGCAATGCATTGGGAGCTCTGTAGACGACTACAGTTCAAACATGCAGATGAATATTTCAAACACAAATCGTAGACAGGAAAACAAGCAACTAAATCCTTGAGGCATGGTATTACAAACAGATGATTTCATTCAACGTCATAATAATTAACAACAAGGCAATAAACTACTAACTCGCAGAGGCTGTTGGCCCAGCAGACACAGGGTGAAAATCAAAGAGAGAAAAACGAAACAAATGTGCGGAATTGCCAGAGTATTGAACGGAATGTGGAAACTGAACCAAAATCAATATCATACCAATAATTGTAGGAGCTCTATGAAGAATCTCAAAGAACTAGAAAAGAAAAGGTTAAAAGAAATCTGAATCGACTGGAAGATTGAGCCTTTGCAACGGACGGTAATGCTGAAAACGGTTCAAATCTTAAGGAAAAAACCTGAGTACGGAAACTAATCCACATGAGTGGCGAACACTAACCGCACATCTAGAAACTGCAACAGAAGTCAAACAAAAAGGCACAATCAAGAGAACTGGATCGCAAAATTGTAAATTTTATTTCCTTTCTACCCCAAAAAACACGCTGAAGTTAGCACGAATCGTCGCACCAAACAGTTGAAGAGTCAAAGAGGATGAAAAGACCAAGGGGAGAAAGCACTAACCAGACCTTCACTAGATTAGTGCGAAAAGGACAAGACCTAGGGGGCTTACTATCACCTAAATTCCAATGATTTCTATCGATCGATGTTAACGAGAAATGTATTGTAAACGGTTGTTGATATAATGCAAATCTATTTGTTACGTTATCAAAAGTTGTTAAAAGTACCGGAATTCAGGGAGATCTAATGATACTCAGAATCCAGGAAACACTACACGTTTTCCTCAAAAAGTAATCTTTCATGATGGCTTCTGTGAACACCCAATAATAATAATAATAATAATAATAATAATAATAATAATAATAATAATAATAAAAATATTATTAATAATAATAATAATAATAAAAATAATAATAATAATAATAATAATAATAACAATAATAATAATAATAAAAAAAATAATAATAATAATAATAATAAAAATAATAATAATAATAATAAATAATAATAATAATAATAATAATAATAATAATAATTACAATAATAATAATAATAATAATAATAAAAATAATAATAATAATAATAATAATATTAATAATAATAATAATAATAATAATAATAGTAATAATAATAATAATAATAATAATAATAATAATAATCTATATTATATTCGTCTAGCATACTTTCTCATCTGATTCGACTTACTCGGCAAGTACTAGGCCGATTTGACTAAAAGTTTGTATGTTTTTTTTTTGTTTTTTTGTGAAAACGTGTAGAGAATAATTGGTGCTCAGCATACCATATTAATAATTGAAAATTTTTCGAAGCTACTAGATCGTCCTGGTTGAAATTCTGTATATATCTTTCTCGTGATACGAACTTTTCTTACTGTGATGCCGCCTACCAAACTAAACCCAACATTCTACTAGAAGCAATGAAATCAAATACTTACGAATATGATTAGTGTCTTTAAGATGGTGAAGATGATAATGCTATTTCGTAATAGTCCTGTGTTAAATAATACAAAGAAATGTGTATTATTGTCATAAACTAACAGGCTTAATGGATAAAGTAATACGTAAAATGAAGTTCGGAGTGACGTTGTTCTGGAGACTGAAGGAGCTTTCCTCTGTGCGGATTTTACTAAGAATAAAACTTCGGATTGCTGCCGATTTTTACTCTTTAATGGTTGAATAAATGGGAGAAGGCTACCCCCGGTGATGAAATAAAGTTTTCTTTATGAAATTTCATAGATTTACCAGTTTGACAGAACATTTTCGAGTTCGATAAGATACAACTGAAGACAGTTTCAGTTTACATGAAGGAACCGTTATGAGAATAAGAGTTAAGATTATTACAAGAGTCTACATAATACAAATTATTAATTAACATGAAAATATTTCAGGCTAAAAAGCATATTCGTCACGCAAAAGTTATCGTGTTAAACACTCCGTTTTACTCAACGGTCAGACGGGATCATAAAATTTGATTTTTATTTTAAAATATTATAAACTGCTACGGCCTATGGAAATTCTACAGAATAAAGAATATATAAAACACACAGATATGTTTTTATAAGCTGACATTTTTAGATAGCGCAAAAGATCAGTTATTTGGATAGAAAAAAATAAGACGCAGTAAATATGAGTATATTAATATTTATATAAAAATAATGCCCGTTGTATTTTAAATATAGAACTGTCCCAGATGAGACAAATCAATTAGTTCTAATAAATACTCAGGAAGTAATATTTTGCTACACGGTTCAATAAAATAATAAATCACATGGTAAGAGACGGTATTTGATACACTCATTCAGTCCACCACATCTTGCAAACAATTATCATTTGTTGGCCTTGTTTCTTTCGAATGTTTCCCATTTAACGTAAAGTTCACATTTCGCTGATATTTTTTCTTCTGTAAAGACCAGCTGTAGGTCGAAATTTCTTCGAGTACGTTTCTCACACAATTACAAGAATAGTCACAAATTATTGCCTCACAAGGAGCTTTAACACAGGTCATCAAAGATCTCTCATTGATAAAACACCTGTGGTGTTCCCTGGAAGCTGAGTGAAAACAAATCTCTACAGGTTTTCAGTACTCTCCGCCTCTTTGATAATATTTGCAAATGACTTCGCATTATCGCAACAGCCGCTTACCATTGATTTCTCAATGATAGCAACCATTGGTCTTTAATTGAATTTGAGTGGCAATAAGCCTCCCGAGAATCCACGTTCTTTTCTCACTTGCCAGTGAGGGTCCTGCCAGTGCTCTCCTCGGTCTTACTCCTTTTTTTTTTGGTGGGGGCGTTACGGGGCTTTGATGTGGTAATGGAAGGAAGGGGAGTTAAATGATTACTAGATATGTCGCTTCACCATTCCTGGTTCCGTTTAGCGCTTCATGTTTTGCCTCTGCAGCAGTTGGTGTGCCCCACGTATATGTCTCAAATATGTTAGTCTCCACATTCAAGGGGGTTCCTTAATATTTCAGCTTTTTTCCTTATTGAAAATCGTTACATCTTTCCAGTCATTTCTCTAATCCTAATTTCTCTCATTCTATTTTCAAAGTTTTCGGGATTTAACCTAGTGCTCCTACTATTATAGGTATTATTTTGATTTTCTTTATCTTCCATTTCCCTTTTCAACTCTCTGGCTATCTCAACACCGGTCTTCTTGCTTGGATAGGTTTATCAGTTTGTATGTCAATGTCTCATTGCTTTTTCCGTTTCCTTGTGTTTTGTAGATCTTTGTTTTTAAGTGGTTGGTTCTTATCGAATTATCTTGTGTTATAGTTATTAAGGATTCAGTTTCTCGGCTTATGTGTCCTTGTCTTATCCATACTAGAGTGTTTTCTTTATTCACATATTTTTGTTATCCTTATTATTATTATTATTATTATTATTATTATTATTATTATTATTATTATTATTATTATTATTATTATTATTATTATATATGAAAACGAGGCTACATTAAATGAGGGCCACTTTATTATTCTTGTCCAGAGTGACTAGATTGTCATATTTGCATACGAATTTTGCGAATTTACCTAGTTTTGAAGCAGTCTTGTCTTCACAAATCTAAATTAACTTTTTTCTACGAATAACGTATGGACTAACAACAGAAGGAATGCGCCAAATATTATAATCTAGACGGGGTACATGGCGTTGCCCGGTTGTTAGGAGGTTTGTGCGTAAGGGGGTTAAAGTAAAGAATAAGCGAATAAATTACCCTGTTTAAATATCAAAATAAAAATAAAAACTTCTTTAAAAAATCGGCAAAACCAAAACAAACAAAAAATAAAACAGCGAACAAACGTAAAACTTCTCTAAAACAGAAATCGGGGAAAAAACAGAAAGCATAAATCAGGGAAATAGATGATGGACGTGTTATGAAAAACGAAAACAAAAAAAAACACAGCGCAAAGCGAAAAAATGGTACATATATAAAAATAAATAAAGTTTTTTTAAGCAACTACAAAACGAAATAAAGCAAAATAAAAAATGGCATGTATAACCCTTCGATTCGCTAAAATCAAATGATGCGCTTCACCCAGTAGAAAACATAGAACGAAAAGGAACGTTAAAATGCCATTTCGATTTTAAGCAACTACGAACCCAAACCGGTGTTTCTTCATACTGTCCCTTGTAAACGGATCCGCGACGGTGTAAGTGGTAGCGGGGGTAGGAGAAATTTATAAGAGAGAACAGATTTTACAACTTCCATTGATTCTAACCGATTTGGCCGTGAACTCTTACCAGAAAAAACATAAGAATCCAAGATTATCGAGTAAGTGTAGAGGTAATAGGCCTATAACACAGATATAATGTGCTGACGTTTGTGCATATTACATTTGCATGCAATATCTTGAGTTTCAATCCTATTAAGGTCAAAAGCAGAGGGGAAAATGAGTTAATTTTATATATAGGGATTATTACTTTTTTCAATACATACAAATGAACAATTTACGTTTTTTAGGTGATACTAGTAATACATTTTATGAGAGAAAAGGAGACAATTTTTGTTTTATATCACTAAACCTTTATATACGATTTCAAAAGAAGTACTTGTGATGTTAATTCTCTTTATAAATCTATCTATATATCTATAAAAGTGAAAATGTCTCTGTGTGTGCCTGTCTGTGTACATTTCCCTACCAAATAACTGTCAATTTTCGGTCTAAAGACTCGAAAGTTGACATAGGAAGTATTGAGATTTGGCAAAAATCTTTTTAATTGGGAGTCGACTATAAATGTCGCTTTTAAAGGGTCAAAATCCAACAATTTGACCTTAAAGAACTTTACCAACGTCCTCCGCCAATTTTGGGTCTAAACACTTGACATTTTAGATATAGGTTATTTGGATATGGATCTAACTTTATAATTCAATTTGAGACCAAAACAGTAAATGCTAAGGAGGTCAAAAAAAGTTTTAAAAAATTATCTCTGCGGTCTCTAAAAAATAAATCAGCCAATTTTGGGTCTAAATATTTGAAATTTGACATAAAGTCTATTCAGACATAGGGCAAGATTTTTGGTCGGTTTTTGGTTGAAAATTTGGCTGCCAAGGAGTCAAAGTTCCAAAGGTTTTACATTTGCGGTATCTAGTAAACTATAAATCTAATTTTGGGTCTAAACATTTGAAATTATACAAAAAGGGTATTTCGACATTCAGCAAGCATTTTAACTAGTTTTGGGGGCGAATGTTTCGCTGCCAAGAAGTCAAGATTGAAAGAATTAAACTTTCCCGATTCTACCAAACTCCTCGTCCAATTTTAGGTCTTAACACTTGAAATTTTAGATGGAGGTTCCTTGGACATAGCGCAAATGTTTTAACTTGATTTGAGCCCAAAACAATAAATGTTAAGGGGTCAAAATTGGGGTCAAAGTTTAAAAATATTTGACCTCTACGGTCCTTACCGATTTTTCTCTATGATAGTTAAGGAAGCCTATTATATAGAAGGCTTTACCAGCTATTCTAAATGATTTATACTTGGGTAATGTTTGAGTAAAAATGTTTATAGTAAACCCAAACGTCTTTCTATATATATTTATGTTTACATAAATATTTGATAAACATGCTTGTCTACCAAACTCCTCCGTTAGTTTTTAGTCTACAGATATAAAACTTAATATATAGAGTATTCAACCCAATGCGAAACTTTATATTTGAGTTTTAGCCGGAAAAAATCAGTGCAAAAGTGTGAAAATTAAATGAAATTGAATTTGTAAAGTGAAGGTCGAACGTCGGCATTAGGAATATACATGCGTAACGTAATAGCTATTAATTTATGTTTTAATTTTTAGCCTTGCAGCAAAAATAGCTCAAGCATTAATGTCAAAGGGAAAAAGTAAATCGTAAGTGCATTCATTTGCTTTCCATCGTCGATTGTGGGGCACGATTCATTTTTTTAAACACTTTTAAAATCATAACTATATATTGAGTCCAATATAATATAATAATAAATACGGCATCTGCATTCATTAAAATATCATATTTAAGCGTATTTTACGATCGGGCAATGCCTGGCAGTCTGCTAGTAAGAACGTTAATTGATTTTAGATGTCCTTACAGATTTACTATCATTTAACTCTTTTAACTAAAAGCTCTACAAGGATTATGTACAACATGGACATATTAATTTCTTTTTCCGGTTGGCACAGTGTAACTTATTACAATACAATTTCAGTTATTTACAATTCAAGGACGACGGTCACGCAGACACTTTTCACGGGACGACGTTCCGATAACACATTTTTTTCGAGAGCTGAGAGGTTGATATTTATCTCCCTTTAACGGCAGGATGATACGATACAAGGGAAGTGAGATTGAAGGGTTAGCGCCCAAGTCTGCATTATTGTTTTTGAAGCCCCGTAAGTATTCCCAACTAGGGTGACTTCCGGTAATTAGAAATTAACTAAACATTTCCCTAATGGAGGGGATAAAGCTTAGGATTGTGAACATCCTACAACTACACAAAATCAAATCCATAACTCAGTCCCCGATAAAAACACAGACATCTTAACTATGGTCTGTTGGCTTTGCTGCCGAGGGTAAACTGCTTGATGACTGTTATATATCTTCCATGGGCCGACGAAATCAGTAGCCCCATTCCTCTGTAAGTGCCTTGCATTCCAAACTTCAGTACAAACGCCGATATAATTCGCTTAACTACATTGATCTAATGATATCTTGTTTGACAACGTGATTATATCGTAGTTACGGGATAGCATGTTCTGATTTCGTCAGCAATGACCTAGTAGAAGGCTTCAGTCATTATTTCACAAAGATACCTGGAGTAACGAATAAACTTCTAATGGAAGACTAAATCTTTAAGTACATTGTTCTGTGTGCGAGAAGTTCAATCCTCACTACTGGCGATACTAAGAATACTATTACGGATTACTAGTGGATTAAATTTAGAGTTCCGTTCGAAATTCAGATTATCATGTCTGGCAGAATGTTGGATAATACATTGGCAGAAACGTTGTGAGAATAATATCAATCTAGGGAATTGTAATAATAAAAATACAAACAAAAATTCTAAATTTTGGCATATTCTTTGACAATTACTTTCAGGAAAATGCTGTTTTATTTATAGAATGTAATACGTGCATCTAAAATATTCTGAAACACCCCCTCCACACACACACACATATATATATATATATATATATATATATATATATATATATATATATTTGTTTCAATTTAAGCTATAATTTAAAATGCTAATGAACTAAAAATTATCTGTTTCTTGAAATAAACTTCTCAAGATAATTGATGTTTTTGGGTGTTTTAAGATACTAGCAATTTCCATTTTGCATCGCAATTATTTGACCAGGAAAAATAATTCTATTAGTTTGTGTAAATCATAGATTATGGAAAACAATGAATTTTTCATTGAAAGATTTATTATATAAAGCGCATTTATAAATTCTCAAATTGATCTATGTACATAAACTTTTTAATTGTGTGATAATATGCATTAAAAAGAAGTGAAGGTTTGGGAATTCAAGATAAATTTTAAGAATCGTGCACCAAGTTTCTATAAAGACTGTTAATAAATGTTGCGTAATTCATAGTTGCTTTCGCACGGGTGTTTACTTATGTAATTAAACAAATATTGAAGTTAATCAGAAAGAAAACACTTTTTTGTCAAATATTAGAGCCAAAATATGAGATGCAAGAAAATAATGTGTACTACAAAGTAATATTTATAATCTAGTTTATCCGGAAGTGATTGCCGATAAGCTTCGGGAAAAGGGGACTGGAAGAACCAGCGCCTTCGGTAAAAAGCACTCTGGACTGAAAAATATATTCAATCAGTTTTAAAACATTTTTTGAAAGGAAGAAAACAAAGCCTGGGATGATAGGCAATGCGAGGAATTCACAGGACCAAACACCTTTTAATCAATAAAATACAAACCACTTCATCAATAGTCTGTTTAATTTGGTGCCGATGAGCAATTTCCGAGGCTTTTCTTGACTTAGAACGAGAGAGAACAGGAGAGTGGTAGGTGAGGGTTAAACAATATTTTATAGAGTAAAATCAAGTTATACAAACTGAAAATCTATTCTCTAAATTTCCCCTATTAATATTTATACCTTTTATAATAAAACGTTCTCGCAACGTAAGCTTTTAAACTTTCTATGTATTTACTTGGCATTTTCTTGAACATGAACTCTATCAAGGCAGGTGTCCGTAACGTCAAGTAATTTCACGCACAACCATACACGCCATCGCACGTGCTTACGCATATTGTCACACATTGCAATTGAGATGTATCAAAATAGAGAAAGAACATCTCGGAAGAGATTCGCACGTTGAGAGACAGATGAAGACATCCTGGATGATGAAGATTGCAAACGCATCAAATATTGATGAATAAACAGGAAAACTATCCGCGAAGTCTTAGCAAAAGATTTAAAAAAAAACGAAACGTGGGGAATATAGAGATTATAAAAGTAAAGGCGTCACAAAAATCGGAAAGAATTCTACAATAAGAGACAAAAGTCTCATTACACATATATTTTAATGGAAAGGGTCTGTGCTTAAATGGATTTTGAAGTGGACTGATGACCTAGAATACCACGTTCGATTTCTCTTATTTCAATAACAGTAATTTCACCATGGATGTTGTATATTCTGTAAGTCAGAGATATTAGGAAAGATTTGTGAAACCATTGCTAAAAACAGAACTGAAATATCAAAAAGGTTTGGCACGCTGAGTCTTACGAATGTGCGTTAATATTTATCTTCTGAGTCATTGTATAAAGTTAGAAAATTAGAATAAAAACGTGTTTTTTTGTTTTGTTTAGTGTTTGTCATTTAAAAAAATGGTATAAATAGGTACACGTTTACGCTCGTGGTTTTACAACAGTTCTCTGCAACTACTAAGACAAGAGAAAAAAGTTTAAAAAATAATAATGTTCAAACAGAACTGTCAGCGGCAATAAGAATGATAATAACTAAAATGACTTAGTGTGAGGCGCGGGTACTCTCTAATAAAAACAAAGAAACCTATTATTGAAATTAAACTAATATAAATAAATGTATAATCCAGGTTAAAATAATAAACAAATGTAAATGTATCGACCATAGTCGAAGGTGACACGTGTGTTCCATTTGTGTTACTTACTAAAGAGAAGTGTAGAGAAGAACGATACACTTTTCCACGATGACTCCACTTCCTCTTTACTATCATTGTAAACTATTGCATGTTTAGCAAAGTTGTCTTCGGAATAACTTGGCTTAATATTAAACGATGATTTTCCAGCTTATTAGCAAACGCTGTAACCGTTATACAAAATTTATATTTCTTATATTCTCCCTCAGTTTCTATACTTTGTCTCTATATATACACATCTAGAGAACATAATGTCAGTTTTTTTTTTTATTAAAACACTTTTTTTTATATTGCCCCGTTAGATATTTCTATCAGATATTTCTTGTTTAAATTTAATAAGTTTCTGCATTAGATTTCTTTTGTTACACTATTCGGAGCGACTGCTTTAAATTCATCATCCTTACCATTTTATATTCGATAGGCATTCCCATATTTCAGCTGTAACCTTTTCATTCCTAATATATATATATATATATATATATATATATATATATATATATATATATATATATATATATATATATACTAGCAATGGATGCCCGGCGTTGCCCGGGTGTTTGGGGATGTTTGCTGAGCAAAGAAAAAAGGTAATTTTTAAAAACTTTGACCCCTATTATGACCCCTTAATATTTATTCTTTTGGGTTCAAAATATTAAATTAGATCAAGATCCAAGGAACCAATATATAAAATGTCAAGTGTTTAGACTCAAAATTGTCGGAGAGTTTGGTAGAGTTCTCAAAGGGCAAATCGTTGAACTTTGACCACTTAACAGACAACTTTCTGGCCCAAAACTGATCACATCGATTTTCCCAAATCTCAGTACCCTGTATATCAAATATCGAGCTTTTAGGCTAAAGATTGACAGGGTTATTGCGTAGAGAAATATATATACGCACACAGACACACACACGGACACGTTCACTTGTATATATATATATATATATATATATACATATATATATATCAGGCTAAATGTATTCAAAAGTGATAACTAATGAATTAAATAAGGTTATTAAGGGTGCTAAATAAAAGAAGATCAAGATACCAAGATATATTGTTATCAATATAAACAAATTTAGATAGTCGCGACACTGGATATGTTTATGTTTCGGAGAAATGGTCGATTAAAGCAAGAAGACTTCGTCAGGTGATTTAATAAATGCTTACTTTCAATAAAAGAAGAGGACCGGTTTCTCCTAGGGGAATTAACCTTTTAATTAACTCGCCTGACGAAGACTTTTTCGTTTTAACATACCATTTTTCTGAAACATTAACGTTTCTAGTGTCGCGATCATGTATATTTGTTTATTTTAATATAAAAACACACAGGATTGCAAAAAAAAAAAAAACGCCGAGCTAAGCAGAGAGTACATAAAGCCTCTAGAATTACCAAATGGTCACCTATCTGGCTCAGCGTTGCTTAACTTCCGGGATGTGACGAGAACCGGTGGGCATTCCATATATATATATATATATATATATATATATATATAATTGTAGTGACTATTTTCGTCCAGAAAATTATACTATTAAGTAAAATACCAACAACACACTACATAAATGAAAACATATTTCAATTTTTGGCAATGTAAGGCTACATATTTCATGTTTCTATGGTAAAATACATTATAAAATGATTAATGCCTCTGTGAATGATACAATAACAGCAAGAATGAAGGAGAAAAATTAATACAAAAGCATAGGTTGATTTTTGTTATTTTCTTTTCTTGTTAAGCAATTAAATTAATTATAAATGTGTACATCTGTAGAAATGTCAGCCAATGATATCTACGGTATTAAAGATAAAAATTGGCTGCATCAGTAGATCTATGGGATTTTTTAAAAAATTATTTTTGAAAAGAGGTGTTATTTCTGGCTAAACTATTTTTTCTTGTCGGCTTCCTGATATTTTTGTGTATTACAACCACTCAAGAAACATATTTATCAAGAATTAATTTCCTCCTAAACTAAACATACTAATATACATATATATATATATATATATATATATATATATATATATATATATATATATATAGTAAGTTATAAAATATATATGGCGATTAAGCTTCACTGAATATTCCGCGTTTTATCCACTCAAGGACTCTTCAAGCTAAGATAAGATAAGCCTGAAGACTCCTAGAGTGGATGAAACGTGGAATATTCAGTGTATCTTAATCGCCATATATATATATATATATATATATATATATATATATATATATATATAACTTACTAACTAGCTCTACCTACGTATTGATCACTTTTGAAGTAAATACTTAAAGTTTACGCATAAATTTATACTTTCGTATATTAATTTTATGTGAGTAAATGAAGTAGTTATATATATATATATATATATATATATATATATATATTAAATTTAGCTTAAATTTTCAGTTTTTGAAAAATTGCATGTTCGAACTTTATATATATATATATGTATATATATGTATGTATATATATATATACAATGACACTCATGAATATTTAATACATGCTATTTTCTAATCATAATTCTTGTCTATATTTGCCATTTTGCCTAATATTTTGTAAATTTATTTTACTTGTACGCGAAAGGTAAATTAAAAGCTCACGGTTTAATTTTTTTTATCAGATTAAATTATTACTTAATTAGATGTACTTTTTTGTGTCATTGTTTTCAGCCGGTTTCATTAGTTTCACCTCCATTTTTCACAGTAATCCAATGTTACCTTATCCCAATTCCTCCTAGCATATATATTTTTTAATTACTTTGTATTTTGTGGATTCCGCTTATTACTTTTGATGTTATTTATATTGCACAAAATTCTCAATGTGATGCAATTATGAGACTAACTAGGCCAATTGAAATGTTTCATACCTTTATTTAAAAAAAACAATTCTTTCGTTATGATTGGGATCATTCTTTTGTTGTGGCAGGGAATTCCTAGTATGTCCTTAAAAAATTGCAGATATGTGTACGTTGCAATTTATTACATCACGATTAACTGGTGACTCACGAATCCACTAGAATGAAACGCATGCTCGTATCATAATAGCCCTGCCAACATATGGAGATGTTATGGTGGTTGTTGAAGACAGTGAAATTTTTCGTCAAACACTTGTTGCTGTGTTCCTTCTGAATAGTTTAACGTTCGCTTCATCCTAACACGTTACTTTTTTCCCAAATCTCATAACTTTCTTTCCATAAGTTTCGACAAATGTTACTCGATATGTGACATTTTTTTTCATTAAAAGATTTTTCTTGAATGAATAGAGTGCGATAGAGAGTTCTGTTAATTGTATTCTCACATTAATCCCAGCTTCCGCAAGATCATTTATTCTCAGAACGATTAATGAAGGGTTGTTTTTACATTTCTGCTGACACACCTTGAAGTACTCTCATGTATCTTTCTCCGGTATCTGTTTATTGGCAGATTTCCTGTATGTCCTAATATTTTGCATTATTTATAGTATTTCTTACTGTACTTAGTGTTATATTCATTTTTTTTTTTGTTAATTTTTCACTAAACTTCCCTTTTTTGCGATGTTCAATTATTCTATCTTCATACCTCTGGATAATTTGTTATTTTAGACATTTTGAATCTTTAAATAGTAGAATGCACATCAAAGAGTCAGATGATTTAAAAAATTGTCTGCTTCTTTGATTGATCAGTGATAGTAAATCAATAATATCGTAAATTTCAATAATTAAAGTCGGTTAAAATACAAAGTTTTGATTTGAAATTTGAAAAACGTGTAACGTATCCAATAATTTTACAGTCGGTGGTTTTAAACTTTTATTAAATATGGATCCACTCATGAGTTTTGAATTTTGTTCTACATAAAATTAACTTTCCCATATATTATAGATCAGAAACTAGGTTATATGATGAACATAAACTAGTATTATAACAGAATATATAATGTATACAATACTTATGCGTGTCGCTGGATAGTTTCTATCCATCTATAATTATTCTGAAACTCTGAATTTTATGTCATGGTGCCATTTCTAGCACACTTTCATGTCGAAATGTAGCATAAAAATATTTTGCGTGAATTTAATTTTATGTTTTTAACTACAAAGAAAATAATGGGTGCGCTTACTTTAGTAGTACTCCGGTTATTGTATTTAGTATTTTAATTAGGGCTCCAAAGACCTCCCGTTTTTTTTTTATTGAGAGCATAAACAATTATCTTCTAGAGGGAAGATTTGAACTTGATTTTTTTAGTGCTCTGCGAGTCTACTTACTCAATATTAGAGTTAGGTCCAAAGTGCTTAATATCCTTAATAGAGCAGGCAATATCCAAATATAAGTGTTTTCCACTTCTCATAAAATGAGAGATTTCTTTTCTTGAAAAGAAGAACATTCATATACTTAAACGTTTGTATGCACGTTTTCATATTTCACATGCATTACTGTTTGTACATACATTATCACCTTTCAAACATTTATGATTCTACGTACGTTATCACCATTTACATTTATTTATGTATGTACGACGTTAGTTCCTGTTATCAATGTTGTCTGTACCTGCGGTATCATTTTTCACGCACATCTATATTCCTACATACGCAACGTATATCTATGTTTGTACGTAAGTTCTTCACTTTTAATGCACTTTTATGTTGGTGAGTACGTTATCATGTTTCGCAGGTTTATGCCCGTATGTATGTTACTACACTTAACACATTTATGTTTGTACGTAAATTATCATCTATCACGTATATTTTGGTTCATATCACATTATCACCTTACATATACATCCGTTTGTACGTACGTTACACCTATCACACATACTTATGAATAGGGCTAGGATAATAGCATATTATTTTCATTGCGTTGACTCTCAAGTGTGCATCGGTTGATATCTTAATTTTTTTCATATAGTGATGGTTCTCGGTTGATTAACTATGTATAGCCGTGTCGGATATATACTCGAGAGTCAAAACAATGAAAAGGATATGCTGTTGTCATAGCCCTACTTATGATCATACATCCTTGACCATCTTGTACTTATATTTATAGAAATCCCTACATTATCTATCATGAGTATTTACGTTTGTTTGTACGTTATCACCTCTCACACATTCATACACGCGTATACATTATCATTTTTCCCATATTTTTATTCATAAATACGCTATCACACTCCACGAATGATTATTAGTTTGTACATCATCACCCGTCAGACACATTTTTGTACGTACGTAGTACCTTTCACACAGCTTCTACTTTTAACACGTATATACATAGTTAGCACGTTCGTTAGTACTATTCAAATATTTATGTTCGTACGTTATAAACTTTCACAGGCATTTATCTTTGTACGAAAATTATCAGTTTTCACTCACCGTTTACGTATTTATGGAAATTATAATCTTTTACATACATTTTTATGTATTTAAGTCTTTACGTTCAACGCACATTTATTTTCCCACATACGTTATCACTTTCCGAATGAAGTTATTTTTCTACTAAGGTTATGGCCTTCTATACCCATTTATGATTGTACATACCGTATCACGTTTTACATATATTTATATATTTGTACATACGTTTTCACCTTTCACACATTTCATTGAAGAGTAGAGGTACATCTTGTCTGTTTCTCATACAATCAATTTTTTTTTTGTTTTTGACGGACTAGTTTCCAAATATTCAGTTCGAGTGTAAAACGAAATTTCCCATATTTAGGAAGGTTTTCGATCCCCATAAGTCGTCGTCAGGCGAGTGATCAAAAATAATTTTAAAAAAATAAGGGAATGAATAGAATGGAAAAGACGATTAAAATCGTTTACCATACTGAAAGCATTTAAGTTTATTTTAATGCAGATTAACAAGGGTTGATTAATTAATAGGCTTACATCACAGTGTGAGATAGCAAAATTGACAGTGTTGTTTTTTATTATTATGTCTCTAAATTCATGTTTGAGAGTGTTGTGTGCTATGAGGTGCTGATAAATAGAGCAATTTGGGAAGGATAGGTGATAGAAAAGTCGAAACTAGTTTGTCAAAAAGAAAAAAATGTATTGTAAAAGAAACACACAAGGGTTGTCTCTACTCTTCCATGAAACGTACATAAAAGAAAAAATGAGGCTGAAATTTACTTTTCAAACATGTATATCTATACGTACGTAATCCTCTTTCAGACATATGTATTTTAGGACATCCGTTTTCATCAATAACGTACATTTTTGATCAACTGTATGTTATCACCTTCTCACACGCACATATTTAGTTAGTACATACGTTGCCATATTTCACACACATTTATGTTAGTACATACGTTGCAATATTTCACACACATTTATGTTAGTACATACGTTGCTCTATTTCAAACACATTTATGTTCATACATACGTTGCCATAATTCACACACATTTATGTTAGTACATAAGTAGCCACATTGCACACACATTTATGTTTGTATAGACATTGCCATATTTCACACACATTTATGTTAGTACATACTTCGCCATATTTAAAATCCATTTATTTTAGTACATACGTTGCCATATTTCACACACATTTATGTTCATATATACGTTGCCATATTTCACAAACATTTATGTTAATAAATAGGTCGCCATATTTTACACACATTTATGTTAGTACATACATTGGCATATTTCACACACATGTATGTTAATACATACGTTGCCATATTTCACACACATTTATGATAGTATATACGTTGCCATATTTCACACACATTTATATAAGTACATACGTTGCCATATTTCACAGACATTTATGTCAGTACATATGTTGCCGTTTTTCACAGACATTTATGTTAATACATACGCTGCCATATTTCACACACATTTATATTAATACACACGTTGCCATCTTTAACACTTATTTATGTTAGTATATACGTTGCCGAATTTCACACACATTAATGTTAGTACATACGTTGCCATATTTCAAACACATTAATGTTAGTACATACGTTGCCATATTTAAAACACATTTATGTTAGTACATACGTTGCAATATTTCACACACATTTTAGTACATACGTTGCCAGATTTCACTGGCATTTAAGTTTATACATACCTTGCCCTATTCACACACATTTATGTTAGTACATACGTTGCCATATTTCACACACATTTATGTCAGTACATACATTGTCATATTTAACACACATTTATGTTAGTACATACGTTGCCATATTTCAAACACATTATTGTTAGTACATACTTTGCCATATTTCACACACATTTATGTTAGTACATACGGTGCCATATTTCACAGACAGTTAGGTTATATATACGTTGCCAAATTCCACACATAATTATGTTAGTACATGCGTTGCCATATTTCACACACATTTATGTTAGTACATACTTCGCCATATTTCACATCCATTTCTTTTAGTACATATGTTGCGATATGTCACACACAGTTATATTAATATATACGTCGCCATATTTCACAAACATTCATGTTAATACATAGGTCGGCATATTTTACACACATTTATGTTAGTACATACGTTGCCATATTTCACACACATTTATGTTAATACATACGTTGCAATATTTCACACACAGTTACGTTAGTACATACGTTGCCGTATTTCACACACATTTATATATGTACATACGTTGCCATATTTCACACACATTTATATTAGTACATACGTTGCCATATTTCACAGGCATTTATGTTAATACATACGTTGCCATATTTGACACACATTTATGTTTAAAAATATGTTGCCATATTTCACACACATTTATGTTATTACATACGCTGCAATATTTCATATACATTTATATTAGTATATACGTTGCCATATTTCACACATTTATGTTAATACTTACGTTGCCATATTTAACACACATTTGTGTTAGTACACACGTTGCCATATTTCACACACATTTACGTAAGTAAATATGTTGCCATATTTCACACTAATTTACCTTTGTACATACGTAGTCATATTTTAAACACATTTTTGTTAATAAATACGTTGCCATATTTAACACACGTTTATATTAGTTTATACGTTGCCATATTTCACACACATTTATGGTAGTAAATACGTTGCCATATTTCACACACATTTATTTTAGTACATACGTTGCCATATTTCACACATATGTCAGTACATACGTTGCCATATTAAAAACACATTTATGTTAGTACATACGGTGCCATATTTCTCACACATTTATGTTAATACATATGTTGCCATATTTCACACACGTTTACGTTAGTACATACGTTGCCATATTTCACACACATGTTAGTACATACGCTGCCATATTTCACACACATTTATGTTAGTACATACGTTGCCATATGTCACACACATTTATGTTAATACATACGTTGCCATATTTCACACACATTTATGTTAGTACATACGTTGCCGTATTTAACACACATTTATGTAAGTACAGACGTAGCCATATTTCACACACATTTATGTTAGTTCATACGTTGCAATATTCTACACACATTTATGTTAGTACATACGTTACAATATTCTACACACATTAATGTTAGTACATGCGTTGCAATATTTCACACACATTTATGTTAGTACATACGTTGCAATATTTCACACACATTTATATTAATACATACGTTGCCATATTTAACACACATTTATGTTAGTACATACGTTGCCATATTTTACACACATTTATGTTATTACATACGTTGCCATATTTCACACACATTTATGTTAGTACATACGTCGCCATATTTCCGACAGTTATGTTAGTACATACGTTGCCATATTTCACACACGTTTATGTCAGTACATACATTGCAATATTTCTCACATATTCATGTTAGTACATACGTTGCCATATTTCACAAACATGTATGTTAGTACATACGTTGCCATATTTCACACACATGTATGTTAGTACATACGCTGCCATATTTCACACACATTCTTGTTTGTACATACGTTTCCATATTTCACAGACATTTTTGTTAGTACAGACGTTGCCATATTTTACACACATTTATGTTAATACATTAGTTGCAATATTTCACACACATTTATGTTAGTACATACGTTGCCATATTTCACATACATTTATGTTAGTACATACGTTGCCATATTTAACACATTTATGTTAGTACATACGTTGCAATTTCTCACAGATCTGTGTTAGTACATATGTTGCCATATTTCACACACATTTATAATTATACATACGTTTCCATATTTCACAAATTTATGCTAGTACAGACGTTGCCATATTTTACACACATTTTAGTTAGTACATACGTTGCCATATTTCGCACATTTATGCCAGTACAGATATTGCGATATTTCTTACACATATATGTTAGTACATACGTTTCCCTATGTTACACACTTTTTTTTAGTACATACGTTGCCATATTTCACACATATTTATGTTAGTACATACGTTGCAATATTTCACACACATTTACGGTTTTACGTACGTTATCACTCTTCATGTACACTAATAACTGTCCATATTACTGCTGTTACATCTATATTCGTACAGATGGTATCATATTTCTTACATGGATATTTGTATATATGTTATCAGCTTGCATTCACTTATATGTTAGTCTATCACACAGATTTGTGTTTTACAAATTGTCATGTTTTTTGTTTAAATAAAAGAACTTTTATTAATGCTCTGTTCGTTTTGGTCTGTTTCTTATTGAATGATTAGTTACGAGATGGTCTATTCGTACATGAATAGTATTTGAAGCTGCATTAAGAAGTAAACTATTTCTTTATCTCGGCCATGTCGCTTCCAAACTACCATGCCATTTGTTGGTTTACATACTTAACACTTAATATATATGGTATTCGGATTCAGTAAGAAAAATCGTTTTGATATTTAGTCGGGAATAGATTCTACTGGGTCAAAATAAGAGAATAGAATTAAACAGACAGAGTTCGACAGAGTGTGTAAGCTCTAGGAGTGTGCAAAAATACATTTCCATGTTTAACAACATTATTTTTTATGTTTACATATAGATATAGATAACTCAGATGTTACGAATAACGCTGCAAAGATATACATTTCGGTTTCGATTATAGATGATTCACCTTAAGCCATATAATTTTGTAAACTTTTAAAATCATTATTATATTTTTCGTCCAAAATAATAATCCATAAAATACTGACAGTAAAATAATAAATACGGAATTTATATATCATATTGTAGCTTATTTTATGACTGGGCAACGATATGTGGCGTGCAAGAACACATAAATATTAAGAAACACCTAGGATTATCGATCAACGTTAAGATGTAAACACTATTGTTGGGATTCAACATTACTTAACTCCAACGAAATGTGTTTATAGCTGAAATAAGTCGATCTTGTTGTGTACTTCCTAATGCATATTATGTTATTAAAAAAAACAACTTTACCAATAATTGAGAATAATTAAACATTCTTTTTAGTCCATGTAATAAGTTATGTTTAAGACATACACACACGTAGGTTTCAGTTTTGATAATTAAAATATGATTATCTACTGACACATGTTTCGTCGTCATCGACTCATCAAATTCTCTATGCCTAGCAATATATATATATATATATATATATATATATATATATATATATATATATATATATAGGCCCCACCAATATTTTTCGGGCACTTTAGTATTCGACTTTTCAATAACATATAATTACGAAATTCCTTCACCAGAGTAGAATAAAGATATAAAGAAAATATCTGTAATAAAAATGGAGGAAAATGAATTAGGTAAGAAAAATATTTTATTTTCCTCATTTTTTACAAAATACACGCGACACAATTTTTTGGACCTCGTTGAAAAACATAATTGTCTGTAATATTACATTTCTTCTCAAGAACTTTTAACAATCTCTCTTCATAATGATCAAAGGTATGAAAATTACATCTCTACGGTCTCTATTAGTTGTTTTTTGACATCTAGTATTCGTTCCCATAGGTGACCCTCTTTTGTTATTTCAGGCTGAAGCATTTACCGAACATTTTCCATTGAATTTAGATCTGAGCTTTATGCAGGTCATTCCAAAGTAGTCATATTCAATTTAGCCATCCATTTCTGCATGAGTTTTGACACATGGATGCTGCAATTGAACGAAATTCTCTCTTTTTATCTTTGGTAGGGATTTCTCGCTGTTCTGTCGTCCTTTCAGTCACCCCAACCATATATTTCCATTATCAAAGATCATACCCCAAACCATAACTCCTCCTCCTCCCACCTGTCGTTTATTCAGTACAACAGGCTCATCCCTTCTCGACTAAGTACACCATCCCTCGGACCCATCAAACTTTAAATGCTTCCAATCTGTAAATATACCCTTCTTAAAGCCAACGGGGTTTGTTAACCACCTTTTAGCACTCTCCCAATCTTGCTCCTTTGTATTTCTTTGTTAGTGTAATTTTTTCTTAGCCTTTACATACTTCTAACCAATCATGTGCAGCGTTCTTCGTACTATCCGGACGTTTACATCCAATTCACATTTTTCCTTCACTTTTCGTGCTGTACATTTCTCTCCAGATGTCAGAAGCCAAGTCACAGTTCTCTTTGTTCTTCTTTCGGTCCTTTGCCAATTGATCTTTTTGTCCTCTCTTCTTTTTCCGCTCGGAGTTTGTATGCAGAATTTATTCGGCCGTTGATTTCGACAGTTTCAAATCCATGGCGATCCTTCCGATACTGAAACCATCTTCCCGTGGTAAGCAAACGACTTCTTTTGAATGCATTTTATCTCATTAAACTTAATTGTTTTGCCAGTAGAATAGAAGCGATATTTGATTCTAATGATGACAGATAAGTGTACAAGCCAAAAATGTGTATAAACAACATATACATGAACATAGGTCTTAATAAAATAGGATTTTTCATGTCCGTAAAATAGTGTTGTGCAAGTTTTGGAAAAAATCACAAAAAAACTAAAATTATTAAAGCAAAACTAAGGAAATGATTACAGAAGTAGTGGATCTTCACTCCTCATTTACGTACTTACAATCTCCAAAAGTTTGTGGCACTAGTAACCACCTTGAAGTACCTTTTTCAAAGTGTCCGAAAATATTATCGGGCCGTTGTGGGTATATATATATATATATATATATATATATATATATATATATATATATATATATGTAAATATATATATGTATATATATTCACCTAGCGATATATATATATATATATATATGCATATATATATTGCCATTTTCATTTTTAATTATATATACATATATATATATATATATATTGTTTTTAAAATGTAATTATCCACTGACACCTGTTTTTTCCTCTACGACTTATCAAAGTGGCTGTACCTTGCGATGTATATATATATATATATATATATATATATATATATGTGTGTGTGTGTGTGTGTGTGTGTGTACTTTGTGATATATTTACATATATATATATACATATATATATATATATATATATATATATATATATAAGTACATTATCAGTCCGTATATTATTTCATGATCATTAAAATCCTAAAATCTATAAGTAATTACTTTCTCAAATAGAGTGAATGCTTGGAGTTCTTCGTATTGGAAAACTAATGCTTCTATAATTTATTTTGGATTTCTCCTGTAGATTCGAAGTAGTAAAATCAGTTTTTATATTGTAAATAATCTTCATCTGAATTACTTTTGTTATTTTCAAGTGAATCATAAATGTCTGGGAAAAATCGACCATGTTCATCATTTGAAATCATGTCCACATCATCTGATTTATTATTCAGACACCTAGATAATACGCTTCATATCAAATGAAACTGTATTGACTGAACTGAATATGCTCTTAACTATCTCGTTATATGTCAGAAAGTTAAACGCTTCATTATTTAACACTTTACAAACACGGGTGAGTTCTCAGCATATATACCTACCGTTTCTCTTACATAGGAAATGAATGTGTTGACGTCTATATTGTTTCAAACACGTTTAGATTCTTAAAAGAATGTCCAGACTGTTATGGATGTGACCTGCACATAAATGAATAAATATATTAGACATGTATTTCTGATGTTTAAACAAATGAATAACGAGTATTAAGGTATTGGGAAAAACATTTGAACTTTTACATAAAGTTTAATCACGCCTAGGGCAAGTTATAAACGGTACATAGGACTGGAACAAAGCTGGGATGAACTGCTAGTAGTCTCTCTTTCTTTCTCACTTTCTTTCTCTCTCTCTCTCTCTCTCTCTCTCTCTCTCTCTCTCTCTATATATATATATATATATATATATATATATATATATATATATATATATATAATGGCTTTGGTTTTGTTGGTAGCCTAAATGGTTTCAGATTTTAAAAAAAATGAAGCTTCAGTCTTGATTTCCAAAAAACGGTTATGCAATTTTTATAGTTGAAAATTTCAGTTTCTATTAGTGACACACAAAAATACTACAAAAAACTTGAATCTATTCATAAAGGGAAATATTGAAGCTGTTACATCAATACTATCTATGCATGTGTGTGTGTGCGTGTTGTAAGCTGATTGATAGCTCAATACGTTTTAGTATATAAGGATTGCAAATGCATTACTGATTAAGAAGGTATAAGGAAGCATTCGTGAATCATTGATGAATTCAAAATGGAATGTACACACGATAAATATATAAAAATACAAAAAAAGGTTTTTGCACACATGCTTAATGCTAAATATGTAATTGCATCATAATTCCAGGATAGAATATATTCTTTCTCTTGATTACAGAAACAATATTCCATGAAAAGCCGCGAACAATGTGATACTTGCAAAAATGAGAGATTTTGCCATTGAATGTTTAAATTTGAGCTCAGTTTTCACATGGATCTGACTTAGATTACAGTTTAGAATTCAAATATGCTCGATAATGATAATAATGAACGCACATTTTTACAGAATAATAATAATTTTCGTGCGGATATAAGACGACTTTACATAGTAACGTTAGATGAAATATAAAAAAATACATAATAAGCATGTCTAAAGATGATAATGAGTAATTATGTTCTTGTTTCATTAGGAGAACTTTATGGAGAGTTTGACTGAGTGTAATTACTTATTATTATTATCATCTATGCACGTGTTTTCAGAAAGAGTAAGTAAAATGTTGTCAATGTATCTAAAGTGACGTAATCGAAATTGTAAGGGATCATATTCTAGGAATAAATTAGTAAACTTCTATTAAAAGAACATAATTTAATCTTATACTCCACGTAACCCTGTCACACCATATGAAAAACAACCTATAATAATCAATACATATAATCAGTCAATAAATTACGTAACAAAAATACATTTATTCAATTTCATTTAGACATCCATATTTGAATTATAACGGGCCTATTGGTTCCCAAAATAATATGAATTGCATTAGTTTTCTTACAGTATATACACGGTTTTATGCCGTTATAAAAAATCTTAATGTCCATCACAAGGCTATGCCTTCCTCTTTTTTTGTTTCTCAAATGGAACAGGGTCATAGATTTCATTAAATAAAAATATATATATTTTGAAATATTTGTACTGTATAAATTTTATTCATTCATAGGAAGTCACGCAATAAAGACGAAACGTTGATGAGCATATAACTTGGTTTGTTTCTTATTCTTTTAAATATAAAACAATATAAATCCATCAGATATATATTATATGATTTTTAAGTGTAACTTTCAAAGCATGTATCTAATAAGTAGGCTATGACAACAGCATATTGTTTTCATTGTTTTGACTCTTGAGTATATATCCGACACAGTAAGACACAATCAATCAACCGAGAACCACATCACTCTATATAAAAGCATATAAGATATCAACAGATACACACTCAAGAGTTAAAGCAATGAAAAGAATATGCTGTTGCCTTAGCCATAACAATTAGTTATCATTCCAAAACAAAGATGTATTTAATTCACAATCTTACATTTTAAAAATAAATTCGGTGAAAATTATAAATATATTTCAAAAAACATGTAAGAATAAAAACCTTAGAAAACGAAAACGTAAAAAACATCTACTACTGCAGTACGGTATAGACAACAAATTTTGTCATGAATTTAAATATTTACACTAAATAAAACCTAATACTTAAGCTTTTGTACTGATAGTATTTCCGTTTTGTCCCTAACAAAAGTTATGTTAAAATCAAGCGTGTACTGTTTAATCTATTCACCGTACTCATTCCATTAATAGTATCATAGTTTATGAAATTAATTTAGTTTTACAACTAAACATTGCATTTATATCACATGCTGGAGATAAAATAATTATAACTGATTATTAAAATACATGTAAAATAAGCAACCGACAGAAACTTAAACTATTTCAATTTTACCCATGTATTTTAGGAATTCTTTAGCTAAGAAAGAAATTTATAAAGTTTGCGTATGTATTATTAGCATGTTTAATCGATTAAAGTTCCCCATTCAGTAACCCTGGTTTGTCGTTACCATATGCTAAAATGGATTAGCTATTAGCAGTAATTAATTCCATCTGGTAGTTTCTACATATTATTTGTCTTTATGTATGGAGCATCGCTAGATCGTTCGGAAGACGGTGTTCAGTGATTAGATAGAAAATCGCAACAAAATCAATAAAAATAGGTGTCCCATGATTCCGTATTAAAAATATTTTGGGGAAAAGCTAACTCTACTATAACTTGATTGATCATAAATATCGGAGTCCGAAGTAAAAAATTGAAAAAGAAAACTACGACTGTATATCACGTACGATAACGTTATTAAATTAATGTGATATAATGGAAATTGGCTTTTGAATGGTGAGTCACAACTCTGAACACTTTGTTTTTCTGAGATGACAAGCAATATTACAAAACAGTGTTATAGAAAATGATGACTTATTTATCAAGCGGAGCTGATTTTCCAGTATTTGACAATTTGTTTATAAAATCGAGAGTTCGACATGATTGCTCATTCGAGATATGTTAAATAGAGAATACTGCCAGTGACTTTATTATTTCTTTCTGTTTCTACAATGTCTCTTATTTAATGTATATCTATCTAACATTGTCTCTCATAATTCTACTGTCTAGTTCTCCTTCTTTATCTCTTGTTTTTGACAACATGAGAGAATAAGATTATCAATGGGAATATAGACGCTGTGCGATTTGATTGAAAAAAGACTTGGCAATTCAACAGTTGGCGGTGAACGTATTTTAATTAACTCAAACTGTGATGTTTTGCCCCTTTAGGCTGTGATCATAGCGTAGTATCTGTTAACCGTGGCAATCGGGGTCAAGGGTCAAAACATTATTATTATTGTTATTGTATTATTAATTGATTTGAGCGAACGATAGTCGCTGGATCAGTTATTATGATGAGAAGAATAAACAATTAAATTGGGGAAGAAATGATTGACGTGTGAATCGCAAAAGGAATGTAAAAATAGAAAATAGATGTAAACATTATTTTGGGGTTTTGAATAAACAAATACCTAGTTGTGGGCATTAGGTTGGTCTGAGACACATAGTTAGGTGACGTAAGAGAACACGTGATGTAGTAAGTTTTGGAGAGGTTCAGAGAGTTGAGAATTGACCACCAAAGCAGACAGACGTCTAGACAGGGGTGGGCAGACTGCTAGGAGCGGGCTATGAGAATAGAAAATGTAGACGAACTGCAGATCCTGTGAAAACCATTTGAGACAGCTGTAATAAATTTATATTATAAAAATATAAAGAGTTGTTTTAATGGTTTCATAAATAAGAACAGATGTCTCAATTGGATGGTGCTGATCGCTTCATGGTTCGTCAGGGAGCAGCGGGAAGATACAGAATAACTCTTCAAGAAGAAAAATGTATGAATCATATATTATTCTTCTTACATATGAACTGTAAAAATATACCGTGTGATAAGTCTGATACACCATGACTCAGTTTACACGTCAATATCATGTCCTCCTGGCTAAACAACATACATACGATTTATACGTTTATCATCTGTTTGTTAAGAGAACAATATCTTACATCCACTAGATAACACATGCCACGTTTTAATATATCATTTCCTAAAATATAAATCAATATACAACAAAAGATCAAGTTCTTAAAATTCTCCTTCAACTTTAAATTTATTAAGATATTTGTAGTTTGCTGATTGGTTACACACATTTACAGCATCATGGTTCTGAAGAAAGAATTTCTCAGGAAAGGATTACTGGCACATAGCGATGCAGAGAATTCAACACAAGCATCGCCATGCATACGTAGCTGACAACACTGCAATCACTAAGTTACGCTCCTCTCTCCTCAACAAGCGATAGTTTCAAAACGAGAGTAATAAAAACAACATATGATTTTTAAGAGATCACAATAAAAATGTGCATTTTGTTTGATAAAACTTGAATTAAAAGCAAAAGATCTAATTTGCCTACAGTGCTTTGTAAATCATAGAATTTCCGATATCGAAATAAGCAGATTTACATGCAAGAATATAAAACTGATATGCAGATATTAACCAGATGCACATGTCTTACCAGATTCAGAGGAGTTACTTTAAAAATACGAATTCCAAGTTTCTTGAACGAACAAAAATCTCAGCAACAAATTCCAATAATGCAATAAAGCCGTACAAAATATACAATGCCTTTTGAAAAAAATATATATTGTAGTCAGTTGAGAGGAAATTCGCAGGAATTTTCCACAGATGTGTGGTTGTAGTAAAGAAACTTTTTTCTCATATTTCCAGCTGACTACAATATGGTCGTCCTCAAGTCCAACTTAAACAAGTTCTTGATCAACAGTTCACCTTACGTAATCCAATTTACCAAATTACCACTTCTAAAGAATACTATAGTATTGCCCATTTGACTATTGTATACTCAGTAACCCTTATCCTAGAGTGGTCTCGTTGGTGGCTCCTTTGTGAAAAAAGTTCAGCTTCATTTTAGAGGAATATACATAGACAAGAAAAGTACAGGGTGGAACGATAAAGTTATTGCCATAAAGAAAACAACACTACAACTATTATTGAAAAATCAATTCGGGTAACGTCATTTTGTAGTAGAGCTGATATCTATTCAAAGTAGCCGCCTTCGGCCTGGATCACTACCTCGATACAGATACAGATCCGACGGAAACTCAGCGATTACTTGGCTGATGGCGGCGATCAGGCTGGCTTTTTTTCTCGTGTGAAGTCATGTTGGTGATATTCTCGACGTATAACCAAACGAAGTTATCCAGCGGGTTCAGCTCGAGGGAGGAGTGGGACCAATGAAAAGACAGTACAAAGTCGTAACATTCCTTCTGAAGCCAACTCTGAATCTCGTTAAACGTGTGGACCGGCGTCGAGTCCCACTGATACATCCAGAGTCTGTCAGCCCCCATCTGATTACACCAGGGAATTGCAAACCTCAGGAATACTTTGGTGCTGACTTTCAAACCGACTTCGAAGATATAAACATGCAATATGTGGACCTCACTTAAACCATATTAAAACCATAATCGTGGCCGGAAACATTGGTTTCCCAACTCTGGGCATGTGCCTGTTATTCGTATCAATCAAGCAATTCATTTTGAGAATGCTGGCAATGATGTGGTTGTCATAAGTTGGATCAGTAATGAGCATGCGTTGTACAACGGCACATCTTCGATCTCGGTTGTTAAACATTGCGTCACTTTTAAACATGATAGAAGGCTCCTATCGCTCTTGGGATTTGTACACTATCGACCCACTAGTTAATAGACTACATCCAGAAAAGAAAATCGGCGTTCATCAACAGTTCCATCATGTATTGACGGATAGCTGTCAAAGACTGAAGCATATTGAGCGCCAGTCAAAGAAAACCACAATAGAGTGGAGACTGACTTACAATGTTTTTTTTTCTGTGAGAAAAAAGGTAGTAGAGATGAGAAGATAACACCTCTTTCTAGATTTTGAAATTGGGTTTTTACTTTATTAAGACTGCAAAATATGTTGTAAGCCACACTTTCGCAGGTTTGAAAACTGTTCTTAAGACGTATCTGAAGGAATATTGCGTCCGAAGTGAGATACATTCTTGAGTGGTAGCATATTTTTCCAGCTACTTAGCGAACATATTTTATGTATATCTTTTATTTCAAGTCTGAGGTAAAGAACAATCCAGGATGCTTGCCAAAGCAGATGGCTTGCCAAAGACGAGCGCCTTTTACTTCAATTAGAGCCCAGCGGAGATCAGAGGTAAACTTGGTTTCAGTGCATTAAAAGAAACCAGTACATTTCCATTGGACCACGTGATTATGACAGAAGAGAGAAAATCATAAATATCTTGGCTATTGTTGCAATTACGATTATTTCCATAGAAAGTTGCTTGTTTTCATAAATGTCGGCGAGTGATTTTAGAATGTGATTCTTAAAATCATTGATAAAAATAAAAAAGCAAATTAACCTCGGAATGTATGTTTGAGGCCTGCCGCCATTGAAACCATTCGCTTCGGACGCCTGCTCATCAAAAGAGTTTACATTGAAACATTACCTCTCAAGATATGTTTCAGTCTTTATTTATTACATTGGAGTTTTGTAAAATCAGTAATGCTGACGTAAGTTGGTAAGTTAAGTAACATAAAAAATGCAGTGTTCAAACACTGTACAGTTACTCAGCGCGAGAGTAATAGATATAATCTTCATCAGAGATGGGGTATTTATTAATATACTGGCAAATTGCGATTAATAAAAACACTTTTTACTGCCGTTTTTTCAAACACAACTCAATTAAAAAATAAAGAAAAATAGTTTAGCATGAAATGGATAAAATATATTGAACAAAGATATATATTCAATTACCTTTCTTTTATTTGAAATTTTTACAATATATATCAGATTTAAATCATTAAATATTCCAAAAATGCTAGTCCCTGCTGCGTCATCCAAGTCGTTAACATGCGCCATAATATTAGTATAAACTCTAATGACAAAATTAAAATATTTCAGATTTGCACTAAATATATTCATTGGCACTATATACCAATTAAGCAAGATTCCCCGAATCCCAAAATCCTCCATAAAACCTTTTAAGCCGTAGTATTAATATCCATATAGCGTCTAGAAATAAACTTATATAATAGATCATAATCAAATTAGAAAACGTTTTCTTACGTATATCCATTAAGAACGAGTAAAATCAACATATAAAACAAGGTAAAAGTGATGACAAATTTATTTTCTTCCTCGAATTAATTTTGCCCTATTCCTGAGATAGGTATATTCCTAGAGTATATATATATATATATATATATATATATATATATATATATATATATATATATATATATATAATATAGATCTTTGTCATATATATATACATATGACAAAGATCTATATTGCAGATTTCAATATGTTGTCATTGTTACCGTTTAGTTTTAAACATGTGGAAATGTGAAATTCTTGACAGCACATGCTTCATAGTGCAGAATTATCCATGCAATTATTACATCAATTTTTGACATAATCTCGCCCTTATCTCACCAGAAAAAGAAATTAATTGATTGTAAAAGAAAATAAAGGAATATGGGTTCGATTTAAAAATCCGAAAATTGGTAAAAAAATTTTATTTTATTTTCGTTTATTCACGGTCTCTTGGACTTGTAAATTTATAAATTCAAAGATGGCGTAACGAAAATAAAACGCATCAGTCTAATAATTGGTTTTAATTTATTTAGTAATTTCTCGTTTTAGAGCACTAAACTTAAATTTTACAACGTGTCTCTGTAGGTCGACGAATGATTATTATTCAATTGTCTGTATGGTTATTTTTCAATTTGACGACGAATTTTAACGCCATATAATTTTCTATCTAATAAAAAAGACATCACTTAAAATGGCCAACCTGTAAAGAGTGGGGGTTAGCGAACTTCTATGCAATAAGAAAAATCAATAATTTTTTTACTGATGCAATTCTGTCAATTTCTCACAAATGTACGTTGGATATAAAGCTAAGAAGAGGACACTTCGCTATAAGTTGAGCCTATTTTAGTGAAGTTATCTATTTATCACATCACAAAAGCAAGCCAAAAGATATCCCTTAATATAGTCATAGTTGACCTTTGAAAATAACGAGGGGTAAAAATATGTATCTGCTTTGTGATTATATTCAACGTCTGATACATAAAAGTAATCTACCAAGTAAATAACAGAATGTAATATAATCTTGTGCAAATCATGTACCAGAAATCTTAATATTTCATACATGCCAGACCAAAACATATCTTTATTATGTATAGATATAAGTGTATATATTTCGATATTTATATGGGCAAAATTCACACTTAAAATAGTAACCAAAGCATTGTAAATTTTTGAACAGAACTTCTATACGTATACGCTAATATAGAATATAAATAATTTGGATTTGCATTAATAGGTGGTCTGTATTTTATTGAATATAGTTTGGAGCAAATAGGCTACAAAATTCCGGTGACTGCGAAATTTGTAAAACATAACAATCAATATTATATATATATATATATATATATATATATATATATATATATATATATATATATATATATATATATATATATATATAACAGTAGACGTACGTGTGTATAAATATCTAACAGGTAAACTCTTAAACTACTGATCACATAGCACTGAAATTCTCAGGAAATGATATTCATTCACCAAGGGTGGTTTATAGCTAATAATATATTTGCTTGCATGCAGGTATATAGCATACAGATATCGGCAAATTTACATGTAAAATGTTCATTAAGCATTAGCTGACATTTAGTTTTTTTTTTTTTTTGTGCGCATGACCGTACATTGGTTTTTGTCTCAGGCTGGAATGCTCGGTCTTTTTAATTTCCATTCTAACGGATGACACCAATTCATTTTTGCATTTTTTGTATATATAAAAAAAACACGAAGCATACGTACATTTTACTCGCGGTTTGAATTTTTAAATATGAAAACAAACCTATATATCTTTTTTACGATCTCATATTTACTTAATTTCATACATCATTTTAAGATGGAGGAGGGAGGAAAAACACACGGAATACGGATAGTGCTGAAATAATAGAAATCCATTCATATATGTGAAGGGGAAGGTATTATTTTTTTTTTTTTTTTTTTTTTTTTTTTTTTTACACAGTGATCACCACTTATCAAGGCCCGGAAGCCACTCAGGGATAAGGGTTATTGTAAGTACATCATGTTAGTGAGGAGATTTTATGAAGTGTTTAATTAGGGGGGCGGTTCATTAGGAATTTGTTAACATTAGACTTGAAGACATCCAAGTTGTAGTCCGGAGGGAAGCAGGCAGACGGAACAGAGTTCCACAGGCGTGCAGTTCTAAGAAAGAAGCTTTGCTCATGAAATCCGCGTTTTGATTTAGGCACAGATATAGAGTGGGGGAAATTTTTCACAGTGGATTCAGCTAGACGGGTGTTTTTCGTGAAAGATTGGCGAGGGGGGACCAGGGATTGGAGTTCAGACGAGCACCTGCCATGAAAATAACGATAAAACAAGGATAGGCTCGCAACGTCTCTTCTGTGGGAGAGGGGTTGCAGGGTAGAGAAAAGGGCATCCCCCACTAAACCACGAAGTCTATTTTGTACTCTGTCAAGGCATGATAGGCTGTTTTTGGCAGCTCCTGCCCAGATATGGCAACAGTATTCCATCCTTGGCCGTACTTGGCTTTTATATAGATAGAGAATTGCATCAGTAGTGAGATATCTTCTGGAGCGGTAGAAGGATCCCACCATCTTTCCTGCGACCTTGGCCACAGACTTGATGTACGTGTTCCATTTCAGATCAGGAGTAAAGGTCAAACCCAGAAGCTTGTCAAAACACGGGGCCTCACCCAGACGAGAGCCATCCATCACAATTGATGCCAGCTGGGGATCAGAGCGTTGATGATGTAAGGATAGGAGTTTGGTTTTGGATGCATTAAAGGTAACTAGCCACATCTTCCCCCACTGAACCACGCGCTCGAGATCAGAGGAGAGAGAATCCGAGAGAACTTCGTCATTTACAGCCTTTGATGTGTTGCCGTAGATGGTCGTGTCATCAGCATAGATGTCAACGAATGATTTAAGTATGTGTTTAGGGAGGTCATTGATGTAGATCAGGAAGAGAGTTGGGCCCAGGATTGACCCCTGAGGGACTCCAGCATTTATATTGCAGGCCTCCGATTTTTGTCCATCTACCACTACTCTTATGAGCCTATCAGAGAGAAATGATTTAATGATTGAGAAAACATTTCCAGTTATACCGTAGCTGGAAATCTTGTGAAGTAGACCCTTATGCCATACTTTGTCAAAGGCCTTTGATATGTCGAGAGCAATTGCCCTAGAAAGGAAGCCTTTGTCAAGAGATTCACTAATCCTGTGGGATATAACCGTCAGCACATCTGCGGTAGATCTTGCAGAGCGGAAACCATATTGTGTGTCACTAAGAAGGTTATTCCTGCTGAGGTGGTTTACTATTTCTCTATTTAATATTGATTCCAGTAACTTACTCATAACACAGAGAAGACTTATTGGTCTGTATTGAGAGGGAGATGACTTATCACCTGAATTCTTAAATACAGGGCAAACTGAGGAGGTCTTCCAGGGGGTCGGAAAGCACTTCTCCTTAAGGCAGCGCTTAAATAGTTTCGTAAGTATGGGAGCAAGTTCTGGTTGAAGCTTTTTTAACACTATAATTGGGATGCCATCAGGGCCAGTTGCTTTACTGGAATCTAGGTTTTTTATTAGCTTGGCGACCTCATGCACGGATATTTGTATGTTACCTAGCTTGTTCTGTGTTATAGGAGGAAATATGGGGAGTTGATGGCCTTCGTCGCATAGGGTAGAATTAGCTGCAAAGTTCTTTGCAAATAGTTTGGCCTTGTCTGATGCTGACGAGATAACCTCTGGTCCATTGATAATGGTTGGGATAGAACGCACACTTCTGTTCAAGATCCTATTTGTTATTTGCCAAAACTGGTGGGAACCAAGCCGCTGATCAGCTACCTTGGATTTAACAGACTGGGCATATAGCTCTCTTGCATTTTTTATTACTCTTTTACAGTGGTTGCTGGCAGTCCTGAAAGCAGCTTTAGTCTCAGTGCATCTATTACGTTGGTAGTTATGGAAAAAGTGATTTCTGTGCACGATAGCAGCAGCACATTCTGGGGAGAACCATGGCTGGCTGTTAGGTTTTTGTTGGAATTTTTTAGATGGTATGAATTGGTCTATGCCTACAATTAACCATTCGGTCAGATCTGATACTATAGAGGACACTTCCTTTTTAAACATGGAGTGCAGAGGTAAATCAGATATGAATGTACGGAAGCTATCCCAGTCAGCCATAGAGTATCGGTATACAGTACGGTGGAGGGGTACGTCTGATGGCTTCTTACATTTTGTTTTTATCTTAACTGATACGACGGAGTGGTCGGAGGATCCTAAAGGAGAATGAACGGTACATGAACATAGCTCAGGGGAAGTTGAAAGAAAAAGGTCTAAGAGGCTTGCATATTGATTGGGTGTATCGGGCACACGGGTGGGTTCGCGAACAATCTGAGTGAGGTCATAAGCAATGGCAAAATCATGACAAAACCTCCCCTCATCATCTGTCTTATTTGAATGGGTTAGCCATTCCACGTTATGGACGTTGAAGTCACCACAGATGTGGATGTTAGCCGAGGGATGTGAAGACAGTATGTGGTCTATTTTCTCAGATATGCTCTTAAAGATAGTAACTCCGCTGTTGTGGGGCCTATAGAGGGCAAATATAAATACAGTGGTGTTAGCAAGTGCAACCCTGAAGCACATATAGGGTAAATTAGGATCTTTAAACTATTCTTAAAATTTATTAAATAAGAAACTGACATGTATTATCTCTATTTTTGTTTAGTATTAGTTAATATTGAGTATCTGTTTCTCAATCCAATTTCTTGATTAGTTTATTGTAAAGCAAGGGTTGCCTAATCACTAACTGCAGTTGAAATATTTATTTTTTGAGTAGCATGAATTTTGCATAATGTGCTTCTACAGTGTAGTACCCATATTTAAAATATGCAAACAATTTATAATGAAATCATGTATTTTGAAAAACTGCTGAGCCATTTTCCGAAAGTGACATCATCGTCATGTGTTGATGATTGGGGGGGGGCAATCACATTATGTAACTTTTAAGAAAAGTACTCTGGGGACATTATTTTTTTAGGTGAGGTTGTGTTATGGTGAATTAGTGCCTGTTCATTCTCTCAAGCATTGCTACCACTTTTACTGTTAATGTCGCCCTGCATTAGAGGATTTCGCGTAAATGCTGCGTCAGAATAGATACTAAAGGCCAAGTAAGCGTAATATAGTTTTTACTAGGAATTAACTCCTTCTAAAAAATACAAAATAACCGACACATCATATATTTTAAGAGGTAAGGAGGGGAATAGGAGTAAATCCGGAAATGGCTGAAGCTGTTTCTGATCTCCAAATAACTTTATTTCTTATATATTTTTAAAAGAAGTGTGAATACGGAGTCAGGCCATAAAACGGCTGAGTCAGTTTACGATCTCAAAATTATTTATCTAATATATAAAAGCTGAAACAGTCTGCGATTTAGAAATTACATTATTTCATGTATATTTTTAACAGTGGGGTGGGGGATATGAAATAAGTCCATGAAATGACCGAAACCGTTTACGAGTTAAGCATTACTCTATTTCATTCATATTTTATCAGTGGAGTGGGGATATATAGAGTCAGCTCCGGAAATGGCTGCAACATTTTACGATTTAAACACTACTTTATTTCATGTATATTTTTAACAGACATTATTACATAGTTATTATTTTCGTAAGGGTGGGGGCGATAATGTGGGTTAAAATTATGAAAATGATTGTCTAAATTAGTCACATATCCATGAATTATGAAAAATGATGAAATTTGAATTTATTGATTGGTGTTTACTTTAATGGAATAATATACACAGAAAATATATCAAAGTTATTATTTTCGTTAGGGGGCCTTATAAGGGTGAAAATTATGTAAACTTATTGTCGAAATTATTAACATATACAAGAAATAGGAAAAATGATGAAATGTGAGTTAATTAATTTGTGCGTTTGTAATGAATCGGCCTAGACAATATATTTAAAGTTATTATTTTCGTAAGGGTGGCAATAATGTGGGGTTAAATTATGAAAAATGATTGTCCAAATTAGTAACATATCCAAGAATTATGAAATGTGAGAAATGAGAGTTAATTCGTTGGTGTATTTTTAAGGAAATAATAGCCTAGACAGTATCAATTTTAATTTTTTCGAAAGCTGGGGAGGGCGATAATGTATGTATAAATTATGTGAAATGATTGTCGAAATTAGTAACATATCCAAGAATTATGAAAAAATATGAAATGTGAATTAATCGATTGGTGTGTTTGTAATGAAATAATCAGCCTATACAATATATCAAAGTTATTATTTTCGAAAAGGGAAGGGAGGCGATAATATAGGTAAAACTGTGAAAATGCTTGTTATTATTTCGGTAAAGTGGGGGAGCGATAATGTTCGTTAAAATTATGAGAAATGATTGTCGAAATTAGTAACATATCCAAGAATTATGAAAAATGATGAAATGTGGGTTAATTTATTAGTACGATTGTAATGAGATAATAAACTCAAACAATGTACTAATGTTAGTTTTTTCGAAAGGGGGTGAAAAATGTGGGTTACAATTATAAAAAACTGATTCTCGGAATTAGTAATATATCAAAAAATTATGAAAACGATGAAATGTGAATTAACTCAGACAATATATCAACGTTATTATTTTTGTAAGGGGGTGATAATGTGGGTTAAAATTATGAAAAATAATTGTCGAAATTAGTAACATATCCAAGAATTAATACAAAATGATGAAATGTGAGTAAATTGATTAGTGTGTTTGTAATGAAAAAAAAATAAAGCCAGATAATATATCAAAGTTATTATTTTCATAAGAGCGGGGGCGATAATGTGGGTCAAAATTATAAACAATGATTGCTGAAATTAGTAACATTACCATTAATTATGAAAAATGATGAAATGGGAGTATATTCATTGGGGTGTTTGTAATAGAATAATTGGTCCAGACAATATATCAAAGCTGTTTATTTAGTAAGGAGGTAAGCGATAAAGTGGGTTACAAATATCGAAAATGATTGTCGAAATTAGTAACATATCCAAGAATTATGAAAAATGATGAAATGTAAATAAATCGATTGGTGTGTTTGTAATGAAATGAACAACCCAGATAATATATCAAAGTTATTATTTTCGTAAGGGAGGGCTATAATGGTGATTAAATTTTGAAAAATTATTGTCGAAATTAGTAATATATCCAAGAATTATGTAAAAGTATGAAATGTGAGTTAATTGATTGGTGTGTTTTAAATGAAATAATCGGCCCAGACAATATATCAAAGTTATTATTTTCGTAAAGAGGGGGCGATAATGTGGGTTTACATTATGAAAAATGATTGTCAAAATTAGTAACATATCCAAGAATTTTGAAAAATAATGAAACGTGAGTTAATTGTTTGGTGTGTTTGTAATGAAATAATAAGCCTAGATAATTTATCAGTGTCGGTAGGTGATCAACAATATTTTTCTGAAATTCAATAATAAATTCAGGGAATGACGTCAACGTTGTCGTGATGACTAGAAGAAAACGCGGTTGTGTTGTTTTTAATGTGCTCTGGACTGCTCTATGAATTAACAAACCTTCACATTTGGGGTTAGGCTGGAGAGAATAATGTCCATTTTGAGGTCACTATACAATCTCCCACATATTTTAAAAAATATGGAATAACTCTGAAATCATATTCCGCAAATGAAATTATTTCTCTTACTAATCTGTTGTTGGCGGTTGTGGGTCTAAAGGGGGGAAAACTATATTGATATTGAAAATTGTTATAAAGAAAAAGTTGCCTAATAATCATTCGCGTCAAAGCATTTATGTAATTATTTGGAACACCTGATGAGTTATGGTCAAGAAATGATACTATTTCACTTAATATAATGCTGTCAGACGTAAGGAGGGAAAACACAGGAATATGGAATTTTGTAGTGAAGCAAGTGTTGCCTAATCACAAAGCTTATCAACATATTTGTGTATTTGTTTGTTAAGCCTTCTGAGTAATCTTCGTAAAATGGCGATGTTTTTCAAAAAAAAAATATTGTCGATAGTGGAGAAAAATGAAACAGAGTAATGTGGAATTTGATAATGAAGCAAGCGCTGTCTAATCACTTAACTGTATCAATGTATTTATGCATTTATTTGAAAATCCTGCCGAGACATCTTCCAAAAATGACATAATTATTTTTACAATAATTTTGCCGATAGTGAGGAAAGCAAGAAACGCAGTAATGTTGAAATTTATGGTGAAGCAAAGGTTGTGAATTCATTAACAAACATAATGTATTTGTGTATTAATTTGGAAATCTTAATGATCCATCTTCTATAAATTATTTCATTTTCTTAAAATTATGGTAGCCTTGGTGGGAAGAGAATTTTTTTATATATGTTGTACAATACCTGTCGGGAATACGTTTAATTATTCATATGTGTATATTAATTACCCGTCCGAAGGTAGGTAATCATATTTTAAATACGTGTTGTAAATTACCCGTCCCAAAAAGGTACACTTATTTCAAATACATTCTCTAAAGAACCTGTCCTAGGAAAGGTACAATTATTTCATACATGTGTAATAGCCATCCTAGGGTGGGTAAAATGTTCTTTTGCTCGAAATAGCAAATGATACATACACATTACACATTTCTTTCTCCAAATAATAACAATTATAATCAACTTCAATTTTCTCATTTGTACGGTCCCCAACAACACCGGGTAGCCCCGCTAGTATATGAATAAACGTTTTCCAGTTTTGCTGAGTAATCTAAGAGTTTTTTTTTTCTTCAATTTTTGCTGAGTATTCTAAAGAGTTCTCGGAGACTCATGTTGGTTGCAACACTTATTTGAAGAGTATAACTTCTTTTGAATTATTCCATAATACATTAAGATAAATTAAGCACCCCCCTAAATTGCACTTACGTTTTAACTGTCGCTATTCACAGAATTAATATAATGTAACGGTCTTGATCAATTATTGTACTGATTCTAAAAATAAAGTTTCATATCATAATGTATTACTTTATTTTTATTAAGGCGACACATAAGTAAAAGCTTCAAAAAACTGATGAGAAAATTTTAAAAGCAAAACTGTTTCACAAAACTAATTTGACCTGTCATGGGACGGGTATTCGTACAGTTGTTTGTAATAACTGGTTTGTGCCAAATCTATCAATGAGAATTCTTCTCTTATTCGCTTTTTTTTTCTTTCCTTCGATCTTCTAATCTATCTAATATTTTCTTCTTCATCCAATCTAATCTTCTTCTCTTCTCTAATTATTTTCTTCTTCTAATCTTCTATCTTTAAATCTATCATCTATTTCTGATTTTCTTCATTCAATCTATCTTCTTCGTTTCTTCATTTCTCTTCCATCTTTTTCTTCCTTTGATTCTATCTATTCTTCTTTTTAAATCTAATAAAATGATAAGGATTTTTCCTCAAAACTTCCAACAATATAGAAACCCATCGAGGCAATTCCTATACAAAGCTTCCGCACTCACAATTTCGGCCTCATACTGCAGCGTGCTTTCGTACAAAAATACGCATATTTCCTCATCTTCCAATGAGTTAATTTTTTTCCTTCTTGACTTAGTCTGTCCGCAACGTAATCATCACAGTAGCAGCACATATATACCCCACTCTTTAATTTTATTTCTCGTACAAAACCATAAATCACTGGTAAGTTTATTAAAAGTAATACTGAGCTACGCGACACGCGTAGTTATTCCAATCAACTAAATACATTAGGGTGGGTAATATCCTATTACGCTGGCAAACCATTACATAATACAACGCACTCCCTTTCAATTCTATGTATAACAGACTGATTGGATGCCACTCGGATACATGGCTCAGCGTGGTAACTAGGCGTTCTTTGATTAAGAAAATACGATTTTCGAAGGAAGAAAATCTTTCGCACTATCGCTAACAGACTCATTACGCGAAAAGACAACCTTTGCTCCAAAGGTAATATATATGCATTATCGTTTTTTTTATGTTTCCCGCTACAGTTCCGGCTAAATTACACTTGAAATCCGCGTACATCATCTGTGTTAAATTTAAAGAACACATTTTACCTGGTCTATGAGTGTTCCTTCCTTAGGCGATTAGGTAAACAAATACGGTGTGTATAACTAATCGTTGATGCTGCTAATAGTTTGCTGGCATTTATTACTTCTTTTGCGTTAACACAATAGTCTTTTTTCTGCTTCTTTTTCATTATCATCTTACACTTACACCGTCTTAGTTTTCTTAAATGTCGTCTTATTCGTCTTCGACTTTAATTTCTTCTTCTTTTTCTTCTTCTTCTTATTTTCCTTCTTCTGTAACTGTCTACTTTATCTGCGTTCTCAGCGTTTTATTCTCTTTTTTTAAACGTTTACTTCTTTTGCCGCGTCGTCTTCATTTTATACTGCCTTCAAATTAGCTTTCTTCTTTTCCTTCCATTTTCTTTTTTTCGTAGCCTTTGTTTCTTCTTCATTTTTTCTCTTATTTTTGTTAATCTTCTTCGTTTTCTTCTTTGTCTTCCTTTTCACCATTTTTCCTTTTCGTCTATGATTTCTTCTCTGGCTGTTAAATAATTTATTACGTGCAGGTTAAGCGCCACGCAATTAATTAGTTAGAAGGCTTTTCAGAAATGTATATTTAGATTGAGACAGTTTCAAGGCATTCCACTCGATGTTACACACATTACAGCAAAACATTAAACGTGGTCAAAACAAATTTAGGACATAGATACGTATCATAGAAATGGTTTACTGTGTGAGTAAACCAGCCACAGCGGTAAGGGAATACTCCAAAAGGGGGGTGCGGAGAGCTGGATTAGAGCTATAGTCTTAAATTGCCCGAAACCACCGCCACCGAGAGATGAATATGATCATTTTATATTAATTGCAGATCCCGGAAGATAGCAGGTACCCCTGCCGGCTAGAAAAAGAGATGGGGCAGTCGCCAAACACATTTTCTAGTCGAAAATATGAAACAATATTGTTGTAAAAGTGATTATTTAGAGGTATCTAGTCGTTGTTTGGGTTAGAAGAGTGACCTGAGGTCACTGTCGAAGTAAGCCGATCCGTGATAATCGGCGATAAGAACTGCTTTTCTGTGGAAAATTACCTGGTTTCACTGTATCTTGGTTGTGGCTTATTATTCAATCAGTACGAGCCAGATTATGACGGACTGAACAAGGATTGGCTTAAGGAAAAACCTCGGTCTGACAAGACACCATCCAATCTTCTCATACATAAGTGGTTGCAGAGCAAGAAATAATCAGTTTGAGCTCGAGTTTTTGAATGTGTTTTAACTGGAAGGAAGAAAGCTAATCGCCCCACACCACCTCGCGAATGAAGAACTCGCTCTTTGACCGTCCGATAAGCAAAGAGTCGGTTGTTAAAAACAAGACCAAAGCCCCTGCAAATATAAATAAGTTGGGAAATACGTAAGGTCGTTAAATAGGTTAGAGAAATTCATTATCTAAAAAAGTATTTCGGAAACGTGCTGAACGGACGCATGTTAGGCCACATGAACCGAGCACGTAACCAGATATGCGTATGACATCATGGAGAAATGGATTCTCAATATAGTTTGCTAGTTTGAGGAGATAAGACAGACAGGGTCGGACAGATAGAGAGAGTCGGACAGACAGTCAAAGTTGGACAGACGGGAGGCAGAAGGCAGTCCCTCTTTGGAAGCGAACGGTCAGAGGGTTTGAATCATGTAGTCGACTTTTGAATTCCTGGACGTGAAATCATTGCAACCGGCCGAAGTAATAAAGGAACAGCTCAGGAACGGCGTCTTCGTGTTGCGTGATTCTCAACAAACAAAGGTAATGTGTAATGTGTAATCTTATATGAACTTGTTCCACACATCTTTATAATGAACTTAGTGTATAAACGATCTAAGAAATGTGTCACTCCTCTCCATCATAAGTTATGACAGTCCCCTCCTGTATCATAAGAACTGATCCCTCCTCTCTAAAACATGTGTTAAGAAGAAACATCCATAGAACTGTATAAATGTCTCTCTCTCTTCTATCCCCCTCTCACTGTTATATACATGGCCGCCGTATCTCTCACCAATATGAATGTCCCCATGATATCTCTAAATATGCGATAAGAACTGCTTTTCTGTGGAAAATTACCTGGTTTCACTGTATCTTGGTTGTGGCTTATTATTCAATCAGTACGAGCCAGATTATGACGGACTGAACAAGGATTGGCTTAAGGAAAAACCTCGGTCTGACAAGACACCATCCAATCTTCTCATACATAAGTGGTTGCAGAGCAAGAAATAATCAGTTTGAGCTCGAGTTTTTGAATGTGTTTTAACTGGAAGGAAGAAAGCTAATCGCCCCACACCACCTCGCGAATGAAGAACTCGCTCTTTGACCGTCCGATAAGCAAAGAGTCGGTTGTTAAAAACAAGACCAAAGCCCCTGCAAATATAAATAAGTTGGGAAATACGTAAGGTCGTTAAATAGGTTAGAGAAATTCATTATCTAAAAAAGTATTTCGGAAACGTGCTGAACGGACGCATGTTAGGCCACATGAACCGAGCACGTAACCAGATATGCGTATGACATCATGGAGAAATGGATTCTCAATATAGTTTGCTAGTTTGAGGAGCAACAGTAATAGCTGACCCTGGAAATATTCTGGTTTCATCCCCAGGTTGTAGAAGGGGGTAACAAAATGTGGATTTTTTTTAAATTAAAATAAAATATACTGGTTTATTTGTGTCTCTGTCTCAGATATATGTTTTAGGTTATTTCCCTTTGAGTGTTAAGTTCTCATTTTTTATTTTTTAATATTGGTCACAGTTACTTGCCTTCTTACGAGGGCAGAGGTAGACACAAGGTCGGTTATGATTGTGGAGGATATCTAGCTCCCGAAACAGGGGCACTCTGGATAGGAACAAGAATAAAATTTTTCTCAGTCTAGAATTTGAAGGAAAATTGTTTTGTTTAGCACTTATACATCATACTGACGGCGCCATAATTAAGGCCGATAACTTCAATTTGTTCTTGAAATAGTTACAAAACACCCCCTCCCATGTTTTATAATAGGTTTCTAAAAACAACGTAAAAAAATGAGCATCGCGCTTAAATTTTACATTTACCAAAAATGTCATTGAAGTGTTTTCTCGTCTAAATGTAATAAAACACAATTTCTTCTGGGTCAAATAACACACAAAATAAATAAAAAAAAATAAATAACACACAAAATGAATAAATAAAAATAAATAACACAAAAATACTTGAAAACCAAATGTTATTGTATAAACATTTATCAAAATATAATTGTAAAAACATTCATTGAATAAATACATTTTTTGAATTGAAGCAAGATTACCTGGCTTTTTGGATAGGGTAAAGTGCAGTAGCTGTTCTGATACCGCACACCCTCTTTTCTGTCTTCAGTCAGTGGAGGAGAAATTTTTCTAGACTGAGACAATTTTAATTTTTGTTCCTTTCCGCATCTTAAAAAAAACCGACCGTGTGTCAAACTCAGCCCTCTCGGGGAGGCAAGTAAATAGGAACATTGCATTTTTTGTCAAAGAATTTTACGGAAACTCATCGTAAGAAAATAGAATTTGTAGAATAATTCAAGCAACATTGATTTTTTCAAACAATTTAAAAACATTTTTGGAATTGAAGCATCATTTGATTTTTTTTCAAACAATTTGACGAAAAGAAGTTGCCGTAAGTGTAAAATAGAATTTTAATAAAAAAAAATGTTTGAATTAAAGTAAACCTATAAGAAAATATTGTTTTAGTTATCGTCACTGTTGAAATTCGTTGAAAAGTTCCGGTCGTTCAATGAAACCAAACAAAACAAAATAGACCAACCCATGTCATGCATAAGTGCCTCGCTGTTTATTGGGTTGAAAAGTTACGCCCCTTGCCGGTCGTTCAATGAAACACAACAAAACAATATGGGCTTGCCCATATACTGCATACGTTCTTTATATTTTGATATAATAAATGTTTTTACAATTTTATTTTGATAAATAAATGTTATTTGGTGCTTTAGCATTTAACCACACACGCTATTTATTAAATAGTATTTATAATTAACATTCAAAGTTTACAATATCAGTTTTATTAAATTGTAAGGTGAAATCCCAGAACAATTAAAAACACCCTACCCTCCCTATGTTAAATAATTTGTTTTTAAATATTAACGTTATCATTTCAGCACGGGTCGAGAAGTGCAGGATACATGTTATTTTTGTCGCATTTAGCTCGTAATCACTAATTTTTACAAATTTCCTTTCTATTAATAATTAACATTCTATCTTCCTGTTGTTCCTAATTTTTGGATATGTTAGTATTTTCGCCAGGATAATTACGTAGGTATTATATTTTTATATGGAATTCAACATTCTTTTCGCTCGAATAATATAGAAGCATCAATTGTGGCTTCTTTTCGTAATTTGACGTTTTTTTAAAAACATTTGACTTTGAAAAATAATCATAGTTTGGTAACGGACTATGCTGACCCGTGATATATATCAGTGCCAAATCTGCTATAAATTACTTTCTTAAGTTACCATTTTTCTATTTGAAAAAAGGTTAGTTTTCCAAATACTCCTACTTTTCTCTATGAACCCAATTATATTTTCAACTGCCCCCTACCAGTTTCAACGTCCTGAATGCAGCAGCATATCATAAGATTTTTTGTAATCTACCCAAACTACATTCAAAATTGTTTTTCTCCTTTTGAAATTTTTTAAAATACATTTATCAATCGATAGTTGGTCTTTTGTTCCCACACACACTTTTCTTCCATTTTTTATTTGTTCCACTGGTAGTGAACCATTTGATTCAAGATGTTCATATACTTTTAAACTGATTATCCCTGTCAGTGTCAACTAAAGCAAATTTAAGCAAGCAATTAGTCTATAATTTTCAACAACTGACCCTATATCATGGTTTTCCATTATTAATAGTTCTCCCCACTACAAACAATTTTGATATCTGGCATAATCTAACACAATCATCCAGAGAAGCAGGAAGCATTTTATGGATCCCTGTGAAAGATCGAAACCAATATTATTATTATTTACTCACTATAGGTAGTTACAAAAGCCATCATCAAAGATTGCTCTTGGAGAACAACTTGTGGGTTTTCCACGGAGAGTGAGCGACAACAAGTCTCCCCAGACTTCCAGTACACTCCATCTTTTTCGATGACATTTGTAAAAAAATTGCGTTACCGCAACAACCGCTTACCATTGATTTATCGTTGGCAGCGACCATTCGTCTTCACTGATATTTGGGTGGCAATAAGCCTCCCCAAGGTTCCAGTCCCCTTTGCACTCAGCCAGCGGAGGCATGGCTAGTGTTTCCTCTTCTCAGTCTTTCCATCGTCCTTGACCCTCATTATTTGGTGTAGTGCTTATTCATGGTAAAATTGAAAAATTAAAGGGAGATGTTTTAGAATTATATTGTTTCAGCTTTCACGACTCCATGCGATGCTCCTTTGTGCTATGTATCTGTAGTCGTTTCTGTGTCCAATTTGTGTGTAATTTATGTGTGTTAGGCTCCACATTCAAAGTACATTTATCAATCGATAGTTGATCTTTTGTTCTCACACACTTTCGTCTTTCAGCTTTTTGTTCCACTGGTAGTGAACCATTTACTTCAAGATGGTCATATACCTTTCCTTTAATATTTCTGCCGGTTTCATTATTGTTATCTGTTTATCTTCTCGGTCAACCCATCAGATTCCAATCTATCCCATTTTTTTCAAAGTTTTTCGCTATCGTTCCTAATGCTCCTTATATTAGAATTCTTATATTTACTTTATTCATTTTCCAGATCCCTTTGAGTTCTCTGGCCACTTTCGTGTACGTGCTCCGTTTCTCAATCTTTTTTATCTCCACTCTGTGGTCTGCTGGTACGGCAAAATCTAAATCTTGCAAGAGTTTGTCTTCTTGTTCACTATTATGAAATCCGGTCTTCCTGCTCCGATGAGTTTATCCGTTTCTATATCCATGCCCTTTAGGATCTTGTGACTTTCATTTTCCAGTACTGCTGCCGGTTTGTGCTTGCAGCATTTGTCTGTATGTTCAAAATGCAATAGTTTGGATAATTGCCAATGTACTCTATTCGTCACTTGCTCGTGTGTATTTTTATATTTTTTATGTTAATTTGCCACATTCAGTAATTATGTCGTTTATTGTGTTGTCTTTTTTTCTGCAGTGTCTGCATTTGCTATTTTCTTGTGTTTTGTCTATGTTTGTTCTGATGTGGTTGGTTCTGAGTGGGTTATCTTGTGTGGGTAATCTTCTCTGAAGAATATAGCTAACTCGAATCCTAACCAGCTCAATGAATTCGATAATAATCTATTCCCCATGAGTCCCGGTGAGTATATCTTTTAAGGTAGATTTAAATTGTTGATTTTCAAAGTACATAGACAGAGTCCCCCATTTGGAGTATAACGCTATGCCGTCTCATTCTTGAATCACTACATACTAGCAATAGTATCAGCCGTGTACAGAGTTTGAAATTCGTGTCGAATTCAGACTGTTTCAATTAAGAAGTTGATTAATATAGATAGTATATATTTGTTCTTGATCAGAATAGTGAAATTTTAAACAAAGTCATTTCAGTTATTTACGTGTCATGTAGAAATAAGTACAAATTCCAAAAATTCCGAAAAACGATCAAGTAGAAAATATGCTAGATTTTTTTCAGAAAGTATTACAAAACTAATAGTATGATTTTTAATTTTTTTTCAATGGTAAATTTAAAGAAAAGCAAGGGAGAATAACTATCTTACTAAAAAAAATGATAAAACTTAAGTCGATAAATTCTGTTTAAACTTGTAATTATTTTTCACTAAATCATGTTTGTAATGTTTGGAAAATACACTAGTTCCGACATATAACTTAAGCACGTAATAATATTTTCACGTGATGTGCGTTAGTTTTAAAATACACTATCCTGCAGAAGCACTACAATATTTTGCTTAAATAGTTATTAATAGATTGTGTGATTTTTCATATGCATGGATTTAACTGATAACAATGAACGGAAGTAAAGTAAAACATACAGCAGTAGAATAAGCTATGAGGGTTCGCCTTTATTAATAGTATGTATGTATATATATATATATGCATATATATATATATATATATAAATATTATACAAGACTGAATCTTCTCCTGATTATACTGACGCACGTAAGAACACACAAAATACAAGTATAAAATATACACACACACGTATATATATATATATATATATATACATGTACACACACACGTATATATATATATATATATATATATATATATATATATATATATATATATATATATATATATATACGTGTGTGTGTACATTTTCTCATATTTTATACTTGTATTTTGTGTGTTCTTACATGCGTCAGTATAACCAGGAGATGATTCAGTCTTGTATAATATTTCGAGAAAATTTTCCTTCGATATATATAAATTCGATTTTATTAAAACGTGCATACTAGGGCTATTGTCAGTTTCACAAAAATTGAAAATTAATATTGTAAAAATAATTATCGTTACTTATTGAATCTTTTGTCGTGTATTAATTTAAACATGACTTGTAAGTGCTGGGTTGTTGCACGTCAAAAATACTCCAGTAAAACACATTTTATCCTAAAACTGGCAGATCACCTTACACAAGAACTATGTTCTATTCGTCTTTCTTTATAATATTATAAATAAATTGTAGAAACACATGTTATTATATTGCCAATGACATGATCGAGCAATAAAAAAGAGTATTGGCTAGTCAGAAATAAAGGTAGATTTATCAGCATGGCGACTTTTTAGATCTGAAGTGCAGACGGCTGAGAGATGTTCGTATTATTTGGATTCTTCGGTTTCCTTTTTTTATCTTTTGCATAATTTTCACAGTGTTTCGGTAGATGTAATCTCCGACCTTCACCAGGGGTATTTTGTTTAACTCAGGAATATTTCTGTCGACATAAGGAATCTGGACGGGCTTTTCAAATTTGTTATCTTAAACTACAATTTGTTTTGTTGTGTTAACTTACAATCTAGGGCGGGAATTTATTCAGCAGACATTTAATTATTTGCGTTTGCTTAAAATAGATATTTAATTTGATCGTAATATACACACTAGATCAGTAGTAGGAGAGAATGCAAAAAATAATAAAGTGTAAATTTCGCTAAAAATTCCATGAGTTGCATATTGGGAAAACTATGTACATTGCCGGCAGGATTTATACAATATATGCAAACATTCACATTCATGAGAAAATATTATCCCTTGTAACATCTGGAGAGAATTTCATCAAAAGTAATATATTTGCCCAATATATATTGATTTTAAAAATAGTGCACAACAGTGAATCTTTTCCGTTAAACAGATACGAAGACGCTATATCTGTCTTATGATGTGTCAGGCAAGATCTTCCTCATTTTTTTCCACTTATCTTACAATTATGGTTGCTGTTGCCTTTTATTTAGTATATTCGTGAAGCAGCCATTCAAAATGTTTACACTTCATTTGTTGTGCATTTTCTAGTTTTACTCGAACTTTCTGCTTTGGTATTCTCTATTGTTTCTTGCAGCTTTACATGTTTGGTTGTCACGAATATTGATGTCGTTCCGTATCCAACAGAGAACACAACTAAAAGTGACTTCAGAATTCACCTTTCATTTCAATAAAAAAATTAAAACAAACTAAGGATTTTTTTCTATGATAAAATAAATTAAAATATTATAACATGTTTAATGAGAAAACACAAGTCTATTCTAGTTTTAGTGTAAAATAACAGTTCAACAAGACACATTCACATTTGACCGGAAAAAGACATGTTATAGTCAGTTGCGAAGCAGTCCCATTGTATTGTATTTTCTATACTGACAGTTATAGGAAAGAAACTTCGCTTATGGATATTTTGTGCAGTTCCAGGCAAAGATAGAGATTGGGGGAAATATTGACAGTTGTGGCTATATGAGTATATATTGAATGATTATATATCTATGTATGTTTTACATTGGTTAAAAATGACCGGCTGAGTTTTAAATTAATCATTACATTTATTTTATAGAAGGTAATTATCTACTGAACCAGACATCAGGAAAATAGAAATTTAAACTTTAATCATATAAAGTCAATTTGAGAATAGCGAAACGCGATTTCTTCTTTACAGATTCGCAAGTCGACAGAATAGAAATGGTTTACCTGTGATAATGAAAGGCGACAAAGTTTCGTCGTGCGAATCACGTCCAATAAGTGTGGAATACATTATCGATTTTGCATCCCTTCAAGTGAGAATCAATGCCATTTCATAAAATCTCACGTTATCCGCAGGAGAAGACAGTAAATGTACAATGCTTCGTCAAATTTATCGCACAATATTAAATAAAAAAATCAAATCAAATAAAAAAATTATTAGGGATGCAAGAAAGTAATTAAAATATAATAATTATTGAAAATATAAGTATGCCCTTATGGAAACTAAACTGATATTAACTCTATGTGGTTGATTTTCACTACAAATTGCTCGGGATAAACTTAGTGTCTATATTAAAATATATTATTTGTATACGCACATACACACATAGCAACACTACGTCGGCAGTCTTAATGAATTTGTGCAAAATCTGGCCAAAATTGTAGTATATATATATATATATATATATATATATATATATGTGTGTGTATATATATATATAATTTTATTATTATTATTATTATTATTATTATTATTATTATTATTATTATTATTATTATTATTATTATTATTATTATTATTATTATTAAATCGTTTTAACGCCAATACATAGTGAAAGCAATATGAATCTTTTGTGAGTTTTATGCTAATGCCAAACACTGTTAAAAATGGTTAAAATTTTGTTTTTTCTTATGGCTTTTGCTTGAATTCATGTTTTGGAAAATGAAGTAAATCATAAATATATTGTGTTACACAAAATCTCTGATAATATTGGTAAGCTAATGTTTAAACTTTGTTATGAACTCGGATTGCAAAAGAGACAAACAGGAATGGTCCCTGCTCTTCAATGAAATGTGTATTAGAGAAAAAATGCTGACTTAGTGTACTAATTATTACCGACAGATATAAGTGCCTCATGATGATTATTACCTCCGCTCCAAGCGAGCCCAGCTATATAGTCCGGTAGTATTCAATCTCTATGAAATAGGCCAGCATAAATCACAACAGGTAAACACATACCATGTAATTTTTATTCATAGGATATGCTATCATAACAGAGTTCTACATTCAGAGGGTGAAATCTACGTTACGCTAAAATTGACAACTTGTTAAAATTATCTTAAAGAATTTATATCTTGTTTCAAAGAAAATTAAAGCTTTTTTTTGTATAAATTGATTTTTAACCAATACACTTATGTGATACACACTTAGAAAATTTGTTTTTATTTTTGTATCTATCAATTTATTTGTATGCACATCTGTGCATATAAATATATATTTATATATACAGGGTGACCCCCCAAAAACGAACCCCAACTCTAATTAGGCCTCGTTTCTTATTGTTTTGTTTGAATTAAATGAAACTGGTAATAACTAGTTTATTACATTAAAAACATCACATCAAAACACAAGGTTCTTTTGGCCTTTTTTCTCCGTTCTACAGCGTATGTTCCAGATGGCCTCCATTTAGCTTTTGTCTTTTGGGTTACACTGTATATATATATATATATATATATATATATATATATATATATATATATATATATATATATATATACGTTCACCCATGCATATATATATAGAGAGATAGATACACATATACATACAGACACTAACATCCAGATGCACGCATACACATACATGCGCACATAGACACAGTTATACAAATATATATATATTCATGTATATACACACGAGCCATGAGCGCATATATCCATGCACGCGTATATAGAAATTTATACATAATCACACATAGGGATATATACACAGATCCATGTATGTATATATATATATATATATATATATATGTGTGTGTGTGTGTGTGTGTGTGTGTGCGTGTGTGTGTGTGTGTGATTATGTATAAATTTCTATATACGCGTGCATGGATATATGTGCTTATGGCTCGTGTGTATATACATGAATATATATTTTTGTATAACTGTGTCTATGTGCGCATGTATGTGTATGCGTGCATCTGGCTATTAGTGTCTGTATGTATATGTGTATATATATATATATATATATATATATATATATACATATATCCATGGGTGAACGTATGTATGCAGGTGTAGCTATATCTGGATTTATACGCATATATGTGTTTGTATGCCTATATCTACAATACCCGTTACACTCCAAATAAAGTTAAGCATAACCATTGCCCAAAGCAGCCTGTTAGGATATATTTACTTCAATAACGTGTAATCCCGCCGGTATTAACCAAACTTCACAAATACTGTATCTCATATTTGACATTTTGATAAATCCTAACTAGATACAAATCTTCAATAGCATTCAAGTCAAGAGAATACGCTGACTATCGGACAAAATATGATATCTTCATTCATAAAAGTCTTCATTGAAGTACGAACATTGTAGATTGGCGCATGGTTTTGTTGAAATATGAAGTTCTCACCACATAATCGTTTCTTTCATTCTTAAACAATGCATATCTGCACATGTTTACAGAAGCATATGCAATCATTCTGCTTTAACAATTTGAAACTCGATAGTACAATATTTCCTCTTTTGATACAGCCTTACTACGCTACTTCGAATCGGAAACTAATTGATAAAACTTTCCTTGTTTTGATATCCATGGCATGCAAATCCTTGTCAGACCATTCTAAAATTACTGCAATGTATCTCAAAACACTTACTGCCCATGCATTCACTGCTTTCATTAGGTTTTCTCAATACAGTTTCGATTTTCAATAAGTCTCACTCTTTTTTCTTCATTTCTCTGTTCATGATGCCTAGAAACACAAACATTCCTAAATACCTATTATTTCCTTCATTATTTCTCCATTTGGCAGCACTATTCCATTCGAATGAAACTTTACTCCCCTTTTCATCACCAGCATAGCACATTTACTAATCCCAAACTACGTCCCAATGTCTTCTGAGTATGTCCCCAAAAGTTCTACCAGTCTCTCCATTTCCTTTTCATTTCTATCCAATATTTTCAAACCATCCATAAACAGTAGATGGTTGAGACGTCTGTCACCAGATCCAAAGTTATACCTCAGTTTTTCTCTCTTCAAGTGGATGCTCAGTGGCACAATTATAATTACGAAAAGAAGTGGCGATAACGAATCTCCTTGAAATATTCCATGTTTAATGCCGATCTGCCAAATCACCTCTCTGTTTGCTGTCAGCACCGTTTTCCATTGAGCCACATTTGTCTCAAAAAGCCCTCCCACATTCTCAGCAACCTTCCTCATCAATAGTGTTTCACGTATCCATGAATGAGGAACCGTGTCATTAGCTTTTCTGTAATCGATCAATGCTACGCTCAGACTCCTCTTTTTCTTCTTATTCTTCGCATCCTGCATCAATTCTTTATCAATTAGTAATTGCTCTTTGGTACCTCTCGAGCCTTTCCGACACCCATTTTGTTCGTCAGGAAAAACACCATTACTCTCTAGATGTTCATAAATTTTCTCCACAAATATTTCAGTCAACAGTTTCCACATCAATCGCATACATGTAATTGGTCTATAATTATTGGCATCTGTTCATTTTGTAGGATCTTTACTAATCAGTGTTGTTCTTCCCTTCACAAGCCAATCAGGGGCATCTCCTGACTCTACAACCATTTGCAGGGCAACAACTATAGAGGGATAAAGGCAATGAAACTTTTTTAAACCAGAAGCCCATCACTCTATCTGGACCAGGTGTATTCCAGTTTGTCACCCTTCGTATGCCATCCTTGTATGCTGCATTTCTGATAGCCTTTCTCTGACCTCTCCCAACCAGCATGCCTTTTTATTATATCGCCCTTCAACAGACCAAATCCTACTCCTAAACTTCCTGGCATCTTTTGCATTTGGAATGTTGCTATTTCCCGCCTGTTTACTTCCATTTAATTCTTTATACAGCTGAAACTGATTGTTCCGGAAAAGGTTGTTTTGCTGAAACGCAACACTTTTACCAACAAAGTTCCGAATTTTCATACCTCTATTTCAACATTGTAGAGCGCTCATGGTCCCTTTTCCAGCAAGCTGTACCTCCTTTCAAGCTCATCCTTAGCTTTATGCCTAGTTTAACTACTTTTCTTATTTCTTCTATTCTACCAATATCTTTGCGCCACCGTTTAATACTTTCTTCAAGCCGCCTTTTCCAATGTGGCCTTCTATTCTTCATTTCTCTCTTTTTTCTTCTGTATTAATCCAAGACGATTCACAATAACGTATGACGCTGCATACATAAGCCTGTTAAGTTCCGTAGTCGATATGTTCTTTCTTATGATGTTGTGAATTACTCCTTGAATTATTTTTACCTCGCTTTTCACCTTTCGCCCATCACTACTCTTCATACTTGGAATCTCTATGATATCGTATCTAAGACGAACCTCTCTTAACTTCTGAAGTACTTCTTTTTCTACAGAAGTCAAAGTTCGAACTTCATCACCACTTCATACATCTGCTCCTTTCACCGGCTCCATTGTCTCGGAGTCAATGATGTCATCTACTTTAGATCCTTCAAACTCCTTCTAATCACTTTTTATGAGCATAGGATTCCATTCCTCCTCACATGTCCGCCTCGCATCATCGCTTACATTTCTCTTCTGCACTTCCACTCTCAGTTCTTTCATCAGAGCTAGTTTCATCAATTTTACTTTCGTTATTAATTTCATTCCTAACCATCCATTCAATCTTTTATATGCCAATCACTGAAAGCAGGTTGTTATTTTTAATTTGTTTTAACTGGGATAACAAACTGTCGACACTTCTAGATCCTCCTCTCCTCTCGATTCCTATTCTCCCTTCACTTTACGGGTATATACACCTAATTTGATTTTTCCACTTCTTACAACGCATTCCCACAGTACTCTTCTTTCCTCATCCATTTATGTGTTGTTTTTTTTTTACATTTCCTGTTCCAACTCCCCTTTTGTGTTGGGATCCTCTCTAGCCATTCTCACTTCTCCTATATCCAGCCACATCCTCAGAATTTCGAATAGTTGTATGATGACGACAGGACCCACCCTGCTGATCAGTGGGAGACCTACCGAACGTGAGACCATCGCAAGATGTTCCAGCCTCATTCACGTCGTTATTTTCAATATTTTGATTTGACATTCTCCCATAAATGAGGTTAGTGAATTTTAGGTTACACCACCACCGATAGTTCTATCGAGACATCATCCCTAAGAGGGTTCCACACCAAGGTCAAAGATCCCCTCACGATCTTTCTCCTCCACCAACACCACTATTACCATTACCACCAACAACAACAATAGAAAAAAAATCTACAATGACAATGGTAGCACTAATATAAGTAGTAATAATAATAACAGAAACAACAACAATAGCAATGACAGTAAAAACAACACCTACAATGAGAGCTACAGTAATAGTGAAAACACACCACAACTACTACCGCCACAATGCCACCACTACAGCTACTAGTAATAATAATAGTAATAACCAATAAAGTAAAAAAATTAATAATGATAATAATGATAATAATATTAATGATAATGGTAATAATAAAAATAAAAAAATATAATAATAAGATCAATGAAACTAATGATAAGAATAATAATTTCAGTTAGACACGCTTACTTTGTTCGTCTGCTATTTGTTACCTCCGCTAATGATTGTGCTGATGGCCAAAAAATGTACTCAAAAACAGAAACATAAAACATCCGAAGATGTGAAAGAAAAGTCCCTTTTAACCGTGAATTTAAGGTTTAAATTATGATTTCAGTTAGAGAAGCTTAGTTATTTTTCCTCTGCTATTTTTAAAACTCCATCGCTGATGTTGCTGATTGCCGGAAAAAATGTACACAAAAAGAGAAACATGAAACATCCAAATATGTTCAAGGCAATCCCTCGTTTAACCGTAAATTTAAGGTTTGAATTATGATTCAAGTTAGAAACGCTTACTGTTTCGTCCGCTATTTTTTTAAAATATATCCGCCGCTGAAATGCTTATGGATCGAAAAAATGTACACAAAACGGAAACATAAAACATCCGAACATGTGCAAGACAATTCATCATTTAACCGTGAATTAAAGATTCAATTTATAATTTCAGTTAGAAACGCTTATTTGTTTCGTCTACTATTTTTACGCTCCGCTCTGGTGCTGCTGTTGGCCGGAAAATGTACACAAAAAACAGAAACATAAAACATCCGAACATGTGCAAGGCAATTCCTCGTTTAATCGTGAATTTAAGGTTCAATTTATAATTTCATTTGGAAACGCTTACTTGTTTCGTCTGCTATTTTTTTAAGGTCTGCCGCTTGTGTTGCTGTTGGCCGAGAAATAATAATAATAATAATAATAATAATAATAATAATTATTATTATTATTATTATTATTATTATTATTATTATTATTATTATTTTGTCGTTATTATTGTTGTAGGTCGCGGGGATTTTCGTGTTGCTATCATTGCTAATACATTTAGTTAGATCAATATTCTGATTTTTACATTTTAATATATTTATTTCTTATTACTTTTATTTATTAATGCAATTATAAGTAGCAGTAGTAGCTGTAGTTATAGAATGAATAATATTCCTAGTAATCATATTCTTTTTCGTTGTATTATTATTATACTTGTTATTTTTATATATTTTTTAATATTATTAATATTACTGTTATTATTATTATTCTTATGATTCATTTTTTCTTACAACAATGGATGTAATTAATACTGTTATTGTTTCATAATAACTATTTTCCTTAGTATGTTATTTCTTTTCTTGGTAAAGTGTATTGGATATTGACCTGGCAACGTCGAAACGTGTGCTAGTCGATGATTATTAGGATTATTCAAGCCTAAAAGTTTTAGCAGTTAAAATATTTTTTACGAATAATAAAAATGTTGGGAATACATAGTTATTTTCATGAATAAAAGAAAAGTAAACGTAAAACGTTGTAACAATTTAGTTCAGAGCTTTGAAATAATGACATGTAAAACATCAGGTGACGTATATAAATGGCATTATTTAAGAGTTGGGAATTTCTTTTTGAGATATGTTGAAAATAAAGAAACCATGTAGTCGGAGTCAGGAAAGAGAAACGGTCATGATGGCCCTAAACAGGGAGGGGCAGAAATATTGACAGTCATAACGATAGCATGACTTAAATGAGCATGCGATTTTCCAAGAGGAAAAAACACACTCTGGAATAAATTATTGCCAAAAATAAAACCAACGCTCTGTCGTTCTTAGGGAGAATTTTTATTGCAGTTTTTTCGGATAAAAAAACAAAATGGATCAGATGCGTTTTCGTATTTGTTCGATGTCGGAACCCGAAATGAATTTTCTTCCTCCTTTGTGTTGTAAAAGTATCTATATTTATATCTATATATACATTCATATCTACATACATTCGCATACACTAGACGGTAATAGGGACTCATAAATATCTACACGATTTATAGCCATCATATGTTATACAGACTCCCACAATGAAACAATAGTACTATTCATTTGATCGCTACGTTTATTTGTATCATTATGATTATTATGATTATTATGATTTAAAAAAAAAGAGTAATCGTCTTTAATATATGTCGGTTGGACTGTGTTTACGTTTGACTTGTCGTCGATTTTATCTGTGAAATAATTTGTCAATTCGTCCATATCATCATCATTTTCTACCCAAAAGTGTTAGTCTCAACCAATCTTTTTATTTTAAAAAAAAGGAGTAAGCATCTTTAATATATGTCGGTTGCACTGTGTTTACATTTGACATGTCGTCGATTTTATTTGTGAAATAATGTGTGAAATTGTCCACAGCATCATCATTTTCTACTTCAAAAGTGATAGTCTTATAGAGAAACTTTTTTGTAAAAATAAGAACAAGATGTAAATCCGTGCCATTTTTTTTAATCGTGCCCATCACCATCATCGTCGTCCTGATCATTGAGTATTTAAGACTTTTGGAATGTTCCTTCATGTGTATTATGTGTACGTATTTATATGCATGTGTATGCATATGCGTATTTGTGTGCTCTATGTCTGTATGTTTGCATGTGTGCACATGCATATGTATGTTGGCATACATCTGTATGTATGCATGTGATCATTTCCATGTGTGTGTGGGATGGAGAGGGCTCCCGTGGGGCGTGGTGAGGGCAGCCCCTCTGGGAGAAGCGGATCTCTGATTAAAAAAAAAACAACAAAGCGGGAGACCAGTACCCGCATTAAGCTGGTCTGCAGTATGACTTGTTGCTGGTTATCTTACTCTGGATGTCAACATTTTAAACCGAGAGAGAGATTTAGCTGTCGTACAAAGCTAAAACTCTGTAACATAATCTTTGTATCGATACTCCCTCAGGCATTTGTATATTAAAAAAAAATGTCCTGTGGCGATAAAAAAGCTGTGACGTGTGTACGCCTGAAATGCTGGATGCATGTAACAATTAATCTGTCATAATTATATGTATCTATGTATGTATATGTGTATGTATATTTATATGTGTATGTATATTTATATATGTATGTGTGTGTATATTTATATATGCACATGTGTGTTTATATGTATTTATATCTATGTGTGTATGTATGTATATGTGTCTGTGTGTATATATGTTTGTGTGTGTATGTATATATGTTTATATATATGTTTTTATGCATGTATGTGTGTATGTGTATGAATGCATATATATGTATGTGTAAGTATATGTAGGTAAGTTTATGCATATATATGTGTATATGTGTGCGTATATGTATGTGTATGTGTAAGTATATGTATGTATTTGTATATGTGTGTATGGATGTGTATGTGTATGCATGCATGTGGGTATGTATATGTATGTTTGTGTATTATGCATTGTGTATGTATATGGGTATATATGAGCGTATGCTTATAGACATATATGTATGTACGTATGCATGTATATATTTATATGCATGTATACCAATGACCGTCTTGTGTATGCTTGCATGTGTGTGTATGCATATGTATGTGTGCTTAATGTGTATTGTGTATGTATGTATATATGTGTGTGATATGTGTATATATGTATGTGTGCGTGCGTGTATATATATATGTATGATCGTCTTTAGTGTCATGTCTGCTTGAGCATGTGAATTCGCCGGCAGGACTATATGTCATTTTCGGGCTCATGAACTCTCAGTGTCTGAGGGAGTGGCACTCGTCTGACAAGACGTTTCAATCATCATGATTATTATAATAATCATTGGTTGTGTCATATTAGTCTCAGCATTACTATAATCATTTAAAGTATAAATAGTAATAGTAGTACAAGTATATAGCTAGTTAATCTAATTTTCCCGGCAATTTCAAGACACGTGTAAGTTAGTATATATAAATACACACACATTTTTAGGTAACTAGATACACACGCGTGCACACACACACACACACGCACACACACACATATATATATACATATATATATATATATATATATATATATATAATTATACAACTCAAATGACCTTGTAACGATGTATGTAACCCACTTTCCGGTTTACGACATCTGGTTGCGTATGCGTGCAGACAGATTAACCCATACCAACGTAAACAAATAAACACAAATCTCTTCTTTTGCAGATTTTGACCTGCGCACTGAAATATTAACGTTATTATTTCGAAATTATCATTTAACATGGGAAGAGTGGGGTTTAAACTATCTTAAACGTAATACAGAAATAAATGATGTAAAAAAAACAGACAGCATTAACATTTGTTTATTTAGATAATATAAACACGAAACAACAAAATAACAATTGGGACGCTGAAATATTTACGTTATTATTTCTACATTATTATTTAATATGGGAAGAGTGAGGTTTAACATAACTAAAACGTAATACAGAAATGAATGATGTAAAAAAAAGCAGATATATCACAATTTGAATTTAACTATAATAAGTATTATGGTATCTGTTCAGTGCATAATTACCTATAAGTATGGCCAACCACTTATAAGTCAGTGACTGCAATTTTTTCCCAAAATAATCAATTATAATAAACAGAACGACTTATAGAAATCTATCTATATTCTTTTTTCATTTTAATATACTTTCATAGAAATGTTTCTGTTATGTAAAAAGAAAACACTTTTCTTTACGTCACAAGTGTCACGCTCATGCATGAATTCCATAGCTTATATAACATACTGACCCACGGGTAGTCTAGTGTGTGTGTGTATATATATATATATATATATATATATATATATATACTTATATATATACTTATATATATATATATAGAGAGAGAGATGTATAGTTCTTAGATCGATAAAAACATTGATATGTTAAACTGCTTGTTTTTAATTGACAGTTTACATCAAGCTTATGTGTTTATATTTTATTGTTATGTAGTTTAATCTGCTTTAGTTATTGTGAAATATCAAGCAAAACCGACAGGGGGAAATGTCAGAATATTATTATCTCTCTCTCTCTCTCTCTCTCTCTCTCACACACACACACACACGCACACACACTCCATATATATATATATATATATATATATATATATGTGTGTGTGTGTGTGTGTGTGTGTGTGTGTGTGTGTGTGTGTGTGTGTGGATAGATATATATATAGATAGATAGATAGAGATATACAATTATGTTTACTTGCTATTTTTCTATATCCACACATGTATATGTTTTATTATAATGTTCAGTGTAGAGATGTATTGCCTTCTAATAATCCGATTTGAATTCCTAATTCTATTCCTCCTTGATTCAATTTCGAAATCAATAATTTAATTTAATCGAAAATAGTAACTACATGTATTTTCTCTGGGTTAATCTGTCATTTCATAAATAATAAATAACCTAATCTAGTCCATAAACTATTAAACAGAAACTAATTATAATTCTAAATTATACCATATTTTAGTACAAAACTACAAGTAATATGTTTAAAATTTATTTAAATACTGGTGTGTAGCTGAAAAGTGACAATTTCTGATTATATGTTTGATATAATGTTTTGAACGAATTCAGTTAATAATTTGTTTTCAGCATTTTTCTTTTGTTTGTTTTTTTCGGGGAGGCAATTAATAATTTGTTGTCTACAATTTATTTAGTATTAAGACATCAGAGAATTAAAAATAATTACGCCATGGTCGCCTATACTGGATATAGTATACAGTTCTCGTAATAGGGAAATAAAAACAAATAAGATACACTTCTTTAACGACGTATATATAAGCATGCTCGTCGGCATGACACATACAAAAGAAATACAACTTCTTTAACTGTTCCTTTTTCGCTTATTTTGTCGTTGGCGTCGGTTTGAGGTTTTTACAAAATAAATGTCTCCCTCCGAAGTAACACCATGGCAAGTAGATATATTTTATATAACTTTATTTGCATGTGTTTGTTATACTCCGTGGAGATTTGCAACATCTGTTATGATTTATACATTTCTCTAGATGCAGTCACTAACGCTTCCATAGGCGGAAAATGACGACAAACTGCTTTCATACCTAATCTGGAAAATTTTAGATATGACAAAAAACATTGTTCTTGTAGTCTAATAAATTTCCCAAAATGATCATCCGTTGTTATGGTAAACGTTATCTTTTTAAGTTAAGCTAAATTACGTCAATAATTTTGATTTTGTCTCATTTTTACTGGCTTTAAACTATTTGCAATATATTTTTTTTTAATCTGCATTCCGTAATCCTTTGTTTGCTATAAAAATCTTCTCGTATGAAAGCATTCCTGTCTTTTTATTGTAGCAGACCTTTTTCCTTCAGAAATATTTATATTTCAGTAACATTTCATATTAGTTTAGTCGACAATCGATACCTGTGGTTTCATGTAAACACAGCATTTTCCCTGTAAGTATAGAGTATCTTACATTACCGTTTTCATCTGCAGGGCCTTAATATATAACATGAAACTTAGAAAAAATGGAAAGAAGTAACAAACATTATTTTTAGAGAAAAATAAATTTACAATGAGCAGTATTATAATGTGTAAGAAATAGTTGCAAGTTAGTGCTTTTATTTTTATCGTTGGCAAAATTTAAGTTTATGCACATGTGTATATATTTTTACTTGACGTTGATAACCACGTGTAAATACGACACATTGTGTTATAACATGACGGTATGCACACTGAATCAATATGGAGATCTAATCCAATATTAAATATACGAGGGGTGTGCAATAATTAATGCCCCTGACCCACTTCCAGTTGTCTGATTTAGCTGAATTTTTTCATGTGCAATGATTTATATCTTTACGGGTCATATGAAAAATTACAGCTCTGAACTAATTGTAGTTTCTGTTTTACAGGTATTTGAACTGAGTCAGGTAGGAAATGGGGCCTGTTGAATGTCGAGCAGTGATCCGGTTTTTGTATTTGAAAGGGCGAACACCACAGGAGACTTTTGATGAAATGAAAGAAACGTATGGTGATAATGCCCCACAATATGACCTTACAAAACGCTGGAATCGTGAATTCAAACATGGCCTGATGTCTGTGAAAACAGCTCCCAGACCTGGTCGTCCAACTTCTGCTATTGATGAGGTATCTGTCCGTCAATTTGAGGCTGCAATTTTGGAAGATCGGCGCACTACTATTCGCCAAATAGCCCAAGATGTCAAGATTAGTACAGGGTCTGTGGAAAATAGCATTCATGACCATATGCATAAGGTGTCTGCCAGATGGATTCCCAGGTTGCTCACACCATTCCAGAAGCGAGAACGCGTCGAGTGCTCGAGAATGAATTTGAATATACGCGAAGAAATTGAGTCAAAGTTTTTGAAAAGACTGATTACACAGAATGAAAGCTGGGTCCATCACTATGATCGCGAGACCAAAGCCCAGTCAATGCAGTGGAAGCATGTGTACTCACCACCTCCAAAGAAGGTATAGGTGCACCCTCCGCTTGCAAGGTAATGCTCACAGTCTTCTGGGACCAGGACGGAGTACTGATGACAGATTTCCTGGTAAAGGGTACCAAAATTACAGGAGCCTATTATGCTTCACCTTTGAGGAAATTAAGGGAAAATATCAAAATCAAGAGGCGGGATAAGATCAGCTAAGGTACCCTCCTCCTGCAGGACAACGCTTTGGTCCACAACTCGCATGTCGCCAGATCAGAAACACGGGCGTGTGGTTATGAAATCCTTCCCCATCCTCCCTAATCTCTTGACCTTGAACCCTCTGACTGTCACCTCTTTCCAGCCATGAAGTTGTTTTTGAAAGAAAATCGTTTCCCAGATGATGCAGGCTTGATTTCAGAAGTTACATCGTGGTTGTAGGACCAACCTGGGGTGTTCTACAAAAACGGTCTCCAGAGCTGCATCAAACGATGGGAGAAATGCATAACTCTGGATGGTTCCTATATAGAGAAAGACTAGCAACTGTGCCAATTTTCGTTGCTCTACTGCTATGGGAAGTGGGTCAGGGGCATTACTTATTGCACGCCCCTGGGATAAATATGAAGCAAGAGTAAATAAAAAGATAACATTGACTTTGTAACAACCAGACAAAGTCGGTGGAATACAGGAAAATAACAGTAATGTAATTGAAGAAGGAAAAGCTAAACAGCAAACCAGGGGGGAAATAATAATAAAAAAGATTATGTAAGAATTCACCGCCTATTACTGCTTGGGAATAACTTTTTTCTTGCAAGTCATACAATTTCTTGTGTGTTTCATCAGTCACAGGCATATAATTATGGAATTGCAATAAATACTGTAATTAAAGTCAATGTAAAACAAACAAAAAAGCTATAATGAAACTTACGCCATAATTTCATATCTATTTGCATATATCTATAAGAGACTTTACTTATGTACCTATTTACTATGCCTCCCCACGGGACAGAGTTAGACACCAGGGTCGTTTTATAACGTGGAGAAAAGGTACAAAAATAAAAATTGTCTCAGTCGTGAAGGATTTCTCCTCCACCGAAAGAGAACAAGAAATAGAAGTGCAGCATCTGAAGAACAGATACTACACTTTGATCTTGTCCTGAAGGCCAATTTACTTATGTAACCACAGCCGAAACATCCATTTTTCAATGATCAGAAAAATACCGCCTGACGTTTCAAACATGTATTTTAACAAGGGAATAATGGTCGGGGACAATATTTAAAAAAGTTATTAGAATGTTCTCAGAAAAGAAAAAAAATGTTGGACCTGTTGTATGTTTGACATCGTTCACTTATTTTTAGTGTTTAGTGTATTAATTAGCTGTATTATTTAACATACTGATTGCTGCGTATTGTACTAGTAAATAGTGGAAATCAAATATATTATTTTTATAAGATTCTACTGTATTGTCTTGGGATTTCAAAGTTTTCCAATCAATACATAAACATGATTTATTTCTGCAAAAAGTTTTACTATTATTCATTACTATTATTACTCACTTATTTGTCTTTGAGTACAACTAGTGGTGTTTCACATATTTACAGTATTCTGCACTTCTTTCCAAACTTTTGCAAATTAATTTCCTTATTGCAACATCCGTTGACCATTGATTTCTCATTGGCACGACTTTTGGTCTATACTGGAATTAGGGTAGCCATAAGCCTCCTCATATTCACAGTCCTCGTCGCATTTATTATGTGGAGGTCTGGTGAGTGATTTCTGTCCTCGGCCTTTATATCCTCCCTGACCCTCCGCGTTTTTTTTTAGTGTGGAGTGAGGTGATGCTGGCAATATTTTAGAAGGTTGTGACTAACTTACCATTATACAGTTTAATTTTTCCTGATACCATGTGGTGTTTCTCTCTGTTTTACTTCAGATTCTATACATCTGGCTAGCTTCTGTAAACCATGCATATTAGTCTCTGCTTTTAAGGGTGGACAAATTGTGAAGGGGTATGACAAAATCTTAAGGATTGCAGAGGTAGTTAGAACTGCGCAGAATTCGATCACTGAAGAAGAGGGATTAAAAAAAATTCTTAATACTAAGAACAAACATACGCTAGTAAACTGAGAAGCTGTCGCGTGATATTGCGTTCTAAAATGTTATCACTCAAGAGGTGGGCTCAAGACAAAATTCTCCACGTTAAAGACGAACATGCTCTAGTACACTGAGAAGCTGTCCCGTGGAATCGCTTTCTAAAATTTGATTAATGAAAAGGAAGGCTCAAGACAAAATTCTTACTATTAAAGGCTAATATGCTCTTCTAAACTAAGAAGCTCTCCCGTGATATTACGTGCTAAAATTGCCAGGTTTTTACAGAAACTCTGCACATGGAAGTTAATTTAGCTTCAGAGAAGAAGAAAAAAAAAGGAAATTTGTTATAGCAGTTCCAGCTAAATGAAATTCTAGTTATTTTAGTAGTTTTATTGCTCATTTAGATTTTAAAAAGCTCCACGTTAATTAGTTTGAACTTAAGCTGTACGGACCCGAATTCTGAACCAACAGACATTGTCAGATATTCATCCCGGTTGACAACATTTTAGCGTGAATGTTTTTTTTTTATAATACTAACGATTCGACTGATGTGCTTTCAATTAGAATTAAGTGTTCATATTCGATATTAATCACAACATGAAAATTATTTGAGGCATATCATAAAATGCACAGAATATAATTGAGACAGAACATTAATTAAATATTCAGTTATGTGTGCAACAAAACTACTTTTGCTATACTGAGTTAAAACAGGTTCGTTTTTACTTTGTAACACTGAAAGATGTCTAAGATATAACCTTCTCTCTAGAATGGCATAATCGATTAAGCAAAACAGGAATGGAACATACTGATTTATTGTTGCTCTGTACTTATAGTAAAAAGACAACTGCTATACGAGGAAACTTAAAAAAAAATATTAATTACTTTTCATTACCCTTTTCTCGTCGGGGATGGGTCCATTTAAACTATATATTTTTTTGTTTTTGTATTTCTTGTTTCCACGTGGTTGAAGATCGATCACACATTGCTTACTGATATTTTTATACTTCTGTTCTAGTTGGTTTTACCCTGTCGCACTTTTATTGGAATGTTTTCAAATACTGATGCATGTCTGAATGATAATACATAGTTGAGGTGACATTGACTAAGTAATTAACGACACGGACTAAAACCTGTGTAATTCGTTCCACAAAAACGCATGCATAATAGTCGACATTGCTATTCTCCTCTTTGAAAAAAGGGTAAATAAAATAAACAATTAAACATCCGTATCGTTGCGAAATTAGGTTCTTGTTAATACGTTCATATAATCTCTCCAGCGCAATTATTTTTAGTATTTAATACAAGTTTCTTTTAAAGAGGAAAAAAGTCAACAGAAAATTTCAAAGAGTGTTGCTTGTCATACACGAAAGAAAGAAAAGGACACACATAGACGAATATCTCGTTCTGAAATATCGAGTTACATTGTTGACGATCGCATATATTTTTGAACGCTGCCCGGACATGTCATTCTAGATTGAAGTCTCGCCAGTCAAGAAATAGAAAATCTCTATATAGAAATGAAATGGTTTCGGCAACTGCCGTCATTAGTCACCTACCACCCTTATGGTTTTACTTGGCATTTTCATTCAAGCAACAACCTTAGTTATTTACCGTTGTCTAGATTCCGTCTTCTTGTCATTGTTTTCATAAGGGTGAAGCAGTCGTTTAGGAGTTTAAATGTTGTAACTATAGCAACTGAATAGAAGATGTACACGCATTGTTTTTATTAGCTAAAGTTATAAATTACATTTACAAAAAAAAACATTAAATTAAGCAATGGAGCTGGTTGAGAAACATGTAACTTCTATAACAGCGCCAATGGGTTTCATTGCGAATTAGAGAAGCGTGACGGATATAAGGAGCGACTGCGGTCTTTGCGAGAAAGCACTTAAAATATTTTGCGCTTTCCTGATTTTGGAAATAAAGAAAAAAGAACCGCCAGCAACGATATCTATTCAACCGCTGCCACCACCTAAATATGAATAAAAGATAGTATAAAGGAAAACAGTAAAACAACAAAAAAATAATATCGGAATAGCTTAAGATATGCTAACAACTTTTGATTGGTGAAAAGCAAGCCAGTTTTATGCGATCGAAATGATAATTGGCAATTTCGTTGAGGTAGCTGACGCCATTTTGGCGAAGGCGGGCAAAAGAGAAATGGACCATGCATTACATTAGAGAATCGAATTTGTATTGTGAGCTGCCAGTTGTAAATTGGCGTCATCATATTTCGGAACATTCATCTTCGTATATGATAATGAATGAACAGATGATTAAATTAAAAATAAAATAATACAGACATCAAACACACACACATAAAGACACACACATATATATATGTGTGTGTGTATGTGTGTCTGCATTATATATATATATATATATATATACATATGATATATATATATATCAATATATATATAATATTTGTATGTATAATAGATCCACTGATTGATACAATAATTAAGTGATTTATTTTGCGCTACGAAACAGATACTGTCCAAAATTGTATAAGTCAAATGAATTAAAGGAATAAATAAAATATGGTAAACATCATAAATTTTGGAATATAGTTCTTTTGTCATTCATTCTCTATATTTCTCTGTGATTACATTCAGCTTCTCAAGTAAGGATTGGTGTATATAATAAGAAAATATGTTTCTATGGAAATATATATATATATATATGTATATATATATATATATATTTCTGCATTATATATATAACTTCATTTTATACACATATACACATTTTTCTAGTATATATATATATATATATATATATATATATATATATATATATATATATATATGATGAGAATATTGATATAATAATCCGCCGAGATAGAAGGAGAAGTAAAATAACGAACGTAATTGTAAGACTTCTTTTCTGGATGAATTAAATTAAAAACAAACCAAAATATTTGAAATAATGTTTTGGATATAATAGAATGTATGACTTTCTTCTATTTAAGGACGAAAAAAGGCGTTGGAACTTCAAAGCAGTCATAGCATTATGAATGAGACTGTTTTTTACAATAATATAAACCACATTACGAATCATGAAACAAAACCGAAAAACAACAGAACATCTCCAAAACAAACCAATTTTTAATGCAGGTATATGGACGGCCCTTGTAAAATTGCCAGGGAAACCAAAACTAATGAAAAAGAAAAGGCTCAATAACCATTAAATAGATATAAGAAAAGCAAATTCTATTAGGGCATTATGCTCTTATTCATTGAAGCATGAATATACCTTTAACTTTAAACAAGCGAAAATAGTTAATTTTATTTCAAATACACCTCGATGGAGACTTCTTAAATCAGTGGTTATCGCAAATTCAAGAACTATTAAAAAACGTGGAAGTTTCTATAATGTAATGCCATTTATATGTGAGCTCCTATTAAAAGAACATGATTTAATTTTAGACATTAATTAACTCTCCCACATTATAGGAAACGCCACCTTTAATATTAATTATATATAATCAATCAATATAACGAAATACAATCATTTCATGTCAGTCATACATCCATAATTAATAAATGGACATACTTGTCCCCAAAAAGAATACGATGTTCATTATATTTTTTAAATATATTTATGACTATACGACATTAACGGAAAACTTACCCACTTGAGAAATGCGATGCTATTGCTGAATTTCCAACGACTTTTTTAGTTCTGAAATAGAACAGCATGATACATTTCATTGCACAAAAACATAATTTCAAATATTGTACTGGCATTTTAGTTTCTTAATTTAATTCATCCAGAATAGGCTAGCAATAAAGACGAAACATTGATGAATACACACCCACACACACCCACACCCACACCCACAAATTTTAAATATATATATATATATATATATATATATATATATATATATATATATATATATAAAGTCTTTGAAGTTTTTAACCTTTAAAACTGTACAAAAATATATATTTTATCATTCGTTAGAAAACCATCTGGTCAGTAAGTCATTAAATCACCTGCAATCACTGCATCAACTCGCTCTCGAATTTACTATAGTACTAATAATTTATTTTTCAGGGGATCATCAGTTGTTTACCAAGAAACACTGTTTCGGGGATACACACATACACATATACACATATATACATACACACATACACACACACATATATATACATATATATATATATATGTATGTATGAAAGCCTAGTAATTTATATACAGCATTGTTCGTAACTAAGTAAATGAGTATTTATGAAGCTTGATTGCAATGCAGAAAATCAGATTAAAAAAGAGAGAGAATAAAAAATAATCAAAGTGTGATTGTATACACATGTAAATTTTCATTAATTAATATATATATATGTGTGTGTATGTGTTAGTGTCTTTTGTGTGTATGCGTCTGTTTTTTATCTGAAGCTTTAATTATATTACATACTTTATATATATATATATATATATATATATATATATATATATTACAGTTTTTGTATTTAACTTTCATTCAGGGAAATATAAAACAAACATTTATTATTTGAGAAAAGAATACCATATTCAAATTAATTCTCTTTAGCAATTGATTTTTGATGTAGGCGCGTTTCCACGGAGGAAAAGAAATCGCCAAAATATGAAATCGTGTTTGATATAATTTTGAAATTCAGAAAATATATTATATAGAAAGTATATTAAATGTTAAATCTTTTTAAGAGACAAAGAGAAAGAAAATAATAGTTGAAACAAAAGATTGAGAGTTTGATATTTAAATAGAATAGTTATTCTTGAACAAAATAAGACGATGTCACAAAATAAGACGATGTTGGATAAAACTTTTTCGATTAAAGGTAAAACCCAATTCTGTTCGATGGAGCATCTAGAGTAACAGGCAACAATCTTTTGTGAATAGAGAATTTTAAATTCATAACGTGTCATTTTTAGTAGCGCAAGATCTGTAGGAAATGTTTTATTTTATAAAGTAAAACCCAACCTTTTAGAATGAATATTACAATTAGCTAAAATGTCCATGATAATGTAAGATAATTGGAATTTAAAACAGATAAACTCTATTATTTTAAGAGTTGTTTAAAAATAAAGATTAAAAAATACAGCGACTTAACAATAAACGGTAAGTTTAAACAAAAAAAAACGCTTGGGCATATTTATCGAGTGTCTTATTAAATGGAGAGATATATCAAGAGAAGAAAATGAAGAGAAAGTGAAAATATCTTATTTTTATTCTGAGTAAATGTTTAAATAAAAGGGAAGGGGAAAATAAAGAAAGTCAAAACAAGTTATTTTTAGTAAAGCGCACGCGTAAGAGCGATTCAGAATTTCTTATGAGTGACAGCTTTCACTGAAATATAAATCGATCAAAGATGAGAACGGAAAGGAAATTTATATAGGAGGAGACAATAGAAAGCGTACGTGGAAGGGATGGGGATTGTTTATAAAGTTTGATATGCTTCGTAAAATTATAAATTTTATTTAAACATTAATGATTCGCATTACCGGCTAGATTAAAACCGATAAAATAATTAAAAAAAAAAATCCTATGAGGAGATGAGCATACATCGAAAATCCATGGGTTTATGGAATTACTTTGAATATTGTATTCTTTTTCAAATAACATTTTTTTTTAAAATTATATATATATATATATATATATATATATATATATATATATATATATATATATATATATACATGTGTGTGTGAGGGAGATAGATATTGTATTCTTTTTCAAATAACATTTTTTTTAAAATTATATATATATATATATATATATACATGTGTGTGAGGGAGATAGATAGATAGATAGATAGATAGATAGATAGATAGATAGATAGAGAGAGAAAGAGAGATAGGAAGGCCCGTTTCTGTTTTCTTCTGATGATTTGACATATTAAATCCCGCACGAGTGAAAACAACCGATAAACGTGGCTATATATAAATTACATAAAGTAACAATGCTTTATCTTTGGTGCTGGCGTCATAGAAGGTTCCATCTACCGTCCGATAATAGATATCTTTCTTGCATTTTTATTACTATATGATAAATAGTTTGAGTTTAAAATTTGGCCTATTTACACTTAATAAAGACATACGTTTGGTTAGCGACATGTCTCACGGTTGTTTATTTGTCTACAATTACGTGGAATTGCAGGGATACCATCACTGTCTCTCTATATTTTCTCTATACAGTTTCTGTATATATTTTATCTATGTATTTTCTCTATATATTTTCCGTAGGAGGCTTCAGTTGGGCAGGATTTATTTGGAGAGATGAGTCTAATGTGGAATATATACACCATTATTATTCCTTATTATCAGGGGCGCCCACATTTTTTCTATCGTAAAATACGCTTAGATATGCCTGTAGGTTTCGTATTTACTATACACAGCCAATTCTCTATTAAATATCATATTGTACCAAATATAGAGTATTGATTCCAAAAGTTAAAAAGTACTTGTATTCAATCAACTAGGATCAAAACCTAAACATTTCACTCTCCAGCTGCGTACCAAACGATAGATGTATGGAATAGATTGATAAGAAAGATTTAAAATTAAACCACTTCAAGCACAAATGAATATGCGCATGCGCAAAGGTACTAGAAATATGTCAACAAGTTGAAATGAACAGTTTGCATTTAAACTTGTGTATATATTTCCGTACCCTTTATTTATCCACCGAAACATATACTTTACTCCTTATAAATTATTCTTTGTGTATGATTATCATTTGCTGTTACTGGTCTATTTATATAGATATTAACTACAACAACAATATTTCATTATTCATGATGCATAATATATTGGAAATAATTATGTAGGAGATGGTGATTAGTAAACCAAATAGCTACCTATGATGAGTAAAAAATTGTCGTGTAGGGTCCAAATACAACTATGAATAATATAATAATGCATTTCGGAAATTTCCGAACCCATCCTTTAAGTGTGAGAAAATAATTTCTATGCATGCCAATGTGTTGTAATAAATGTACATAAATTTAAGACAATGGCAGAATCGTTAGAAAATGACCTCCGGACGGTAGTGGAATTGGGCCGCAAATGTATGGTACAGTTAATGCTAGTAAGACTAAGCTTGTCTCTTTTAACAATGGCAAGGCAACCTCTTCAACCACCGATATCCATGACAAATTATATTCTTTCTAGGAATTCTTCCTTCAGACTACTTAGCCTAACATTCACGGGCAATATGAACTGGAACAAATACATTGAGGACATTACGAGGGCTGCTACAAAGAAGGTGGGTTCCCTCTATGGAGCTAGAAAGCTACTCACACCCGAGAGTATCCTGCCTCTCTAAAAGGCTACCATTCGCCCGTGCATGGAGTATTGTTGCCACGTCTGGGCTGGTACATCTACCACTAGCCTCGCCCTATTGAATAGGGTTCAAAAATTTAATAGGCTTTACATTGTAAATTAAGTTCCAAACCCTATCCCATCGCAGTTATGTTGCATCTCTGTGCTTGTTTTACAGATATATTACTGGAATGTGCTCTGATGAACTCATTTATCTTGTGTTCCCTCGACAAATTCGCTTCGCGACAACATCTCATGCCTTCAATGTTAGTGTTCCTAAACACCAGAAAGCTTCCTATTCTAATAGTTTTATCCCTTGAACAGATGCACTTTGGAAATACTTTCCTGCTACATGCTTCGTTGACTGTACTGATATGCAGTAGTTTATGTGTAACGTAAACCAACACCGTGTTCTCTTTTCCTTTTCACTTTTCCTACCGAATTAGTAGTACCTTACGTACCAGTAGCGACATGCCTTGTTAGAGGTGAACGTGAATTAAAAAAAAAGAAAAACGTTTACAAAAAAGTTTGCGTTACTGCAATTTTACGTAATTGCTAGGATTATGAGACCTTATTTACCCGTTGATGTATGCAACATAAAAAGTTTAGTAATAATAATTATATCAGAAGCTTATCAAAACGATTTATATACCGTAAAGCATTAGATATAAGCAAGTCTTTCGGAGACGGAACTCTTAAGCTCCTGATAATACGTCGGTCTTCCTGGTATCCACAATTTATATAGCAATTTACAATCATTTACCTTACGTATAATGCGCGATAACGAACAAAAACGTATAAAATAGAGACTGTATTGGCGTCTGAAATAACTGCATTAATCACCATTCGTTCAGTCTGATTAATTAACCTAGACTCTACAGAATTCCCACGTTAACCACTAACCAATCATATATATTGTATTGGGATGCTTAATTACCTCATAAAGTTGATGTCTTTTTTGACTTAACCTTTGAGGACATTATCATGATTCTCTGACTCCACAAGTATACTGGCGCCTAAACTGACATAATGCATTACTTTCCCAAGTTGTTTTTTTGTCAACCTTTAACATAAAGCAATCAACATAATTGTTTTCTTAACACAACTGATGCATTCAAAACTTGAACTCTAGTGAACAACCGCAACAAATTGTAAAAAATATCGACGACACAAACATAATTATAATTAGAAAAAAAAACGGGGCGCTAATAAAAATAGACCTCATCTCGGATGAATGTGTTAACCAGGGCATGAGAGTTTATTTAATTATAGTTTGATTGTCCTTTCCTCTGAGTATTATCGAAAAATATATGATCTCTGAATTACAGGGACAATGTATTTTAAGAAATGTGTCTGCCTCTCACTATCTGAATAGAACTGATTTGTATTTCATTATGTTAAATATCTACAATTTGTAAAAATGTTCAGGTTTAAATATTAAAAACGTTATTCCTTACGAATTCCTAACTGTGAGAACTTGCCACTAGTTCTATTTTATATTTACACAATGCTATAGGTTCTGGTTCAAAAGATAGAAAATGAGTGTGTGTATGTACAAAGAGTAACGTTACTCTTTAAAATGGCGGACAACCAATTTCTAATCATAAATAAAATGAAACTGGTGATGCCCTAAGACGATTAATTGTATTATTGTTTATGTCTTTCTCTATTTCTCTCTCTCCCTCTGTCCTTCTCTCTGTCCGTCTCTCTCCTATATATATATATATATATATATATATATATATATATATATATATATATATATAGCCAGTAGAGTTTAGTTTCATAGAAGAACATCCAATGAAACAAGATGTGTCTACCAAAATAGTGCTCAATGAGTAAACAGAGCAGGTATATACATTTTATTTATACAAACATTAATGACTACGTATGTGCATACATGTTTCTGTAATCACCCACGTTGGGGGATTACAGAAACATGTATGCACATATGTAGCCATTAATGTTTGTATTATTAAAATTTATATATATTTATATATATATATATTTATATATGTATTTATACATAAATATGTATGTATAACTTATTATTAATTTTCCTACTGTCTGTCGATGTATGTACGTGTGTATGCGACGCGGTATATCTCAGCCTACAGGAAACTCACCTAGGTAAGTTTGGTAATATTGCTTATAACCCAGCGGATGTTTTAGTTATGTTTATATCCATGTTTGGTGCATGGGAATGCTAACTAAATGCAAAAAAAAAACGATTTACTAAACAAGGATTTACTTCCTGGATAGTTTTCCGTACAAGAATCCAAGTTTCCCCAGTTGGGCAAACTTGGATCCTTATATATATATATATATATATATATATATATATATATATATATATATATATATATATATATATATATATATATATAAATATATATATATATATATATATATATATATATATATATATATATAATTTCTGCATAATCACGTTGGCACAGTTAAGAAACGCTGAGCCTGGTCAGTACTAACATAGATGATATTTGGAGATTCCAGGTGATGTATGTGCTCTCCGATTATCTCGGCATTTTCTGTCAGTCATGGGACTCTCCTTTCCACTGTCGAGCAAGATGATGTGTGTTTGGTGATTGCGTAACGGTTTCATCACAATTACAATCACAGCCACCTTTAGATAGGTGTTTATTGTTTTTAGAGACTGAACAGATGTATCGATATATGTAGTATATATATATATATATATATATATATATATATATATATATATATATATATATATATATATATATATATGGGGGCGGTGAGTGGGTAAGTGTATGTGATAAAACACAAGTATAGGAATCAATTAATAAGAAAATTTCAAAATAAAATCGTAATATATAAATTACAGAAGACCGAAACAAAATCGCTTAAATCGGTTTCCATTAATTTCATAAGAAGTCAGACCAGGGCAGATGGTTGAAAAATGTCAATTCAGTCTCAGCAGAACGCAAGAATAACATCGTCGTATATATATATATATATATATATATATATATATATATATATATATATATATTCTAGTAGGGCCTCCAGCATTGCCTGGCCATAAAATACGTTTCAATATGATATTTTGATTAATGCAGATTTCGTAATTATTATAAAATTATATTGGACCCAATATATATTATAATGATTTAAACAATTAAAAAATGTGGCTCCTGCGCCACCACCGAGAATTGAAACCGACACTTAGCGTACGGTTTGTTCTTTCTCTGTCGTTAACGAGTGAGCTATGAATACATGTTTACTACAAAGCTAAAAATTAATACTTAAATATATTAGCTACTACGTTATGCATGCGTATTCGTAATGCTGGTGTTCGATTGTAGCCTGGCAAATTTCATTTGGTTTAACATTTTCACACTTTAGTGCCTGTTTTGCCGTGCCAAAACACGAATATAAACGTTCGCATCGGTTCCAATACGTTGCAGAAAAAGTTTAATATATGTAAACGAAAAACTGATAAAAAAGTTTGGTGAGAAATTTTTTATATACATATATATATATATATATATATATATATATATATATATATATATATATATATATATATATATATATAACCGCATAGATGAACTTTTCCATTAGGCATATAATCAGCAAGTCTAGACCGCTCACTGAGAGCTATCCCGGATGTCATACAGAGAAGCCAACCCACGGACTTACTAACCTTTCTGTACCACTAAACCTTGCCTGATACAAATGTTCTTATTCTCACCAAGTCGTCGTGTTCCTACTTTCACCCTTTCCGACTCCATTACACATACATGAATATTTCATATAGAAAGAGGTTTTTGTTTACTATACACTTTTTACGCAAATATTAGGCAAGTATTAATCATGTAGAATATTTTCGTGAATATAATTACCCGTAATAGATAACTATATATATATCGATGCATTATGGCTGACTGGGATAGCTTTCGTACATTTATATCGGGTCTACATCTGCGTTCCATGTTTAAAAAGGATGTGTCCTCTATAATATCAGACCTGACGGAATGGTTAATTGTAGGTATAGACCGTTTAATACCCTCGAAAAGTTCCAGCAAACACCTAATAGACAGCCATGGTTTTCTCCAGAATGTGCTGCTGTTATTGCGTACAGAAATCACTTTTTTAAACTGCTTCCAACATAATTGATGTATGGAAAAAATATTGTAAGAAAATAATAAAAAACGCAAGAGAGGTATATGTTCAGTCCGTCAAGTCCAAAGTAGGAGAGCAGCAGCTTTGTTCCCACCAAATAGCAAACAAAATCCTGAACATAAGCGTGTGCTCTATCCCAACTATCATCAATGGACCTGAGTTAATCTCGTCAGCATCAGACAAGGTCAAACTCCTTGCCAAGAACTTTGCAGATAAGTCTACCCTTTGCGACCAAGGCCAACAACGCCCAATATTTCCTCCTGTATCAGAAAACACGCTATGTGATATACACATATTTGTACGTGATGTTGCCAAGGTAATCAAAAACCTTGATTCCAGTAAAGCAACCGGCCCTGACGGTATTCCAATTATAGTACTCAAAAAACTTCAACCTAAACTAGTGCCAATACTTACAAAACTGTTTAAACGTTTTCTAAAGGAGAATTGCTTGCCATCACCCTTGAAAATCTCATCAATATGCCCTTTATTTAAGAATTCAGGTGATCGTTCATCCCTCTCTCAGTACAGGCCAATAAGTCTCCTGTGCCTCATGACTAAGTTGCTGGAATCTGTGTTAAATAAAGAAGTACTCAAGAATTTCAACAAAAATAACATTCTTAGTGACAGTCAATATGGTTTCCGTTCTGCTAGATCTAGAGCAAATGTGCTTACATGTATATCGTATAGGATTAGCGAATCTCTCGACAAAGGCAACCTTTTTAGGGCAATTGCTCTTGACATATCAAAGGCCTTAGATAGGGTATGGCATAAAGGTTTACTTCCCAAGATCTCCAGCTACGGTATAGCTGAAAATGTCTTCTCAATTATTAAATCATTTCTCTCTGATAGGTTCATAAGAGTAGTAGTTCATGGGTAAAAATAATAAGCTCACAGTATTAATGCGGGAGTCCCTCAGGGGTCCATCCTGGGCCCAACTGTTTTCCTGATCTGCATTAATAATCTTCCAAATCACATCCTTACATCATTTTTAGACACTTTTGCTGATGACACTACCTTCTATTTGTAGCACATCTAAGACAGTAAACAGCCAAGTTCTCTCCGATTTTCTCTCCTCTGATCTTGATCACGTTGTACAATGGGGAAAGGAGTGGCTGGTTACTTTTAATGCATCTAAAACCAAGCTTCTATATTTACATCATCAACGTTCTGATCCCCATCTGGCATCAATTAAAATGAATGGCTCTCGTCTTGGGGAGGCCTCAAGTTTTGACAAGCTTCTGGGCTTGACCTTTACTCCTGATCTTAAATGGAATACGTACATCAAATATGTTGCAAAGGCCGCTGGACAAATGGTCGGATCCTTCCATCGATCAAGTAGATATCTCACTACTGATGCAATTCTCTATCGATATAAGAGCCAGGCAGTTCAAGGATTGAATACTGTTGCCACATCTGGGCAGGAGCTACTAGAAAGGACTTGCGCTACCTTGATAGGGTTTCAAAATAGAATTCGTGGCCTCGTGGGAGATGTTCTTTTCTCAGCGCTGCAACCGCTATCTTACAGAAGTGATAAGTGGTGACGCCTATGTAAAAATAACTAAAAAACTACAATTTATCATCCCATGAAAAAACCCGAAAAACTAAATGGAAATTAATTAGAATGAATGTTTAAACGAATATGGAAATTTGCTCGATTTTTTGCTAGTGAATGAAATTCAACGATCCACATATAACAAAGTATTATTTTCTTATTAAATAAATAGAATAATGGATTTTTAATATGAATATAAATACCCAAATTACACGATTAATTGTTATTTATGAACTTCAAATTAACCAATTTTCTCTATTAACGAACAGTTATAAGCATATTTACTTAGAATAAGTGCCTTACACCAAATTCATAAAGTAAATGTAGTATCGTAGTTACTATTACTAATCCTTTTTAATTCTTTAAGGACCGCTTCTGAATTTCGCTAAGTGTGCATCGAACGGATTGCATACGATTTACTTCGCTCAGTTTATCATATCAGAAGTCATAGAGATGTTCAGTCAGATCGGTAAAGAGGTTTTCTTGAAAAAGTAGTACAAACAGGAAAAACTACGAGAAATCTTTATATTTATAAAAGTGTGAATGTGTGTGTATGTGTGTGTGTTAGCACACTTCTCAATCTTAACGACTTGAATCTACATAGTTGCAATTTGGTATATAGGGTATTCAGACATGTGGAATATTTTTCATGCATTTTCATCCGTAAAATGGCTGTTAAGTTGAAAAATTGGTGCATCGTATTTTCATTCATTTATAGTGTTTCACGACTGTGCAGAAACGATCGTCAAAAACTACAGATTCATTATGTATAGAATATGTCGGTTGGAAACACATTTTTAAGATCGTCTAAGCTGGTTTATTGGTTTATGTACTTGACTTACTGTCCATATTTTTTGGTTTGAATCTCGGTGTGAGTATTTTTTAATTAAAACAAGTAAACTGTTTAGAACGAAAACACATAATACTCCCATGCACATATTTCAATTTCTTTCCGTTTTTGCTTCCATTTTCACCTTACGTTTAACATCTCCGGTATTTCTGTATATAGTACATAAGACTTCTGCATGAATCAAAATATAATATTTATGCGTATTTTACGACCGGTCAACAGCAAGTGGACTGCTCGTATATTATAAAGACTAGGCCAAATGTGTATTTTAAAGTCAGAGATCTCAATTTGTTGGAAACGTTTGTATTCATTTGGAAACTGTTCATATCGTATGACCGAACCCCCTTAGTTCAAAATAGACTTCGTAGCCTCGTAGGAGATGTCCTTTTCTCCTCCTTGCAACCTCTATCTCACAGAAGAGATGTTGCGAGTTTGTCTCTGATGTATCGTTATTTTCATGGAAAGTGTTCAACTGAGCTTCAATCTATGGTCCCCCCTCGCCAAACTTTCACAAGAAACACTCGTCTAGCTGTAAACACTATCAATAATTTCCCCCACTCTTTATCTGTTCCTAAACCTAAACGTAGATTCCATGAACAAAGCTTCTTTCTTAGAACTGCACGCCTGTGGAATTGTCTTCCGTTTTCCTGCTTTCCGGCTGACTACAATATGGTTGTGTTCAAGTCTAAAGTAAATAAGTTCTTGATGAGCCGTTCCATATAAGTTATTAAATTTACCAAATTTTCATTACTAATGATTACTATATTGACCAATTTCTACTGTACACTCTTTAACCCTTATCCTTGAGTGGCCTCTGGGCCTTGATAATGTGGTGATGCCTTTGTAAAAAAAAAAAAACATGCTATGATAAACACTTTACTTAAAGTCAAGCAAGGTGTGTATGCCTATTTGCGTCAATATATGCAGGTACCTCATTGCAAAAAAATACATGTAATAGAAAACAATATTCATGTTATTTAGGAGGCTGTCTCTGCCATACTAGCTATAAGTCTAACATTATAATACGCTTGTATGCTCATTAGCGTTTATAACAAATTTATAAGATGAATTCTTGAAATCATCAGCATCATGCATACCCATCTATTTATGATGGAAAAAGAAGAAAAACAAATCAGTGGGTAGACAAACTGAAAAATTAATTAGAATAATTCACATCCCAATGAAAAAAAAAATGAAAATGGAATAATTAGAAAAAAATTAATTACAAGACGTTACATTTCGAGATAATTATTATACAAAATGAATTAGAACATTTCACGTCTCGATGAGGACGTCACAAATTAGAAATTTCGAATTTATAGAAAACACGATTTTTTTTTCTGCTAAAAGATGTTATGTCCAACGCAAAGCGCGAAAAAATCAATTACTTAAAATTGATAAACTAGACTTATACAGACGAGAATGTATTAGTTAAAATTTAAGGGTTAATAATTATTTTAATTAAAATGGAGAACAATGTGCGGATATCAGGTAACTTTAAGGAAACCATTTGGAGTGCTTTAGGTTGATAAAATACAACACTTTTAATAGAGTAAATTTATCAATTTTGAAAATGGCGTTTATCATTCGTTTCATATACATCTTATAAGCAAAGTTATAGAAAGGTATTTCTCGATTATTGTACCACTTTGTTTTTATTTTCTAAAACAACAATATTTAACTCTAATTCGTGAGTTTATTTAGTTATGATTATTTATATAAGAAGAAAGAGCTTGATTAAAATCAATATTTATTTTATTATTCGTGTTATTCGGACTATGGTTCTTATATTGTTTGTTATTCAGACGTCTTTCGGCTGATGTAATAACCGATATTTTCGCGTGCACACTGTGGAACTCGGATACTTTTTTGTCGAACTTGACAGTCTGCAAAGACCCGTGACATAGTGGATGAAGAATTGGTAAAATTTCATTCTAAATCGTATTCTTCTGGTTGTTGAAGTTTCAATCGTCAGTGTAAGAAACATTCAATGGAACTGAATAAGGTTGGAGGTTATACCTAACCGAACCTTGTACTAATAAATATGAAAACTAGTATAGTACTCCCTAAGAGCATAATACAATTATATTTCTTTTATGAAAACCATTTTATTGAGTCAGAATTAATTGCATACGACCGCAATCTAAAAAAAAAAAAATTACATAATTCTTTATTAGACAGTATTTACATTTACCAACGACTTTAAGCTTCCATTTTTGTATCGCTTTTTTATGTACCTATTTATATATTTACATTTTGTAAATGAAATTTTAAAGTTATTTAAATATTATCACATCGTTACAAATTAGCCATTCAACTAAACTGTCAAGAATACCAAAAACTTTCAATGTCATATTAATCTACATTTATAGAATTATAGGATGTAAAAAATAGCTTGTTACAAAAATTGTGATCGATTTCCAGAAACATATACTTATGAAAACGTAATAATAGAAATGACCGAAGAAATAAACCAATCGATACTTTTCCTTGTTGATAACAAAAATTCAATGTAATACAACAAAATTCAATGTAATACAACAAAATTCAATGTGATACAACAAAATTCAATGTAATACAACAAAATGCAATGTAATACAACAAAATTCAATGTAATACAACAAAATTCAATGTGATACAACAAAATTCAATGTAATACTACAAAATTCAATGTAATACAACAAAATTCAATGTAATACAACAAAATTCAATGTAATACAACAAAATTCAATGTAATACAACAAAATTCAATGTAATACAACAAAATTCAATGTAATACAACAAAATTCAATGTAATACAACAAAATTCAATGTGATACAACAAAATTCAATGTAATACAACAAAATGCAATGTAATGCAACAAACTCTTTTAAAGACAATTCCACTTTTTCCCCCCTTAACATGCGACTGCGGACCGCTTGTGAATTTCATACCCTCATAAAACTTCCTCCTTCGGAGGAAACCGGTTCATAGGGTTGGTGCTGACTCCGCACACACACAATTCCACTTTTTACTATTCAAAATTTGCTTAGTGCTTAAAATAATAATCAGTGTGTAAAAAAATCTGGATAATATGGAGTACGTAGTAAATTTATCTATTTAAAAGCTGTGACTATCTGTAAAGTGATTCATGCAATATGTGGTTTTGCATTATCGTGAAACAGAATTGGACCACATCAATTAATACACGCAGATCTTATTATCTGCCAACGAGATTGTATGTCAACATAGGATTGCAGTACTTTTCAACAGTGATGCCTTATTTGTTTATCAAAACATTCCAGTAGAAAATAGCTAATAAGTATCCATATACTTTTCACCATATAATTTTCCTTGTGCAAATTTGGCTTTGAGAAATTTTAGGGAACTCCTAACGATCAAGCCAACGACCTAATTGTTTACCGTATTTATAAAGACACCACATTTCGTCACCACTGATTACTCGGTCCAAAAGGGAGTCATTTTTGCCCGATCGCTTGTGGTTTTAGGTTTACTCGCTTTATATATTGGCAGAAGTTTTGAAGAAACTGCGCCCAACACAAAAAGGCGGAAGTCTTATCCTGGCATGTTCATAATTGAGGGGTTTAATATACCTAGAAAATACTTTCTATCGGAAATTAAGGTTACAATTATTAAGAACATGTTAATTATTATATCGATCAATCTATTATATGAAAGGAAATTTGTTTGCGTCTGTGAGGTAGTTCTATATAGACTCCGAAACGACGAGGCCAATTTTTATAAATTTTCACAAAAATGGACTTTATGCATCTGACATCGTTCTTAGATAAGGTTTTGTATCGGAATGTCTTCAATAAGTATCGATAATCCAAAACAATATGATAAAAGTAGGAACAGTCGATTTTGACAAAAGTTAATCCATTATACAGCCTGACATCACACGAGCATTTGAGAAATTTATAACTGAATAAACCGAAAGGGCTGACATATAAAATCAAGTGTAAGTTATTTGATATGACAGGAGTGCGTTCGAAATGTATGTGTGTATGTATGAGTGTTCGCTCTTTCTGTATGTCTACAAAAGGCTTTTTTTCAGAGAAGCGGTCGCCGCTTCAGAACTTTTAAAACTTTATATATCACATATAAATCGTAATATCTCACAGTTAACAACGAAGCTCGCCTGTCTATTTAATTTGCTCGATTTCGGGAAGATAAATATTGAACATTTATCGCTCGCTGCATGTGGGTTAGTCTTTTTCCTATAACATCTTGGGGGGTTGGAGCGTTCAGCAGTAAATGAAGGTACTACCCCGCAGTCAAACTTGACCTCATTAACTCATTAAAACGGGCACCGGCCGAATCCAAGTAATTAAATAAATTCAAACGTGTTTCCGTTAGCATCTCGCGGTGGGGCAATGGTTAACGTCGCACTTTTTTTTTTCACACTTTAATTTACAACTTTGCCTCAACGGTTCGGGTTTGATCCTCATACTTGCTTTTTTAACCCCCCTCCTCATACACCCCCAAGCATACAAGCAACGCCGGGTACCCCTCGCTAGTATCTAATAAACAAGAGTTGTTTGTGAACGCTGTACCATTGTTGCAACTATTTAGCTACAGACGTAAAGCGTTTCTCATACCAAATTGACTCGTTTTCTTAGCGAGTGAAGAATTTCTTACAGATATTCGACTCAATTTAAGAACATCCGTAAACTCGCTTTGTATTATTTGACTACTTGGCCTATTGTTATCATCTTGAGTGGTATTTCATGTCCACAAGAACCCAAGAACCCGTGGTGTAGTTGATAAAGCCATTGCTAAAATTCAGTTGTAAAGTTTAAAGTTGCATCCTCAGTGCGGGCGACATTCAAAATACAATTGCAAATTACTTAAAACTTCTACCCGGTTATAGATGACAGCATTAGAGCATACAAAACTGTTGATTAAACGAACGGTTTTATTTGAAATTCTGTGCAGATTCCTGAGTTCGAAAGAAAGATTCCCCAGTTCGGAAGAAACATGCCAGAGTTAAACAGATAGATTTTAAAGTTCGATCCGATATATGTGAAGAAGTGTGGGGGTCACCTCGACCTAAATATAGTTAGAATAATAGTCAAGATAAGAACAGTAGTCCGAGAACTTAATTAATACGAATTATCAATCTTCATATCAAATATTTAGAAACATAAACCCAGTCTCTTTCCTGATATTTATTAACGATAATTTGTTTCGCATAAAGCCGATATTTGATTCTAATTAGTGAATTTCCATAGATAATTGGAGTGTGTTGCTAAGAAAAATGAAGTGCCCGCCAAGAAATGGTCAATCCAAACGGCCAATCGATATAAAGTCTTTGATGCGGGTACGGGAGTAATACCCAATGAATTATTGATCTCGGAATTAAAAAAAAACAAAACGGAATCTTTTGTTTTTGTGAAAAAGCACATACGCATTAACGCAAAGCTATACAAAACCCTAAGAATAAACAGTAAATTTCTCATTTGGCAGAGAAAAAGAGAATATAGTACATCCTATCATAAGGGAATGGTGAGACTTGACTCAGAAAGCATAGCTGATAAAGATAAAGGGAAAACAAACTTTAAATAGGTTTCGGCTTTGATCCAAGAAACAAATGATATCAGTAAAAACCAGCCGTTTTAAGACAAAGAAATGAATAGAAAAAAACATTACAGGAAAGAAGGAACGAGAAATAAAAAAATAATCCGATGCTTTGATGGCAGACCAAATACGCCTTAACCAAAAACGCTGAATCGGCTGTCATAAACAAGAACAAAGGGTTTATTGCAGATGAAAAATAGTTCTGGAAGAACTCAGGGTGGATACAAAAGAAATGGCAAATACCAGAAAACAAAATTCTGGGAACTTTCTCAATTACTGAAATGTATTGCCTGAATCAATCGCCAGTGCATATTGAAATCGCGCCAAGAAATTATGAAATTACAGTTCGAGCAAGAATAGAAAATTCGGAGGAAAATCTTTTCGGAATTCGATTTATCATAACGAGGGTCTATTCCTAGACTCTTTGTTCTCTTTTAGTAGTAGTTTATCTTTTGCGGATATTATTGTTTGTATTTAAAATTACGATATTCTCTCTTAAATAAGGTCTACTTTGCTTTGAACAGTAGACACTAACTAAAATATCTTAATGTATAGATATTATTTGAAAATAGATTAGAATGATGTAAATTGTCAAAATACATGTATACACATGTTACGTAAGGGTGTTATTATTAGACGAAGGTACCACTTGTGCGCGTATGTTACGTGAGTTCTTATTTAGTGTTCTTGTTTGTATTAGAAAGTCTTAGAGTGATAGACAGTCTTAGGAGAGATTACAGTCTTAAGAGTGTTCATGGAAGTAAGAGATCTGAGATATGACAACATTAACAGGTGTATATAAAGAGAGAGTGAGAGATTATAAATGAGAGAGATTGCATATAAATACATTTTGAGAAGGTATTTTCATATCTAGATAGACAGACCGATAATTGAGAGGTTTGCATTTATGCCGATGGATTGACAGGTTGGCATTTATGCTTAGACAGTCCGTATGAACGGGAGTGTTTGTATAACATAAATAGACGCATATACTTTCTAACACATATATTTTTTAGATGATGAATTTCGGATAGTTCTTATATATAAATTGACAATACATTTTTCATGTAATGATGGACAAAGGAGACGGCAGTTATAAAAAAAAAACATGAGGAGCATTTATTCTTCCACTTACCCGGTTGGTGGCTTTGCGTTCAGGAATTCAAAGGTTCACATTCTAATGTTTCAAAAGTGACCGTCTCACTTCTAGACGATTGAAACCCATGTCTGTACCCTGACTATCGTCTGACTCTGACTCTCTGCCTCCCTTCTTCTCTTCTCACTAACTAACTAACTAACTCACTTCCTATATTGAGAACTCCATGCATGTCCGGCCAACGTGACCACAATTCACGTGCCATCAACATGCGCGACCTGCACGTTTCCGAACATTCTGATTTCCCATTTTTTGTTGTTGTTTTGACAAAGGAATTCAACCTACATATCTAATTCATTTAACCCATATTTTATTATCCACATTCTTTCTAATGATGAATAGTTTATTTATTATTTATTTCATCAGAATCAACAAATTACTGGACATTCCATTTAAACCTATTGTTCTTTAAAACTTATCTCCAGGGTTCGATTCCTGCTTTCTCTCATTTTATTTTCATTTTAACTAAATCTCTCTATTTTTATACTTACATGAAAAGGGGACAGCCCTTATCATGTAACACACATATATAAATCTAAACATAATATTAAATATTTTTTAAATCACCACTATACATTATTATTTTTTTTCATTTTCTACCTTTGAAAATTGTAACGCTGGGTGAGGGGTAGCCAAACCACCTGCCAACACTGTCCTGCTTTTTGTTGATACCAACCAAGAGCTCTTTTTAGTAACAGCGTTGTTCCTTTAGTGAAATTGTCTTGATCTCTTTTGCACTTGGTTTACCAGGAATATTAGTTAGGTAGGACTTCACGTTCTTCTTATATATATATATATATATATATATATATATATATATATATATATATATATATATATATATATATTTCAATTGAAGCAAAATCAAATTTTTGCATTATATTCTGGACAAAAGTACGTTCGACATAGTAGGCACATTTCATATTACTGTTTTGTTTTAAATTTCTCATCATTTTGTTCAAGATGGGAATAGGACAACCTACTAGATACTTGACATTCATGCGCAATCTCATATATTTTATCCGAAAGATATCTTAAGTTTCTAACTGTCTGTTTAATAGTTATTGTTTGAATCACTTTGAAACTTAGTTCATCTGGTATATTTTCCAACTAGTTTTTGAAATTATTTTCACCAGTTTCGTTACTCCTAAAATTACTAGAATAATAGAGATATTTGTAAGATTAATGTCCTGTTGAATATCGTACGTAAAATCTTGGGTATTTGGACAACTTTTCTCTCTCAACAATGTATAACTCAACAATGTTGGGGGCACTAGATTCTACTAAGGGTAATAGATTTTGCTTCTTGTCCCGTACCATATGTCAGTTTTTATATCGCTGTCTGCGAGGTGTGTAGCTCTAAGAATTACATAGTCATAGTCGCTGGTGTATGGCTTATTTCCAATTGTTTTATTATATATTTTTTATCAGGACTTGTTGCTACTGTTGATATGCATCATTTTACAAATTGTCAGGTGGAAATATTTACATACCCTATTGTGTCTAATTGTATGGTACCCGTCCCTAACGGAAATTCAGAACTGGATTTTAGATGGCTGACACTCTTTACCTATGTGTGTCAAAGACTTCATTGTTGGCATTGCTGAGACTACTAATATTCTTAAAATCGTTAGTCACCGATTCCTTTTTTGGGAAGGAGACCATTTTAATTGTAATAGAGGACGGATCATTTCTTTAGCCAGTCTATTCAGTCTTCATGTGCGAATCCACGCAGAAAATATCTGTTGGGTGGGCTCATTCTTCTAGTTTCTTACGTTGAAAAATGTTGATGTATTCTGGCCACTCTTTATTGCTATTTCCGTAGTAGAGATGTTTCCTCATTTTGTCTCATTTAGAAGACATTTTTGCAAATTTCGTGATAGGGGTTGTTTTACTGGCTCTTGTTTCATGATGTTGTTGTATTATTTTGAGATTTGGATTATGGTCGCTCATCAAATATTGCCCGTCGCTCATGGAAGTGGCCAATCTACGAAACCCGTACTTGCTTCCCATCTGGGCAGGGACAGTATAAGCTGACAATAGTTTATTTATATTATTTAGTGCAGTGTTAATATTTTCCACTTTTTCGTAGCTAATGCATTCATTTCCTTTTGTTTCGATATAACAATGCCAAAGCATTTATATTCAAGTAAACACACAATGCCAAGATATCTACATTCAAATAAACGTACAAGGAACAGATAACTACATACGTTTTTAGTTGATATTTATTTTCAGTTATGAATGTTTGTTTATATATTTTTAACAGCAATCGAAATGCAACATCACTTTTGTGAAACTTTTTCTTACGTTTTGCATTTTCTGTTTATTTACTAATTCTGGCTTACACCATGGAAATCGATACACACACAAACACACATATGCATACATGTATAACCTGTAAAAACTACCAGTTTATTATGATATTATACTGAATATATGAATATCTTGAAATAAGTTCATGGTGAGTAACATGGGATACATTATTTTATTATGTGTTACATTGTGAGGAATTCTGTATATAACATTTTTAAACTATAGAACTTTTATTATGAATTTTTGAATATACATTTCCAGCATTCAGATCGATGACATGAATACATTATTTATATATGTAAATTTTTCTATGAACGAGATGCGCTTACTAAACATATACTCTAACTTAAAACACTTTTATGACTAAGTGAAATATTAAATAAATAGTATATATTAAAAAACCTACACAGCAAATTTTGGGTAGTAATACGGAATATATTTTAAGTTTATCGGTTTTGTATGGCACAATCACGTTGACACACCTGTTCTCGCCAGATCACCAAAGTTAAGCAACGTTGACCTTGCCAAGTACCAGATGTGTGACTATTTGGGAAATATAGGAGGTGTATGTACCTTCGAAGAAGGTTGGGCGTTGGGCCAGCACCCTCACCCTAAAACATAACTCCTCGGTACAAAAGCATTTACAAAAGTTGTGGATGGCCTATCCCCCTTCAATGACTCAATGTCTTGGTTTATGGTTTGGTTTGATCGGTTATTGTACATGAGCGTTTATAATATGCATAATATGCATATGCTTGTTAAACCCAAATGCTATCATTTCGCAATTTATGTACTCCAGTCAACAAGGTAAATAACATGGGCAGATTATTTAAATTAAATTTTTAGCAGTTTTCTACCTCCCTAAAAATATACATGAAAATGTAAGACCTTACAGTATATTCATAACATTAACATTTGAAGTCCTGAAACACACACACACATACACACTATATATATGCATATATATGAATACACACTCATAGACACATACACCCACCCACCTACACGCACATACACACAGGCACATATATATATACATTTAGTGTGTGTGTATATATATATATATATGTGTGTGTGTGTGTGTGTGTGTGTGTGTGTGTGTGTGTGTGTGTGTGTGTGTGTGTATGTGCTCAAGGACTTGTAAATCTTAAAATGCGTTTTATTATTTTCTGCCGGTTTTTCTCTTCTGATTACAAGTAGTTAGTTTCGAAATGCCATGAGGTTCTTATCTATTTTCCTTTTATTTTCGCCCTTATTGACCTGATGATTTAATAAACTTCTGTGTAACTTTGATTCTTTGTCTTTCTAATTTAATGTACATGTAAATATAGTATATTTAATTTACACAAATTATTGGCAGTGGAATCTCAATTTAGAGAAACCCACCTCATCAGACCAGTCTCTCTGTATTAAGATTCCTCTGAAACATGTATACACATATGTAACCAATAATCTTTGTCTAAGAAACATACTATATACCTGCTCTGTCTCCATCGAGCAATCTTATATAAACTCGGATTTTCCAGTCGATCTCTGCCATTATATATATATATATATATATATATATATATATATATATATATATATAGTAATTTATAAAATATATATGGCGATTAAGCTACACTGAATATTCTGCGTTTCATCCACTATAGGATTCGTCAGGCTTATGCGCGAATTCTGTGGTTGCTTCTTGTTTTTATATATGTTGAGGATTTCTAGTTAGCCAATCAGCTTTCTAGTATCCACCGCGCCTCTTCCTATCAGCCAATGGGCATGCATTTTATCGAACAAAGGATCTGTTTTAGAACTAGGTTAGTGGTTCAAGGTAGATCTTTTCCTTCCTTTTATATATATATATATATACCTATGTGTACACACATACATGCACATATATATACATATATATATATATATACATATATGTGTGATCGTTTATGTATATTCATGTTTGTTTAATTTATTTATTTGTTTGTTTTCTATTGTTATTGTTAGTTTTAAAGCTATTTTGTATCGCTATCCTAGAGTAAGTTTTATTTTGTGAACACAGTTTTTTGCTATTTCTCGTCTAAAGTTTAATAGATTTTGAGGTTCTTTAAAGTACAGGATAGCACATTTTTCATGGAGGCATACTTTACATGTGTCGTCTAAATGTCTGCACGTGGTAGCTTGTCTCATTATTTTCCATTCGACTACCGGCGAATGTCCGCTTTCTTTGAGTTCCCAGTATTTATTCCCTAGTGTTGTTTTTATACGGTGTTTTTTATTTTTGAATGTACTTTTTTGGTCATAGTATCGGGTTATGAAATCTAAGGAAGTCATGCCTATGTAATTTTTACTTGTTATTCGGGTTTTCATTCGCAAATATTGTTGCTTGATAAAGTACACTTTTTTTAGGCATTTATTTTGGACTGGGCAAAGTGTGCGGTGTCTACAATTGCATTTATCTTGTTCGTTATTAGTATTTTTTATGGTATGATTGTTCTTGTCCGGGGTTGGTTTGTTATTATTATTATTATTATTATTATTATTATTATTATTATTATTATTATTATTATTATTATTATTTCTGCTAGTGTTGATTTTATTTCTGTCATGGTGTCTACTTTTTATTTTGTTGTTGTCTACATTGTTTTCATTTAGTATTTTGTTATTAGGTGCTTTAATTATCATCTCTAAATTTTCGCAACAACTGTAAGATAACTTCAAGGTATTTTTATTGAAGATTTTGTGTAAGGGGTTGGTTGCGGGAAAGTGTTTTTCAATAAGATCTAGAAATTTCTTGCCAACTTTTGTTTTTAAATTTTTTTTTTATAATTTATAATTTTTAATATATATATATATATATATATATATATACATATATGATTATTTTTTTTGGAAAAGTGCTCAATTAAAAGGAAAATCCGAAATGTAAGAGCGTATTTATATTTTGTGTACAGAAAGTTGTTAGATGAGACAAATCATTGGTACAGTCGGTTTCAAGCCCGATAATAAGGAGCGTTTAAGACGAATATTGGCTGAAGAGAGCTTGATAAGGATACCTTAAACTCTCCTTATTATCGGGCTTGAAACCCACGGTACCAATGATTTATCTCATCTAACAACTTTCTGTATACAATATATATACATTTTCAATTTATCTGTCCATAAGCAATATTTTGTTGCTACACAGACATTAGCATATTTCGGTCTTCTAGTATTTAGTAACTAGAGACCTCTTCATGCAACAACGCTTATTTTCGGAAGCGGAATTCTTAATAAAAAACGAAAATCAACTTTTAGTAAAAGAACGCTTTTTTTTGTAAACGAGTCATGGGGGTGAAGTTCAGCTCTGCGGAGAATAGGGTGAATTGGGTACGAATTTGTTTTTTTTTTTATTTTCCTATTTGTCTGTTAACTTATTTACCCGTGTCTTTATTCATTCATGTTCATGTTGGTGTTAGGGAATAGAGTTTGTAGGATTAGGGGGCTGAGGAGTTAGATTCTAAAGCCAGAGCTATGTAGATTTTATTTTAAACAAGTATGACGTTCTCCTGTCTGTTGCCCACTGTTCGTCTCAAACTTCAAGGGCAAGTGTGATTTAAATTCATATTTATTATGTTTTTTTTAAATTTATTCATCACTACGAAAAGGTTAGGATTTACCTGGGCCAGTTTACAATACGCTTTCGAAAATAAGCGTTGTTGCCTGAGGAGGTCTCTAGTTACTAAATATTAGAAGATCGAAACATGCGCATAAATGTGTAGCAACAAATTACTGCTTATGTAAAGACAAATTAAAAATTTAACTTGCTCAACTTCCCTATTAAGCATTCTTGTATTAACCTCATTATATTTCACTGCTTACCCCACCTCTGAAACATAGCAACCTTAAATTATATATATATATATATAGAGAGAGAGAGAGAGAGAGAGAGTGTGAGAGAGGAAGATAGATAGATAGATTAATAGATAGATAATATACAGACATATATATATATGTCATTGTGAATTTATATCTTTGCATAATCTATATATGTATGTATATATATATATATATATATATATATATATATATATATATATATATACTAGCTGCACCCTGTCACGCGTTTCTGTGGTTCAAATTGGCGCAATAGGAAAGTTTCAAAATTAGAAAAACCATGTTTCTTATAGGTTTAATTTTCCATTTTGCATGGGTACACAGTTTTTGTTATTCCATTTTCTTAGCTGATATAGAGATTTTCTGGTTTGGTGACTCTTGAATACGTAACATAAATTGTCCATGTGAAAAAACAGTCAGTGTGTAACTGTAAGACCCACAATTGTAAAGATTGTTCCCTGTGCTTTGTTGATGGTTATTGCAAATGACAATAAAATTGGAAAGTGCAATTTCCTAAAGTGTAATGATGTATCCGATGGAATCATATTAATGCATGGAATGAAGATATATTCATCTGTGAAAGATCCTGTTAAGATTGTTATTTCTATTATATTGTTTGTTAATTTTTTTACTTCAAGCTATGTGCCATTGCAAAGCTTGGATTGGTTTATATTTCACAACATGATAATTAGTACACCAAATTTCAGTTGCAATACATGCGGTGTCATCCCTGGCAAATGTAGCTGTTGGATAATTAACCACTTTATCTGCTTTCACAACAGTGTCGATGGATTTGAATTTGACTACGTGACTTGGAATTTTACATTGAATAATAGCGTTAAGTTCATAGACATCTTTTTATTGACCTGCAAGAATAGCTCATTCACTCAGTCAAATGGAATTCTCATAATTTGAATATCTGCAAAAATCTTTAAACTACCTATTCTTTTGATGAAATAAAATTACAGAAGTTAAAATCAAAGAATTTTGGCCTTAACTCTGATCAGCTGGCACTTTTTCGTACCCAATTTCCCACAAGTGATGCAAAAGTTTTTTTTGTGCGGAACGAACAGTCTGCAACTGGTCATGCATATTTTGAGTTAAGTTTAATGTCTTCACATGGAACAAAAAAGTAGAGTATTTGAGGCAAGCATTTATTTCATCTGCTGGTGTTGATTGAAGAATAACAGGTAACATTTGTCTGAAATCTCCTGCAAGCAATATTACCGCATTCCCAAATGGTCTGACATTGCCACGCAAATCTTGCAAGGATCGACCAAGAGCCTCAAGTGATTTTTGCGTACTATTGTGCATTCATCCTAAACAATAAGTTTGCATTTCTACAATATTTTCCCCATATTGGATATTTTGGAGATGTTGAATATGAGATTTTTGAAAAATTGAACGTTTTAAAGAAGAATAAATAATTCTTCTACTTGGCAGCAAGGTCGCAGGTATTCCTCATGCAGCAAGGGCTAAGGCTATGTCATTTTGTTACCAAATGGCTGCCAAAATCAATTTAATTAGAAAGGTTTTACCTGTTACTTCTGGTTCTGTTCAAGGTAGCAGTAATTTCCAAATAATTTCTATTCTCACAGTCAGTAAATTAGGTGACTTAAATAGGATGTATCCATGTTTTGACAATGCCTTATTAACTGTAATTAATTTAGTAGACTAAAATAGGATGAGGGATTAGAGATGGACAGACAGAGAGGAAGATATATAGATGGAAAAGAGAAAGTGAGAGGGAAATAGAGAAAGAGAAGGAGATAGAGAGATAAAGGGATTGATAGATAAACAAAGAGAGGGGGACTTAGAAACAGAGAGGGATGAGACAGATGAAAGGAGAGAGATAGAGGGCATTAGAGAGAGAAAGGGGATCAAAGAGAGATGGAGATGGTGATACAGAGAGAAAGATAGATTGAGAGAGGGAAAGGGAGAGATGGATAGAGAGAAATATTAAGAGAGGAAGAGAGAGGGTAGAGAAATAGAAGGTGAACTACACTTCACCATTTTTTCCGTGTTCAGTAGAGAAGAAATCTTTTGAGACTGAGGCAATTTTAATGTTTTGTTATTACCCAGAGTACCCCCTTTTTTTGGGGGGGGGGCTAGATTTTCCTCACATTAGAAACCGATCGGGTTATCTGTACTTTCACTTAACAAATTAATAAAAGAAAAAGATATTGTAAAATTTGAATTTAACATGAAAATTCTATTTAAAAAATAGCACGATAACATAAGTTCATAAGTGCCACGTTAGGTACTCCTTGGGCGTTGAGTTCCATGGCGACCAGTATAATTATTTAATGGTCGCTCCCTTATGCCCCCCTAGTCAAGGCTAACGCATGAACAGGTAACATTTTTTATTTACTGACGTTGGCTTAGTAACTAAGCGATTTCTTGATAATTTCGTAACCCTTAAACGTATGCCGGAAAATTTAAATTGGTTCATTTTTGTTGTAATAAAAAATAAAAGTTTCATTCAACACAAAACCAAAAACACATATTAATGATAAATGATTTATTATTCTATTCCTTGAAATTTACTAATTTTTAAATAACAAAAAGTAACACAAATATATTAATAAAAAAATAGTTGCTTATGTGCGCATAAAAAAAACTTGTTTTTTTTTCTAGATTAGGGCCAACTTATAATCACCCCCAACCTCCTCATCTGAAGAACAGCTTCCGGAATAAACACCACTTTTGGAGGGAGGGCTATTTGCAAAATTTAAGTGATATTTGTTGTCAGCATACCCACCCGAAAATACTATTAAAAAAATGGAGGGGTCAGTGCCCGTGACAGAGAACTAGATTTATTTATCAATAAAAATTGCGGAGAAATAAATTTATTTATCAATAAAAGTCGTCATTTAAAAAAGAAAATTGTGGAGGTGGAAAAAATTATCCCGAAGTTTATTACAAAAACGTTTTGTTTTCGCATTATTCAACAATTTGTTCATCCGCGCATGTAAATTAAAAAAATATTTGTAAAAGTGAGAAGTTATCAGTAAATGATTTATTTTTTTAAATTTATTTATTTTACATTAGGTCCACCTCCACAAATGTTAAGAACGACTTTCAGAATAAACACCCTCAACCTCTCCATGTTAACAACGGATTTCGGAATAAACACCATTGGGGGGATATTTACAAAATTTAACTGATAAAAGTCGTCATTTAAAAAGAAATTTAAAATCAAATGTTTGTAAAAGTGAGAAATTATTAATAAATGTTTAGTAACATTTTTCAGTGCTAATGCAGAGAGTTATCCGCGCTATTTTTTAAATCGTATTTCCACGTTTAATTAAAGTTTTATGATATGTTTTTTTTTCATTCAATTGCAAGGGTAAAGTACAGAATAGGTACAAAACACCCTCCCCATGTTAAGAATGTTTTTTTAAATAATAACGTTATTATTTCAGCATGGATTTCTCTCTGCATGAGTACCCATTTTTCTTTTAATATTCATAAAAAGTAAAACTTTTTTTCAAAATAAATAAATAAATGTAAATGTGACAAATAAACGTTTAGTTACGGCAACGTCAGTAAATAAAAGATGTTACGTGCGGGGTGGGGTGGGGGACTAAAGGAGCGACTGTTATTTTTTTCTGCTGGTCGCCAGTGAACTCAACGCCCAAGGAGTACCAAAATGTAATTTTTTTTGTCAAATAAATAAATTTCAAGCAATTTTTGCAATAAATAATAGATAGCAACTTCGTTAATTTTACGACTCGCCCCAGCATATTATAAACTTCCCCATGTTAAAACTGCTTTCGGAATGAACACCACCAACCTCCCAATATTAAGAACGGCTTTCGAGGTTTATGGAAGGGCGTGTTTTTTTTAACATGGGGATGTTAAGGTATTTATAATACGTTGAGGCATGTCGTAAAAATGAAACAGTTTAGAAAAAGTTAAAACAAACTTTTTTATGTAAACAATGCCGTGAAAAGAAACTAAACAACTAAAATGTAATATTTCATGAGTGAAAAACCTTAACATAAATAAAGGAATTTAAAATTAAAAAAATTGTAAGTACATTAATGAATTTACATTTTTAAAATATATGATTTATTTATTTTTCTGTGCTATTGCAGAGATTGATCCGCGCTATATTTTTAAATCGTATTTCCACGTTTAATTAAAGTTTTATGATATGTTTTTATTCAATTGTAAGCTTAAAGTACAGATTAGGTACAAAGCACCCTCCTTTCCCCATGTTAAGAATGGCTTTCTAAATAATGTTAATGATTCAGTACTGTTCCTTTCTGCTTAAGTTTAACATTTGTTTATTAAATTGTGAGGTGAAAGTCCAGAATAGTTACAAAACACCCCTATCCCCATGTTAATAATGGCTTTCTAAATAATAACGTAATTATTTCAGCAGGGTAGCTTCTCTGCATAAGTACCATGTTTTGTTTTTAAATTGATAGGCGAAAGGACAGAATTATTACAAAATACCATCCCCATGTTAAGAATGTCTTTCTAAATAACATTATTTCAGCACGGTATTTTCTATGCATACGTTCTATCTATTTTTGTTTATTAAATTGTTAGGTGAAAGTATAGAATAGATGCAAAACGTCCTCCCTATGTTAAGAATAGCTTTCTAAATAACGGTATTATTTCAGCACGATACCTTCTCTGCATAAGTACTATCTTTTGTTTATTAAATTGTTAGGTGAGGATATAAAATAGTTACAGCACACTCTCCCTTTCCCATGTTAACAATGGCTTTCTTAGTAGCGTTATTTCAGCACGGTACCTTCTCTGCATAAGTACCATCTTTTGTTTATTAAATTGTCAGGTGAAAGTATAGAATAGTAACAAAACGTCCTCCCCATGTTAAGAATGGCTTTCTAAATAACATTATTATTCTATTATTATATTATTATGGTACTTTCTCTGCATAAGTACCATTTTTTGTTCATTAAATTGTAAGGTGAAAGTACAGTACTCATGCAGAGAGTGATCCGTGTTGAAATAATAACGTTATTTTTTAAAAAGCCATTCTACACATGAGGAGGGGAGGGGAGGGTGTTTTGTACCTAATCTGTATTTTAACCTTACAATTGAATAAAAAAACATATAAAACTTTAATGAAACCTGGAAATACGATTAAAAAAATAGCGCAGACCACTCTTTGCATTAGCACCAACTATTATTAAAGCAAGATACCAATCCGTAAAAAAACTGTACTTTTACCAACCAATCTTATATCGAAAACAAAAAAAAAAAAACAAAAAAAACTCAAAAAGCAAGCGACAAACTTTTTTTTATTGCCTTATCTAATAAAGAAAAAAATGTTTAAATTAAAAAAATTTGGAAGATAAACAAATGAATTATGTTTATTTTTTGTTTTGTTTTTTACTTATCGAGTAAACAGAAAATGAAATCTACTTCGTTTCGTGAATTCGTGGCTGTGAAATGAATCGAACGGGAAGTTTAGTTTTATCAACAAAACACATTCGCACTAACGGTTACGAAAATATATTTATTTTATTTAATATTTTAATAATTCGCGAGGTAAATTTATTTTAATAACATAAAAACATCCCTCGACTCTAAAGATGGGTTGTCTGAAAATTTCAAATAAATTGGCAACGTAGAAATATGGTTTTATTCGCTTATAACGAACCAAGAATTACATTTATATATATATATATATATATATATATATATATATATATATATATATATATATAGTGACTTCATATATGCATATGTGCGTATATATTATGCTATATCTTTTGTATACAAATAATACAATTTATATTTAAATCGATATATACATATGCTATTTTCCTTCGATCGCTTGAACTCATTAATAAATTGCATTTTAAGATTTCCCGCTACATAGGATAAATTCCTTTTTTTACTATCCTTATTCCTTAGAAAATTATTTTATTATATTTTATGACATTCATCCTTTCGGTTGTTATTATCCTCATTTGATTTTAAAAATCTTTTCCGGAATGACAAAAATCCCGTTCACAATTTTTTTTCTTTCCGCCTGAAATAACATCGAGCGGTTAGCTTTGTTTGTTGAGACATTCATTTTACTCTCGGGGGAATAACCTCCGATATGGCATAAACGCGCGCATTCTTTTTCTGTTTGTATTGTTGGAAATATTGCGCTTCATTTGTTCGAGTTTAAAAGGAAAATAATATTCTATAGAATTTATGCCACAAAGAAGCTTGCAACACGTGGAGAATGTATTATGCCTCAACGAATACTAGGTCAATGTTATGTTAAACTACATTACTCGTAATCTATATGACATATTACGATCAATAGTTACTGCAGTATAGTTATAAGGATATTTGAAATGCAATACATCGATTTACATATGGGCCAACAAAGAATATGCTACTTTTTGGGGCGTTTTGTACCAGATATGTTATGTAGATATAAGTAGACGCTATACATTATTTAAACTTTAAATTACAGTGTAACGACTAATAAAACAACATTATTTTCGCCGCTGTTTAACATTTACATATAAATCAGTTTTATCTACTTTCATTCGAGCAGATAAAAATGCTTATATTGTTTTAATATACTCATACACAATTACACACATATATACTTTGATTGGTTAGATATTGGCACTTACAATAACATCATGAGATAATCTATGGAATTACATGATGCATGGTCTTCGGTTACTTAGAGAAAAATAGGTAATAGAATACATTATTCCACCGTTATATTGGTCACTCTATGCGTCGTTATAGCTACGAGGCATCTATATTTAACATGCTGTAGAATCACAAGTATCGTTTTAACATTTATGAAAACTTTATTTATCATCTTCGTTAGTATACTTGTAATGAGAAAAGCTTACTACCGGAAAGTATTAGAGGATTAGAGACAGTCTTTTATGAAGATAAGTGTCCAGGTAGAGGTAGAGGCAGTCCTGTAGGAAGATGTGCCGTATTAAAGTCTGTTTGCGGCCGTAGTCATATCGACTTGGTTGTCTTCTGCCCGGCCTCGAACCTGAAAAAACAATGGCAGGGAGAATTGCCGCGAGTTACGTGATTAACTCGCCTAAGAGATAGTCTCTGATTAGGCAAACTTGAAGGGAAGCCGACCGCTGCAACCAGTCAGCAATGGTGATAACAATCAAATTAATTCCAAATCTCATGTTGCAAGAGTTCGCTTTTGTTGCTATCTATTATTAGAAAGAGAAGATCAGCACTTATCAGATGTTTTCTGTGAATACTGTGGTCAAATGCGTAGTGGTCAACATGGAGAGTCACATTTTGAATGAATAACGTATGTGCAATAACATCTCATGAGAAATGCAAAATGCCTTTTTACGGTTAACAGATTTATTAATGACAAATATATATATATATGTATATATATATATATATATATATATATATATATCACTGGAGGAGATCTCGTAAAACGTTATTAATTAATCAACCGTAATAAACATCTTCTAAACTAATCTTCCCTCACTATCTAGTTTTTTTACGGGAAAGAGATAAACAGGAGTCTCAAATTACACTTGATTTCAAACTCACAGTGCAGGAAAAAAGACGGACCGTTGTTATTTCAACTCTTATCATGACGTCACTAATTACATCTGGCAAATTATACAACATAGAATCATATTTCTATTTCTATGCGTACTGATAATGGACATACTGAGTTAAGGAACTCGATAGAAATGTGTTCATTTTTAAATCATTTTCTTTTACAGTTTATATATTCGAATGTCTAGTTTCTAACAAATAAAATTTATTTTATTCAACGCCGGTATTTACGTTATATATATATATATATATATATATATATATATATATATATATATATATATATATATGTGTGTGTGTGTGTGTGTATATATACATATATATGTGTGTGTGTATATATACATATATATATATTGTAATAAAATAAATCATCAAAAATTACGTTGCCACTGAGCAAGAACGTTTTTCGTGTACGTTTCTGACATTGGCATCTGTTATTAGAGTACTTGGGATTAGATGAATATTTTACTACTATCATAATTAAAGAAGAATAAAGCGGACAACTATGTTTCTGTAATCAGCAAAATATGGAAAACTTAATTTTTTCTTATTTAGTTATTACTAATTTACTTAGAAGTTGGGTGTTTCTTTTTACTAAAGAAATCGATGTAGTTTAAAGTATACAAGATTATTTGTGTATTAGATAAGTATCTTATTTATTTTTTGGTAGTAAAACATACGAAAACACTTCAAAACAGATTCAACATATCAATCAGGAATACTCTTACTTGATATTTAGTATGTAAACAAATAGAATGTATCTATTACTAGTGTAATACTGTGTGAATTAATGTTTGTTATCTAAAGTCTTAGGAACATGTCTAGTTTCAAGTTTAAATGGTCATCATCCATTTTTTTATACCAGATTATCAGTGACAATTTTCTTCGGTATATCAAGAACTGTTGCTTTTGAAAAATAGCATAACCATAGTCTCTTAGTAAGGTAATAGACATCAGAAAGTATGCAGATAGATATATGGTTATTCTATTAATCCAAGAAGTTGTACGAGATCCCTAGTTATATTATGATAAATAAAAGGTTCCTTTTGCGTACAATATTTCAGACAAAGGCAAAATAATCGAACGTATTTCTAAAATTAAAGGATAGTATAATATTCTGAAAAACAGAAATTAATGTTTCCGCAACAAGATTTCAAATATGTTAACCTGCATCAAAACAGGATTCACAAGCTAATCTTTGAAACCTCTAAAGTATTTCATGCATGATGCATGCTAACTTACAGAAAACAACAAGAGACTTTGAGACTGCTTAGACAAGAGACAACAAAAGTTTTATTGGATGTGCATTACTATGCACTTATAATCGGTAGTAAGTCATCAAATAGTTAATAAGCAAGAAAATCTATCAGTACAAATAAAGCTGCAGGAAGATATTTTCAGTGGATTCATTAAACCATATTCATTTAGTAAAAATTTTAAAAAAATTGTAGCCTCGATGATTAATGTACGGAGAAAAGCATTGTAGGAGGAGAAGAGGAAAGTAGACTTTGTGTATATTAGTTTGAATACGTAAGAGGGGGAGAAGGTGCTTACGCAAAACAATAAAAAGGAACACGGAAGCAATACGGCAAATGATTGAGAAAGGAATTATGAGACAGTATACGAAAAAGAGGGGCCAAGTTAAAATAGTAAAAAAAAAAATATGTGGTGGCAGTAAAGGAAAAATATATTAAAAAAACACGTGGCGGAAAGAAAATTATTTTTTAAAGTGTACTTAGGAGTGCGTGCACATATTTGCTGCACAAGTTTGGGAGTTAGATTTTGGTTTATGGAAATAAAATCTGAACTATTAGTAAGAATATACAAATTTTATGACTAAATAATAAATCGAAACCCGAGTGCATGTGACATTATATTTTTGCTTTTATTAATGTTAATCTGCATTTATTTGATTACACAAACCATTTTATTCAACGAAAGCGGCTAGTGACAAATAGATTAGCATTCCTGAAAAGAAAAAAAAAAACTAAAATTAATTTTCAGGTTTAGTATATTGTGCATTTTTACTGATTTATTATAATTTTGAAGATAAAATATAGCTTGCGCGTTATTTTAAAGTACTTAATTCAATTTCATGGAGCAAGCATTTATTATATGAAGGAAAAAATAAACCGATTTTCAGCGGGCTTTTACACCGCTATTTAGATATGTATTTAACATTTTTGAAAGCATAAACATTATAAACGTCTGGAAATATTCACATATACAACTTCAGACTTAAGCGAAAAAGGGAAAGTAATCAAATGTATATTTACCCTCTATTTTCCCACCACTCAAATCGTCCACATCCTAATTTTTTGAATTTTTATCCACCTTCATAAAAGTTTCTACCCTATGCTTATACCCCTGCTTTATACCCCAACCCCCTCGATGTACACGTAACAGAAAGGCAACCCTAGGATAATTACTACATATTATATAATATATATTTGTATTCTGAAATTCATTATTATAGCCTTACAACTACTCACCCATACCACACCATATCTTACTCCTTTAACTAACCTACGGAACTTTCCTCGTCTCATTAAATTAAAACCCTAGTGCAGGACGCCCCATTTAATCACTTTTGTTCAACCCTGTTTAGAATAAACCCTTTCACCTTATCATCATCATAATATTGCTCCTAAAATTATACTCCGCCTCAAAGTGCTGTTGTCGTCTCGGTTGCATCTGTCAATAAAATGTCCCTGCATAGATAATAGGCATTTTACACACCGATAAAATAGAATTACCACCGATTCACACTATACCTCCCTCTAAGCCTTAAGACATAGACTACATACATTCAAGACTATGATAGAGACCCTATACACCTTTTTAGATTACACTCTATATTATACGCTCCTCCTTTATCTTCCATAGCACTCCCTCCAACGTCATCTATAATTTTATTGATTTATTTCGTTCCTGATGAATCCCACACTAGACATCGCATCCCCATTATGTTACCTAGTATATTCTATACTCTTCTGATAGGAAGCATTAGGCTTCGAAATGCCTTTGCATAAAGATTCCGTCTATTCCCCAACACATTATTCATACTGTATTGAATAAATGAACCATTCTAGATTCATCAATATATAGTTTTTGTGACTTTATAGTTATTGTTTCCATATATATATATATATATATATATATATATATATATATATATATATATAAAATGGGTTAAAAAATTCCAACGAAAGAAAGATGTATATTTAAATAAGGGAGTAGTCACTAACAATGTGTATTTTTAACATTATTTTATAATTCCGTGTCTAGGTTTTTCATTAAGAATTATGTTTGAATCATTGTAATTATGTTTGTAAGTCATTGAAATCGTTTTTACGCGCGTTTCAGACGTTCTGTGAGGCGTCCTCGTCAGAAATTATTTTCAAATGTGTTGGAGATGTAAAAATGGCAATTTTCCTAGTTCATTGAAGTGTTTTTAAGGGGTGGAGGCTTGTAAGTGTTTATTATTCATTGGCATGTTCAATTTTTATTACTCTTTTATTGGGCTTGTCGATGCCGCTCACCTGGTTGTAGTCACTCTCTCTTTCTGCTAGTGTTTTTTTTTCTTTTCAATTTCATTGATAAAGATCTACAATATATAGGCCGTAACAAAAAATAAATTAATCATTTATTATAATAAATTTAAAACCTCTAACCGGATTATAACAGAATACTTTCTCCCTCCTCTAGGTGCTTGATAAGACTTACTTTGTTCATAAATTCAAATGCGCTTTGAGAGACTGTATCTTGGACAATAGAGGTGAAAACATATACAAAGGTTGGACTGCCTAAGTTTTGTCTAGGAGATTAGAACGGAGAACAATGCTATATTTAAGCTCTTTACTAATAAACATTCCTGTCCATTGTTCTGATTTAGGAAGATTTTAGTTGACAGCCCGTCTATACTTGAACTGAACAATAATAAGCGAAAACTTGAAACAGTAGAAGCATTACAAAGAAAACTTAAAAATAACTATTATTAATAAAATAAACTTTACCAATATAAAGTGTTTGTAAATTTATTTAAATAATTAATCAATGTAAAAATATGCACGCTATTTAAAATTATATAACTTGTTGAAAACCAGTAAGATTACTCTATTCCTGATTGAATCTGGAACGAGAAAAAGTACTTAAACTAACGATGAATATTGTCATTACATCAGCCAGTCTAGACCAGAAGTAAATACATAAAAATTATTTTATTACATGAAATATGCCTAAAAGAAAAATGCTGTATATATATATATATATATATATATATATATATATATATATACACACACATAAATATATATATATATATATAATGGGGCAACAAGAGTATGAAATGAAAACACAAAACTATATATTGATAGATATAGAATGGATCATTTATTTAATAATGGAATACAGGCAAAATTTTTGGGATAGTAGGGACTTTTTATGCCAGGGCATTTCAAAGACTAATGCTTCTCATCAGAAGAGTAGAGAAGGTGCTAGGTAGCATGGGGAAGATGCGGCGTCTAGCGTAAGGTTCATTAGGGACGAAAGATATTTAGAGGAATTATAGAATTTGGAGGAAGCTTTATTGAATTCCAAATAAATAGGGAGAAGCTTATTATATATAGTATAATATATAAGATTATATATGGTCTTCAACATAGTATTGAGATGCAGGGGTATATGTATTATGGTTTAATAGGGGGTGTATTGTTGTTGCGTGCGTTACTGTCCGTTGAGTCTGTTTTCGATGCAGGAAGTATCTGTGTTTTTTTTTTCGTTGATTAGCATTTATATTCACGCTTTACAACGTTTTTATCTACTACCCCCCTTCTTTCTTTTCACTCTTACAATTTTCCTCTCCTTACATGTTTTATTCTATACCGTAGATAGGATCACACCTAGATACAATCTCTATCTTCCTTTTATGCCGAATATAGATAAGTGAAGATGTCCGACATTCATACAAGCGAACTTACTTTTGGAATAATCCTCGTATATTCTTGTAATGGTTAATATCACAACAAAAATACTCATTAGTGCGTATTATAGATGCATTGTCAGTCCATATTAACTTACAAAACAGGTAAATCTAGCGCGACACTAACGTACAAAAAATTATTGTGATTTAGCAAATACAAAAACCTTTGATAAATACTGGCGGGTTAGAAAACCGATTGCATACACTTCGGGCATTTGTGATAGACTCAAAAATACTTGGTTATTAGATATAGGCTACTGAAATACATAATGATCAACATTTACGATTTCAATCGTCTAACACGTCTACTGCATGTAATAGTGCACTGTGATGTCCACATATGTTATAGATAAACACTATCCATATACCAGGTATTAAGAATTCCATTATTATTAATGCAAACAGACAATAATAACAACACATTCGTAAGCTCGTAATAAAGAAAATAATAAAACTACATTCATAAAATACAATAAACATTAAAACACGCATATTTCCTGGGTTGCTGAAATTGAAAACGCGAAGTGACTCTTTCAAAACCGGAAATATACAATAGACAAACGAACAGCGTATGAAAATAACGGAAAACACGACACGCAATAGTAACTTCCAAAGTTAAATTTTATTATAAACACTAAGCTACGAGAAGTAGGGGATACTGCAATTAAGTGAGAATAAAAAAAGAATACATTATAAAGATGGGGAGGGGTATCTTTGTCTACTATTCGAAGATGCCAACGAGAAACATATCAAAACAAAAAATATATTACTCAAAACAGAATGGCAAAATGAACCAAATGTTTTAATATACGAGAGAGATTGTTTATAAGGCCACTTACTAATTTTCTTTGTTTCTTTTCTCTTTTTCTTTTGTTTTAAGCGGATTTCTTTCATTTCTTTTCGAGCGGGTTAAAATACGTATTCCTAAAGTTCGCCGCTTGTCACGACCACTGTACTTCAGTTCGCCGTTTATCGCTGTTGAGATAGCCTTATTTCGCTGCTTATGTGGAGTTTCTCCCGGGCGTTATCTCTTTTCTTTTTGCTGTTGATATGGAGTTTCTTTCGCTGTTAATGAAGTGGGGATATCCACATCTTTGTTCATCTGTCGCTGGATGACGCGGTGGAAAATTTTCCACGTGCGCACGCCTTGGCGCGCCGGTCAAATAGTCATAGTCGTACCAAAAGTCCTATCTACCGCTTTCCCCCCCTCTCTATCTCCCTCTTCGTTTCTTAGTACCTTTCTTAGCCCTTTCTTTCCTTTATTCTTCGTTGCCTAGCAATCCGAACGGGTCGATGGGTTTCTGATCAAATGACTCGGTCATCGACCACGTGTTAGCCTGGGTAATAGACGCCTCTCCTATCTCTCTCCTTCTCTTCTATACTCACTGTTTCTTTCTTTCTTTTTTTAGGTTTAACCTCTCCCTCTTTTTTCCTATACTTTCTTTTTCTTTCTCTCTTGGAAACTACGTTCATTTGCCTCGGTGATAAGATAAAATAAAATAACAAAAATGATAATTTCTTGTTGGCCCGAAAATAAATATTTCAATTCTTTAATTAATTACGTAATCCAAGTCAGGGATTACGTCACACAGGTCAGAGAAAAAATAACCTGGAAGCGGTTTACCACATATCAACAAAACCATTGAAAAAATTACGTCAGGCAAGTATAAAAGCCTGTGAAGCAGCCATAAGCATTGTGAGCCTTTAATAGCTGACATAGATACCTGCTTAAAATCATGCTAATGATCAACCGCATTCTGCCAGGTAACGGATTATGACAAGCCAAATAAATGGTAATTTATATCACCTCCATAAACTACAACGAGAACTTCTGACTAGTAAAAGTAACCAAAATATATATATAATTTTTTACTATAATAATTATTAAAATAACTATTATAATGACAATAATTATATATATATATATATATATATATATATATATATATATATATATATATATACATACATATATTGTTTTAACAAAATCAAGGCATCAAGGAATAGATTGATAGCAACAAATAGTGTATTTAATCATTAGTTACAATTGTATCAAGACTATTCTGACAAATTCGAAAATTATGTCGTTTGAAAATTTTCACAAGAACAGCCTTTCGTCAGACGCATTGAATAAAAACACTGAACAATATGGAATGCATTTCCCTTATAAGGAAAACACATGAGAAAATATTTCCTACATCTCATCCTTTAAAAGTTTTAAAGATTATATATATATATATATATATATATATATATATATATATATATATATATATCACCCATTATCCAAACATATTTTATTATACACGCCATAGAATACATTGAATAGTTTAATTGACGGTAACATACTTTAAGTGCGGGAAATATTGCCTGCTTAATTAGCTCTTGATAATTAACTTTATTTAATTCGCCTATCTTCTAGATTTATTGGTTTAATCAATAAAGTTCATAATATGAGATTAAATTATATATTTTTTAATCATTTACGCAATCAATAATATTCCGAGTAAATTCATTCTTTTCTTAAGATATATTGGATTCTGTAATAAGACAGTACATTCATAAACGTCTAATGTTAAAGTTTACTAAGGACACACTTCATTTTATTTAATTTTAATGAAAGATGAAACCAACAAAACATATTTATTATCTTCAAATGGCCAGCATTTATAAGTACATTTGTAATATACCTGTAAAAGTGGTGTTCTTCAACTTTAATCTGTATGCATGGGGTCAACTGTGAAAATAGAAATGTAAAGCCCATTGTAAAAATGAACACTCGGAAATCATATGAGAATTTCTATTTACTTATTTTTTCGATTATACGTTCATCACAGTCATTTTCTCTTTCTTTATTATTGCATGTATTACGGCGATCTCTTAACCAAACACTCAGATACACTTATGAAGTTCTCGCTATAATTTAAAGGAAACTATTTGGGCAGTTTTGATATCGAAGCTAAATTGCTTTTTTTCATTAATACTTTGAAGTAATAAACCGAACTCTAAAACAAGTTTGGAATATTTTAAATACAAGGATCAGTGCCGTGATTGATAACGTACTCGATGGCGTCTGTGATATTTAACAGAAACGGTCTCGTGTAATCTCCCGACGACCTTCTGCGAGGGAACTGGTTCCACTGTTTGATGGTAGCAGCGCTCTGAGCAGTCAGTACACAGTTCGATGGAATAACTGTGGACTACACCGGCAAGATAGAGTTCTCCCGGCATGAGAAACGTGTTTGTGCCGAAATAGCTGGTTGAACTGGAACCTCCTTATGTCGTCTCAATGCACAAAGTAACCGTCTGTCTTGTATCATCACCTGTTTAGCGTCTGAACAGCCAAAAGGTTTATCAACCCCTCCAAGCGACCTGCTTTATATCATATTACTCCACTTGAATTTCGCGGATTACACGAAACCGTTTCTGTTAAATATCACTGACGCCATCTTGCTTTTTCTTTTTCCTATCCAACGCTCATGACAAGCAGACACGTGGGCGCTTAACAGGTAGGTCATGTGTATGTCCGTTTCTATTTTCCCCAAAATTTCCTCGTAATTAACACTCTTCAGAAGGTTAAAGTTTTAATCCTCATTTGGTTTACAAACGTATCACCACTTATTAAGGTCCAGGGTTAATGAGAGTCCAGTATGTGATTTGTGATAATATCGTAGTAGTCGTTAGTAGGGTAAATTTGGTAAATTTGATTACTTTAGGGGACGGCTCATCAAGCACTTATTTACGTTGGACCTGAAGACAACGATATTGTAGTCAGCGGGAAAGCAGGGAGACGACAGAGTGTTCAACAGGTGTGCAGTTCTAAGAAAGAAGCTTTGTTCTTGGAATCTACGTTTAGGTTTAGGCACAGATAAAGAATTACGGAAATTAATGATATTGGTTCTAACTAGACGAACATTTTTCGTGAAGGTTTGGCGATGATGGATCATTAAGTAGAGCTCAGACGTGAACTCGCCATGATAATCTCGATAAAGTAGACACAGGCTCGCAACATCTTTTCTGCGAGAAAGAAGTGGTAGGGAAGAGAAAATAACATCCCCTACTATGCTAGGAAGTCTATCTTAGATTCTGTCAAAGCAAGCTAAGATCTTTGTAGCAAGTGTTGCCCAAATGCGGCAACAGTACTCCATCCTTGAACGGAATTGACCCTTATACAGGTACAGAATTGCATCTGCAGTGAGATATCTACTGGAGTGGTAGAATAATCCAACCATTTTTCAGCGACCTTGGAAACAGATTGAATGTACGCGTTTCATTAAAGATCAGATATAAAGGTCAGGCTCAGATACTTGTTAAAACACGGAGTCTCCTCAAGAGGAGATCCATTCATTAAAATTCATACCAAACAGGGATCAGAGCGTTGGTGATGTAATGATAAAAGCTAGGTTTTAGATGCATAAAATTTTACCAGTCATGTTTTTTCCCAATTTACCAGGTCTCAGAGGAGATGAGCGAAAATCAGAGAGAACGTGGTCATCTACAGCCTATAAAGTGTTGCAAAATGTCTACGAATAATCTTAAGATGTCATTTTACAGATCTTATATTTAGATCAGGAAGTGAGATGGACCCAGGATGTACCCCTAAGGGACTACAACACTATTACTGTGAGATTGTGATTTCTGCCTATCAACAAATACTTTTATAAACCTATCAGAGAAAATTTATTTTATAAATTAGAAGACATTTCCAGCTATACCGTAGGTAAAGATTTGGGGGCGTGAACCTTTATGCCATACCCCATCAAAGGCCTTTGATATTTCAAGAGAAATCGCCATAGAAATGAAGTCATCCTCGAGAGATTCGCTAATCATATGGGATAAAATTGTTAGCAAATCTACTGTTGATCTAGCAGAACGGAAACCATATAGCATATCACTAAGAAAGTTATTTTTGCTGAGGTAGTTGACTACTTCTTTTTTTTACACAGTGGTCACCACTTATCAAGGCCCGGAAGCCACTCAAGGATAAGGGCTATTGCAAGTACATTACGTTAGTGTGAAGATTTGATGAAGTGTTTACTTAAGTGTTCATTAGGAATTTGTTAACGTTGGACTTGAAGACATCCAAGTTGTAGTCAGGTGGGAATCAGGCAGACGGAACAGAGTTCTACAGGTGTGCAGTTCTAAGAAAGAAGCTTTGTTCATGGAATCTACGTTTTGATTTAGGCACAGATAAAGAGTGGGGGAATTTTTCACAGTGGATTCGGCTAGACGGGTGTTTTTCATGAAAGATTGGCGAGGGGGACAAGAGATTGAAGTTCAGACGAGCACCTGCCATGGAAATAACGATAAAACAAGGATAGGTTCGCAACGTCTCTTCCTTGGGAGAGAGGTTGCAGGGTAGAGAAAAGGGCATCCCCCACCAAGCCACGAAATCTATTTTTTACTCTGTCAAGTAAGGATAGGCTGTTTTTAGCAGCTCCTGCCCAGATATGGCAGCAGTTAGTGATATGTACTGAAAGGGAGATGAGCGATCACCTGAACCCTTTAATATGGGGCATATTGATGAGACTTTCCAAGATGTTGGGAAGCAATTATCCTTAAAACAATCCCTTAATAGCTTTGTAAGTATGGGAGCAAGTTTTAGTTAAAGCTTTTTCAACACTATAATTGAAATGCCGTTGCTTTACTGGAATCAAGGTTTTTGATTAGCTTGACAACATCACGCACACATGTTTATTTGTCGCATAGAGAGATATAGGAACAAATACGGATGGTTGGTACCCTTAATCGCATGGAGTAAAATTATAAGCAAAGTTTTTGGCAAAGAGTTTGGCTTTGACCAATGATGACGAGATACCATCAGGTTGATTGATGATAGTTGGGATAGAGCACACGCTTCTGTTCAGGATCTTTATTTGCTATTTGCCAAAAATGATGGACACCTAGCCGCTCATCAACTACTTTAGACTTAATAGACTGACGCGACAACTTTTTCGTGTTCTTTATTACTCTTTAACATAGTTGCTGGCAGTCCGCCGAACGGCTTTAATCTCAGTACATCTATTACGTTGAAAGCAATGGAAATAGTGATTTCTGTGCGCAATACCAGCAGCACATTTTTGAAGATCCAAAGCTGGCTGTTATGTTTTTGCTGGAACTCATTGAGGTTTATAAAGGAGAAGGTACCTACAATCGACCTTTCCGTCAATTCTGATACTGTAAGGGACACCTTCTTTTAAAACATGGTACACAGAGGTAGATCTGGTATAAATGTACGGAAGCTATCTGAGTCAGCCAGAGTATCAATGTACTGTTCGAGGGATAGGTGCATCTGGGACTTATTACATTTCATTTTTATCTTAATTGATACAAGTGAGTGGCTGAAGGATCCCAGTCGAGACAAAACGCAGGATGAACATAGCCTATGGCAAGTTGTGGGAAAACTTTTTATGAGACTTGCATACTGAGCGTCAATGTCGGGCACACGGGTAAGTTCGTGAACAATCTAAGGTCATAAGCGATAAAGAAATCTTGACAGAACTTCTCCTTATCATCAGTCTTATTCTAGTGGGCTAAACGTTCCATATTGTAGTCCTCACAGGTGTGAATGTAAGTCGAACCACGAGCATACCGGATGTGGTAAATTTTCCCAGATATGCTCTTAAAGATAGTAACTTCGCTGTTGTGTGAGAATCTACAAGCTGGGAGCAAATTAATTTATCGTCTTCTCTGGAGATGTTTCCACCACATGGAAAGGCATCTCTAATGTAAGCACATATTCCATGCCATTCCATTTTGGGGGTCAGATTTCGATGTTAGAGTAGTCTTCAATTAATTTACTTAACTCATGAGAGGAATTAATCGGTTCAATGCCAGTTTTGTTTACGAATAATAGTTTAATCTCCTGTAATTGGGTTTCATTCTCTGGAAGGTTGGGACATAGACTAATGATGTTAGAAAATGGGGACATTATCCTAGGGGTCTACGATTAAAGTTGGAGGTCTGGATTAAATCATGTATTTTTTTCTGGTAAATATTTACGATAAAATTTTTGGATTTGTGAAACAGGACGACAGATTTTGTTAAGGCGTACAGAGAGGACAGAAGGGAGAATAAGAAATAAAGAAATATTTTTGGGAAGATAAAACTGTAACAAAACCCCACTAATATAGCAATGAAAAGCCCCACTAGAAACTACTGCATGGCCCAGAATCCATTCACAAAATGGCAATACAGTAGCCTCAGTATTTTGCACCTGATAATTGGACAGCTTCCTTGGCGATTAATCGAAGGTTCGAGTCAGGAGGATAACGTTAGCCCAGTAAAAACATTTACCTCCATCACCCTTATCAGTGACATGCCTAAAAGGATTAATATAGAAACAAAAAAATTCCGGCGTATCATGCAACTGCACACGCAAAATACTGCTGACTTAGAATAAAGCTTTTTCTTCTCCTTTTGCCAGAAAAATTACTTATTCTAAATGAAGACTGAGGGAAAATTTGGGAGAAGCGAGAGTTACGGGGGTTGCCGATGACGCATCCGCAATGCATTGTCTATTCTTCATTAAAATGATAATAACAATAATAAGCATTCTACTAAATATAAGTTCAGTTGATATGCTTAGAGGAAAGTATGGCGATAGGTTCCTCTCTCACTAACTGAAATAAAGAACATTGCAAGCGATACTCAAAATACAATGGATAATCACTTAGGATTCTCCCCATTCTTGCCTGACGACATGAAAACGTGCTGCATAAAGAGTGATGACTAAAATTTCGCGTTCGGAAAAATTAGTCCGATATGATACACCTAAAAATGTTTGAAGTAATATCCACCGAAACGTTGTGAAAATTACACTCTTGAAGAGAACAGTAATCTGAAGAATCCAAATAATACAAATATTTCAATGATTCATGAGAAACATTCGGAAAAAAAAATTCTGATTAAAATAGGATTTGAAGTATTATTGGAGCTAAAAGAGAGAGAAAAAGAAGAGAAATAGAAAGAGGGGGTATATTGTTAACCAAAATAGTAATTTTAGATTTTTATGTTTGTATGTAGCTTGCGTTGCAATCTAACTTTTCCTTGTTCAATCAATCTAAATCAAGCTCAAAGTGTGACCTAATGTCAGACTTTTTTCTAATGTATTTAAAAACTGATTATATTCGTGTATCATTTCTAAAACTAGTTATTTTAATACTAACGAAATTCTGAGATTGAAATAAGCTCAGTAATATGAAATATTTTCGTATAAACTATGAATATTGCGTACATTTGCCGGTTTTACATCTGATGTTTTTCAGCTTTACTACATATTGCTAGCGTTTAAGTTTATTTAATACCAGAAAAGTACGTATTCTAAAGGAAATCGACTTTCTTTTGTTAAAATACTAGATAAATATTGAAAATGTTTACAACATCGGACAATTATCGGGTTTTTGGTTTTGGTTTTCACACAAGAGTATTTTAAATCAATTTCTGTAGTCGGTTCATAGAGAGTTGGTTTATCAACTTTCGAAGTCACAATAAAATTTATACATTGCTACATGAATACGCTATCCTACATTCCCAAAAGATATTTAGGAATGAAGAATGGCACTTTCAGCAGGATGGAGCACTTCCCCACGATCATCATGACGTAAGAGCATATCCTAATAATCACTACGAAACAGATAGTTAGGATGTAAGGGGAGTATCAAGGACTATCCACGCTCACTTGATGTGAGCCCCTTCATGGATTTTTCACTTTTGAGGTCGGGGAATGGAGTTCATGTTAGACACAGGGTTCCCACAACAAAACAATGAATGAGTTGAGAGCAACTATTGAAAGAATATATGTCAACACACCAATTAAACTGATTAGGAACGTTTTCAATTTAATCAGTGAGCGTTGTCAACAGTTAATGGACCACAATGGCCAATAATTTGAATACTTTCGTTAATTAGCTTTAATTTATTTGTGCACATTATTTTGATGCATGAAACTTTTCTTTCTTATAATAGATATTGGTTTTATGGTCATTTAGAGAGTGCATGCATTTTATTGGGACACCTTGTATATTCCTTTAGTTTATTGAAAAGTTCCTTTAAATATTAACGACTCCAGCCCGCGCATCATAAATAGCATGAACACCTTTCTAATCTAGTTTCTTACATTTGAGTTTTGATTACAGTAATAGACAGGTAAAGTTTTGACTTTCATATTCGTCTATCGTCGTCTAGTCACAGAATTAAGATCTAACTCGAATCAAATCGCATTTTCGATGTAAACGTTTTTATTAGTTTTACTAAGTATGCTCTATCTTAATTACATGTTTAAAAATATATGCATTTATTAATAAATACTACTTTTAAGTAGTAATTGTGCATCTAATATTAAAATAATTTTAACGTATATAGCATTCCGTCTATACAAGTTCTAAAGAAAGGCAGAGGATAAAGATAGGAAATATTACGCTCTGATTCATCAACCAGATAACGTCATACGTTAGAAGAATTGATCTATAAGTGAACGAGTGAAAAAGAGAGTAAAAGAGAAATGTGTGACACCTGTTTACATGACTATTTAAATAAACATATTATGCTTAAATATCCTAGGAACGTATGACACCACGAAATAATTAGACCTTTGCATGTAAAATCGAGTTAAAATGTCATATTACAGATAATATGGAAAGACGATAGTGAATTCGCCAATGTAAGAAGGTGGTCGAGCACAATGTGATTAGATGTAACGAGGTGAGTACCCGTCCACTTATTTATCTGTGTTTCACTCTCATACCTATGCAAATAATGAGTTTCTGCTAAATTATATGTGATTGTTCTTCGTTTTAAATGATTTTTTAGAAACATCGACTCATATAGTTTATCAAAACATAAAAAAAAAACTGGTTTAACGATATAGATACTACTGGAAAACGGTTTATAAATCCAGTGATAAGTAAAAGTAAAACTTTCGGAATAGTTATTGACCTGGACTGTTATTATTGAGTTCACTGCAGCATCATGCAGTTGCTATAACTCTACTTTATATTGTCATATGATTACTACGAATATTTCACCTATTTTATGAAATCTGTACCTTATTGTTATTTCTTACTTTACCAAAAGTCATTATTAAAATAGATTTTGGCGTGGAAACTTTATTCCACTAATCCTCGTCTATAATATACACGTTTTATTATTTACATGCACCCATACTAATTTTAACTTTCGGTGGTGGATCACTAAAAGCGAATTATATATGTATTTGTCACATGCGATTTTTTTTATATTCCGAATATTTTCATAAGAATAGTTTGTAATAGTTGTAAATTTCCAATCATTAATCTTATTTTCTCACTTGGAATTTGAACATGTGTGTTTTTTTTTTCCTGATTGCTCACTAGGTACACGGTTTTCCCTTCGGGTTGAGTGCCAATAAATCTTCCAATATTTACATTTATCCTTTCTGCTTTCGATACTAGTTTCACATCTCTTTGTCTGTTTCTGTTGAATAATCATTAATTATCAACCCCGGCGGTCTGGTGTATTCTCTCAGTCTTGAGAGAGATAAACTTTCCCTTATAGTACATTCCGCGCAATTTCAGTGGGATTTAAAATAGTGATCTCCGCCAATTTTGCCATTTTTCCTTTCATTTAATGGATAGTTTCATCTGGTACAACATAAGGCTGGAGCAACTGAATATATTTGTGCATTTCTATTTTACGGGGGAAGGCAAGGTGTTGAAAGTTCTGTTTCTATGGGCTTGTAAAATAATCTTTGAATATGTTTAATTTATTTGACTTCTCTGAGAAATAAGCCACTCCTAATCATACAGATTGCTTTTTAGCATTCAGCCATTTGACTAAATACTTGAATCAAATTCATTTTAGTTCTTCCAGGTTTGTCAAAACATTTTTCCTACAAATATTTTGTAAAGAAATAACTGTCATCATATTTCTCACTCATCTATATATTAATACGATAGTGTGTGTGTGTTATTTTGTGTGTCAGGCTTACATCCGGGTCATTTAATTTGTATGCAGTTCCATTTCTTGTAATAAATTTTTTTTACCTAGAATTCTTCATTAGTTTTGGTTTCGGTTTCGATTATAGCTGATGGCACTCGTCATTTAATTTTTATAAATAATTTTACCAAGAAACCTTTATACTTTTTGTTTCGGTTTCGATTAAAGCCGATGGTACTTAAGTCATCTATTTTTATTATAAATAATTTACCCACGAATTCCTCATAAGTTTTGGTCTCAATTTCTATTATAGCTAATGTCACTCCAATAATCTATTTTTTAAAAATAATTTTATACAGAATTCGTCATAGGCTTGGTTTCGGTTTCGATTTAACTGAAGACACCTAAGTATTTTTAAATAAATAATTTTATCAATAATTATTCATAAGTTTTGGTTTTGGTTTTGATTATAGCTGAAGGAAGTACAGTTTATATATATATACATATATATATATATAAGTTTGAGATTCGGTTTCGATTCAAGCTGATGAACACAACTCATATATATATATATATATATATATATATATTTCAAATCGCGACTGTATAATATGTACAAAGCGATAGAACATTAAGCATATAATAATATGTACAAAATCTGCAAGAATTAAAAAATCATATTTATCGTATTTTATGTCCTAGCTATGCCGAGCTTTCTTGCTACATTGGGTAAATAATTTTGCAGTTTTAACAAAATAGCTACAATAATACAGAGCGTCTCCATTTACGCTGAATATCTACGGAATGCCAACATCAATATATTACATACGAATCAATCCCCTGTGGAATAGTTTTATTATTACTGTAGCTGTAATTGTAGGTGTTGTTTTTGCTGCCATTGCTATTGTTGTTGTTACTGTTGTAATTATTATTACTACCAATATTAGTGTTACTATTATCATTGTAGATATTATTTCTATTGTTGTTGGTGGTGGTAATGGTAATAGTGGTAGTGGTTAAGAAGATAGGTCATGAGGGGATCTTTAACCTTGGTGGAGAACCCTCTTAGGGATGATGTCTCGATAGAACTATCGGTGGTGTTGTAACCTAAAATTCACTAAACCAATTTATGGGAGAATGCCAAATCAAAATACTGAAAATAACGACGTAAATGAGGCTGGAACATCTTGCGATGGTCTTACGTCCTGTAAGTGTCCCACTGATCAACAGAGTAGGCCCTGTCGTCATCATACAAGTGTTCGATATTCTGAGGAGATGTGGCTGGATATAGGGGAAGTGAGAATTACCAGACAGAGTCCCAAGACACGAAGGGAGTTGGAACAGGAAATGTCGAAACACCTTGGACTGAAGAAGGGTGCTGTGGGAATGCTTTGTAAAAAGTGGAAGTACCAAATCTGGTGGATATATTCGAAAACTACAAAAAAGAAAGGGAATCGAGAGGGGAAGGAGGAGGAGGAGGAGGAGGAGCTAGAAGTCGCGAGTTTGGTATCCCAGTTAAAACAACTTAAAATAATCATCTACTTTTAGTGATTACAAGAGAATAGGTTGAACAGATGGTTAGGAATGAAATGAATAACGAAAGTAAAATTGATGAAACTAGCTCTGATGAAAGAACTGAGGGTGTGGAGGTGCAGAAGAGAAATGTAAGCGGTGATGGGAGGCGGGCAGTTGAGGAGGAATGAATTCCTATGGTTAGGAGAAGTGATGAGGAGGAGTTTGAAGAATCTTAGGTAGATGAGATCATTGACTCTGAGACAATGGAACCAGTGAAAGGAGCAGATGTATTGTGGTGATGAAGTTCGAACTTTGACTTCTGTAGAAAAAGAAGTACTTCAGAAGTTTGGAAAGATTCCTCCTAGACACGATATCATAGAGATTCCAAGTATAAAGGGAAGTGATAGGCGGAAGGTGAAAAAACGAGGCAAAATTATTCAAGGAGTAATTCACAACATCATAAGAAAGAACATCGATTACGGAACTTAACAGGCTTCTGTATGCAGCGTCATACGTTATTGAGACTCGTCTTGGTTAATACAGAAGAAAAAGAGAGAAATGAAGTATAGAAGGCCACACTGGCAGAGGCGGCTTGAAGAAAGTATTAAATAGTGGCGAAAAGATATTGGTGGAATCGAAGAAATAAGAAAAGGAGTTAAACTAGGACAGAAGGCTTAGGACGAGCTTGAAAGGAGGTATAGATTGCTGGAAAAGCGAACCATGAGCGTTCTAATAATTTTGAATGAGAATATCCACACTGGTGTTATGAAAATTCGGAAATTGTTGTAAAAAGTGTTGCGTTTCCGCAGAACAACCTTTTCCTAGACAATCAGTCTCAGTTGTATAAAGAATGAAATGGCAGTAAACAGGCGGGAAATAACAACACTCCAAATACCAAAGATGCCAGGAAGTTCTGGAATGTGATTTAGTCTGTAGAAGAGCGATATAATATGAAGGCTTTCTGGTTTGGAGAGGTCAAAGAAAGGTTATCAGGAATGCAGCAAATGAAAAACGTTGAGATAACCATCGATGACGTTAAGGCTGGCATACGAAGGATGACAAACGGGAAGGCACCTGGTCCGGATGGAGTGATGGGCTTCTGGTTTAATCAGTTTCCATGCCTTTATCCACCTATAGCTTCTGCCTTGCAAATGGTTGTAGAGTCGGGAGATTTCCCTGATTGGCTTGTGAAGAGAAGAACAACACTAATTAGGAAAGATCTTGCAAACGGCACAGATGCAAAGAATTATAAACCAATTACATGTCTGCCACTGATCTGGAATCTGTTGGCTAAAATCTTTGCGGAGAAAATTTATGAACATCTTGAGAGTAAAGGTGTTTTTTCTTACGAACAAAAGGGGCGCCGGAAAGGCTCGAGAGGTACCAAAGAGCAACTACTAATTGATAAAGCATTGATGTAGGATACGAAGCAGAAGATGATGAATTTGAGTGTAGCATGCATCGATTAGAGAAAGGCTAATAACATGGTTCCTCATTCATGGATACGTTAAATAATATTGATGATGAAGGTTTCTGAGAATATGGTAGGGCTTTTTGAGACAAGTATGGCTCAATGGAAAACGGTGCTGATAGAAAAGAGAGAGGAGATTGGGCAGGCAGGCATTAAACGTGGAATATTTCAAGGAGATTCGTTATCGCCACTTCTTTTCGTAATGATAATGATGACACTGAGCATCCTCTTGAAGAGAGAAAAACTGGGGTATAACCTTTGATCTGGTGACAGACGCCTCAACCATCTACTGTTTATGGATTATTTGAAAATATTCGGTAGAAATTCAAAATAAAATGGAGAGACTGGTAGAACTTGTGGGGACATACTCAGAAGATATTGGGATGGAATTTGAGATTTGTAAATGTGCGGTGCTGGTGATGAAAGAAGAGTAAAGTTTAATTCGAATGGAATAGTGCTGTCAAATGGAGAAATCATGCCAGAAATAGAAGATACAGGGTAGAAATTATTTGGGAGTGTTGGAGGGAATAGGCATCATGAACAGAGAAATGAAGGAGAAAATCAGGAAGGAGTATATTTGAAGGGTGAAACAATTGCAAAATCGAAACTGTATGGAGGAAACCTGATTAAAGCAGTGAATGCATGAGCAGTAAGTGTTTTGAGATACAGTGAGGGAATTTTAGAATGGTTTGACAAGGATTTGCATGACATGGATTTCAAAACAAGAAAAGTTCTAGCAATGTTTGGTATATTTTACATTCGACGTAGCGTAGTAAGGCTGTATCAAAAGAGGAAAGACGGTGGGAGAGGATTGAAAATTGTAAAAGTTTGTATCAGAATCGAGGAGATGTCGTCGAAGGAGCATGTGGTTAGAAGTGAGGAGTGGATGCTTAAGGTTGTGGCCAATGAAGTGGAGGTATGTGAGACCAAGGCTGTTTATGTGAAACGTATGGGTAGAGAAAGGGCAGAGAAACTGGCTAGGAAGAAAATGCATGGAAGGTTCTTCCAGGATATAGCAGAAGTGGCTGATTAAATATCATGGCAATGGCTTAGAGCTAGGTATCTGACTAAGATTACTGAAGCTTGTGCTTGTGCAGCACAAGAGCAGGCATTTGGAACACGATTGTTCAAAAAAGTGGTTCTACGAAAGAAAGTTGTTTCAGAATGCCGGATTTGTGGTAAGACCTCAGAGTCAATTACGCACCTTGCAGCAGGATGTAGTGAACTGACCAAAAGAGAGTACCGCAAAAGACACGATCGCGTGGGACTCAGAATATACTGGGAGGTGTGTAAGAGAGTTAGGGTTAAGTGTGCTGGATAATGGTTAAAGTAGGTGCCTGATTAAGTGGGAACAAGTGAGGATGGCAAGGTAGAGGTATGGTGGGACAAAAGTGTCATAACGAACAAGCAATTGGAACATAATCGTCCGGATTTGGTCGGCATTGACCAGGTCTAAAAGCTGGCAGATTGTGTAATTTTCTGTACTCTGGGACAGTAATGTGAGAGAGAATGAAAATGAGAAGTGGTGCAATTATGCTCCATTGAAATTGGAGATATGGCGTATACACGGGGTTAAAACACAAACAATCCCCATCGTAGTTGGTACACTAGGAGCAGTATCAAGTCGTCTAGAAGGACAATTGAAAAAACTACAAATCCCCGATGTTTTAGGCGGCCTTCAGACCTCTGCAATTGTAGGTACCACCAACACCTTAGGAAAACCCTTGATCTTTGAAGCTCCTAGTTTGAAGCCGGGATGTGGGGAAATTCTCTAGAAAAGAATCCGATCCCTTTCCAGAGAGACGTTGATAAACGAAATCAGAATTATTATTATTATTATTATTATTATTATTATTATTATTGTTGTTGTTGTTGTTATTATTATTATTATTATTATTATTTGTAGTTGTAAACATGTTGTATTTATTATAGTCGTTGCGGCATTAGAACTATTAGAATGTGTTAGATCATTATATACTAGTGATAGTCAAATAATTTCAATCTTGCAAACAAAATGCGTTTAAATACTTAATCATGTTCATGTATTTGAAAAGTCAGGACATAAACTATGAACGGTGTAATGTATTTGAAAAATATTTCATACATCAGACTACAGAATATTTTATACATCATACTACAGTTTTTGTACGAAACAAAATGACATATTTACGTTGTCGCCTACTGTATAAACACCAAACACCCTTTTAAGCTTACGTTTTTTTTTGTCAGACACGACATCTGGACCAAACGATTATTAGGACATTGATACTATCATATATATATATATATATATATACAACAAAAATATTAATTAATAAAAATCTGAAGAAGGTGCTCAATACTATTGCAGAGTTTAAAAAAATTATTACCGTTTTATCTGTTCAGTTACACATGTTTCTGGTACAGAATCGTATCAACGATCTAGCAACTTTGTCAGTCTTGACCAGAAGTGGTTATTATGAATAGGAAAGACGATATTAAAAGAAGACGAAGGAAAAGCAGGGGAAAATCTCAATTTTGATCTGACAACATTTAAGTTTAAAGATTTAATGATAAAATAAAAGATAAATGTACAAAAAAATAAAGAAAGAAAAGAAATAATAAGCTATAATACTGATTCACGTTGTTAAGGGCATCCCTTTTAGTATAAAAAAAAATTTAGATTAATTAAATCAATGAAACATCGCTGGAATGAAAGCAATAACTAGTATCTCTTTCAAATTCGCTAATGCAACAGTGACTAATATAAACCTAATATCAGGTGTTTCTTTATTAATTGTATACGACAACATAGCTAATTAGTGAGAAATAATGAAATCAAAAGTTTACATATTGACTTAATTTTATTCAAATTAATTAAAACAGTATTAAATATTTAAAATAACATTGCATGCATGCATTGTTTTCTTAATCTAAATATCTTTAATGCATAAATTAAAAAAATATGAACAAAAGTGTCTGTGATCAAAGCGATATTTAAATGCATTTTCCATTTTCTTAAAAATATATCAGCCATCATATATGTTTATTGACGATAAATTATAATATAAATATTAAACTATTCATTAATATTTGAAATGAGTAAATTCCGGATTTGAAACACAACGAAGTTTTATTAAAATATTTAAAATAATGTGAAGTTAAATCTGTTAGAAACAAATTAATTAATTTTCTTTTATTTTACTATATACATACAGTGTCTGTTTCCCAACGTTAACAATTTTTAAATACACATTGAAGAAATGTAAAGTTTTACCCGAGCAATGTTCACCAACGAATTAATGATATATTATTCCTCGACATAATGATTTTCTAATGATACGATATTCGTAGTAATAGTGGGAGAACATATAAGGTGAATGTATCTCATGAAAACTAAACCCAATCTAATAAGTATCAATCACAATGAAAGTGTTGACATATATAGGAAAAGTGTGCGCGCCAAAGACAATCAATCCAATTAATTAAAGTGTAGCCATTCAAAAAATAACTAATATATAATATTCGACTAAATAGCTGATTTTATTTAAAAAATAAAACCAAAGCTGTATCACGTTATGTAATACAATTATGAGGTGTGTATAAGTGGTGTAATGTAATGTTGTAATTGCATTCATTTGGCATTGTAGTTTGATATATGTGTATATATATATATATATATATATATATATATATATATATATACACGTTCTGTTTCGCTTTAGAAAAAGTTGTAATAGTTTTAATGCAATTAGGTAGTATATTATTTGAAAATAAGGTTGGAATGTGTTAATTTCTTCAACAGGTTCTTGTTAAGTGTAGATATAGCAGGACAAAGTTAGACCCGTTTTTTTTTAAAGAGTAAAGCAAATTAAAATATCGGAAAACTGATTTTAAACAATCCACACTTTCCAACAAAGCAGAGAATGGTTAATTCCGAACATAATATTTGTAAAGTAATATATTGGTTACGAGTAATAATTCAATTGTATTAAAAAAAATCGATGAAAATGTATATCTAATACTTTGATTAGATATTCGATAGTTTAAACACGAATGACTCTTCGGAACGAGCTATAAGACGTGCTTATCTAATCTTATAAGCTCCAGTCTGTTTATAAAATATATTGATGTATAGATCTCCAGTGTTTTGCTCAGCTTTTAAATTGATTGACTGAATGACACTTTCATTTAAATATGATTTAGTAGTCCGTTTTTTCGGTAATATTATGAAATAAAAATAGTTCCTTATAAAATGTTAGTATTTAATCAATCCGCATAAACATATGATGGATATTTTTATGTGTCCATTATCGATCACAACTCACATCACTCAGCAATTCCATTCAAAATTCAGTTACTTTCTTTCTACAACCCAATTAAAATGTTACTATTTAATTCAATACGTAGTTATATAAAAATGTAATTAAATTATTCATGTAATTAAATTGGTCATGTTAGGATGAAGGGCAAAACAGTGTGAGGACAGAGATGTACACACTTTCAATTAAAATTGCATAACTTCGCTCATTTTAACGCTCGTCACAACACACCTTCCCAATTCCATCGCTTTCCCAAACCCTTACAGCGTCACATTCTCAAATAAATTGGTAGACATTAGATCAGCTAAATTTGCTGTTCACACACAAAGAGGATTTGCCCATGTAAACTCTCTATTAATACATGTCCATATATATTCAGCATAATTTAGGTTATATCTACTATATACTTAGTATAATACATAAATGCATTAAAATATAAAAACAGCTCAATTTTCCTGACTTTTCTGGTAAACGGCATATAAAACTACGCAGAAGAATATATAATCATGAAAATAATGCTAGGCACAAACGTTTGTGCTTTTCATACCCGTAGCGAATCGTCAAACTGGGTGAATAGAACGCGGAAGATTGTTTGACTTATTTGCCATATATTTTTATAACTTAAAGTAAATACTGAATATTAATACATAGGTCTTTTAAAACTGTTTATGTTGATAAGCATAATAATTATACACATGTATAAATACATGCATACATATACACATGCACACACACATATACACACATATATATATATATATCACAATCATATATATCTTTATATAATGGGTTTGTTAAAAAAAGAAAATTGTTACATCTTAGGTTCTACATTAAATAATACACCGACCATATACGGCAATGTATAGTTTCTTGATTTGTACTTATACATACATATGTTACGCTAAAACTGACGTCAGTAAATGTATAAGACGTCCAGAAGGGCATTAAGTTAGGAACATGACCGTAAAATCACTAATTTGTGTCACTGAGTGTATTTTATGACAACGGTTGGCTTAGTGAGAGTATACAAACATCTAGACTATATGTTTGTAACGCATTATAGCGGTATCGACTGGTTACAGCAGGAAATTAAATATTATTATATTTCTCGATAGATAATAAACGCACTACAAAAACCACTTCATAAGGTAATAACATTTTATATAAATTAAATGTTAGCATCATTATCATCATCATGACAGGCTCCCTGCCCGGGCCAATGTGACTGTTCTTCTTCTTCAGAGTTTTCTGTCTTGCATCAGCTGCGTCAGATCCTCAGGTTCACAGTTGGCGTCGTGTGCTATCTGCTGGATGTACCTGGATCTAGGCCGTTCTTTGCTTGCGCGTCGGTGTCGTGGAGTTGATAGCAATACATCACGAACCAATTCATGCTTGCTCCTCAGAAAATGACCAACATATCGTAGGCGCCTTTTTCTGATGATATTAGATATGGCAGGTAGCTTGCCATAAAGTCGCTGCTTCGTGGGATGATTTTGTCAAGATATATTTAATACTGTTCGTAGCATACGGGTGTATGTGGCATCTAGTTTTCTTTCCAATCTTTTGCTGAGTGTCCAGATTGTAGCACCGTAAATCAGGGAAAGACTCTACCACTGCCCTGAAGAACTGTCTTTTCAGTTTGTTAATTAGTCCCGAAGTCCATACTGAATGCAACACATCAAATGCGACCCATACTTTTGAGATGCGAATTTCGATATCTCTCTGTGGAAGCTATGTTGCTGCCAAGATACGTAAACTCAGCGACTTCTTTCAGTGTTGATTCAACCAGAGCCCTGGTCACTCCTTTCACATTGATAGTCATAAAATTTGTCTTATTCGCATTAATGTGGAGACCAATCTCATTTGCAGACTTTTCTAGCTTACGTAACAGTGTTTGCACATCAACAGTGTTGTTCGCAAACAAAGAAATATCGTCTGAGTAATCTGCATCAGGTATGTGCTGATTGATGACGTCTGCTTCTGGATTCATTTAGGGTGAAGCCTAGCGTGTTGTGGATATTAACAGAGGTACGAAGTACAAAGTCAAGACAGACAATGAGAGGAAAAGGGTCAAGAGTATCTCCTTGTAGTGTGGCTGTGGAAATGTTCAGTGTCCCGATCTGGCGGCCTGACCATTGCTCGAGTGTGCTCATGTAGCATCCTGATAGCATTAATTACTTCATTTGGAATGCCATATGGCTTTAATATGCTGGTCATTTTCCTTCTATGTACGGAGTCGAATGCTTTGGAGAAATCTACAAATATCATGACTGCCTCAACGTCTATGGCTTTGACTCCTTCGATTAATCTCCTAGCAGTAAGTATTTGACTAGTAGTAGAGCAATTCATTCTAAATCCATTTTGGTTCTTCCTGAGCACTTCTTCGATCTTTGGTCGGATACGGTTTAGAAACATATCATTGTGGATTTTTTTTCTGCAATTGGAGTGAGTGTTATTCCTCTGTCGTTGCTTGGTATTCTTAGGTCACCCTTCTTGGGGAAGGAAAGTATGCATCCATCCCTCCATATATGAATAACTTTTTGTTTGTATACAAAATTGTATGAATTAAGAACGATGTCATTGAAGTCACCTGTCTTCCATACTTCAAGGGGTATGTTATCTAAACCTGCAGTTTTATGATTCTCGGCCTTCTTTAGTACAGTTAGAAATTCCTCCATTGTAAAATCACTCTTCTCAATATCGAGTTCCTGTACAACAATCGGCTGCATTGGTCGGTCTGTCATTTTTGGTTTGTTTCCGAGTAGCTTTTCAAAATGTGCTTTCCATTTCGAACATGCATTTTCCGGGGTGTTTGCCTTTAACTTAGCTTTGGCGGGACATTTGCGCCCAGATATCTCATTTACTACTTGCCAAGCCAGATATGATTGTTTGTTATCTGCAGCATTCTGGATTCGATCTATTTCTTCGTGAACATACGTCTGTTGTTCTAATAGGTACATCCTACTTAGCTCTTGAAGCGTCTGCTTCCTTAATTTTGTATTCTGTCGAGTGAGGTATTTATGTTGCTTTTGATTATGTTTTTTAACTTTTCTCGTTTTGATATTATTTACCTTATGCTTCAGAGGTATACACTTTTTTGCTGCTTCTTGGTGTGATCTAACGAAGTTTTCATAGGTGGTATTATCAGCTGGTTCCTGCTCTTGTGCTTGTAAAGCATCAACTCTGTTTCGCAGTTCGAATATGAATCTCTGTTTGATCGGATTGTCGTGTGGCAACGTTGACCAATTGTAGGGCTGTCGAGATGATGTTTTAGTTTTGCTCGCTACAATCCTATGATCAGTAGACACACCATAGAAACTGCTATATTAGCTTCACAGTTATGACAGCTATTGATCCACTTCTTATTCATAAAAAGATAGTCCAATTATGCCTTGTCTCCATTTGGGGATTGATGGGTCCAGAGTTTACCCGGTCTTTTTTGACTTTTGCATGAATACCCATTTTCAGAAATGTATAGCAGTACGTGTATATTAAACATAATATTACTGCATATGATAATTTGATCAAGATTTCAATTATTTCCGATGTGTATACCTCTGATATTTTGCATGATACGACATAGTCACGTGGACACACCGTGTAACACTATACGCCGGCCAATAGCATGACCGACCAGCGTGTTACGTAAATGTCATGGACACAGTCCCAGTGTAAGCCTCCCACTACAGGTCAGCAGGTGTGGCCTCTGACCCCGTTTAAACTGCAATTGCCATGATCGTCTTCTCCCGGGAATACTTAACAGGATGCTCTCGTTTCGCAAGCTTCGTTATCGGTTCCTGATGTCGGCGATCGCGGCAATTCAATTAGTTTCTCATGCAAATCTAAAGAAAACAAACTCAGAGGGTTCTAGTCTGCTAAATGTTTATTCACGAAAATTACAGGTGTTTTACATTGGTACAATTGTTCAGTTCAATTACACCATGCAACAGTCCAAATCTTATTCTTAGTTCTCCACGATGGCGACCGTGATGGAGAAGGGGGGTGAGTGGGGCTTTCTTGGGGGTGTGCGTCTCTCGAGATTCGGCTTCGGTATGATAATTTTAGCTCAGGCATTCACTTATATTCCAAGGAAAAGGATTGGTTGGAGTAATCTGCTTGACCAATCAGGATTTAACACGTCACTTGGGAAATTCCCGAATGTTGCGTGTGTGCAAACCTAACAGATCTTTCATAGGCCTGCGAATATGAGATCAGAACTCAAATTTATTAACCCGCTCAGAAGATTAACACTTTGACCTTTCGCACTCAGAAAGCCAGACATCCTGAGCACGGGTTCGTCAGGCCAAGAACGAATGTATGATTTCATTCTAACTTTAATCTGACATGTCTTGTCACTTTTCTCAAACAATAAAATATATGTCTGTTTTACAAAAACACAATACATTTATCCCTTCAGATAGGTTACCCGCCGCTGTCTAGGATCCAATTAACGCTTAACAAACAATATCAGCTTCATTACTCGTCTTTACTCAGGGATCTTAATCTTCCCAATTATTATTATTATTATTATTATTATTATTATTATTATTATCGTTTTTCATATCTAGAATATATGAATCAAGACGAAATATATGTTTAAAAAATATTGTTAGAAATGTATTAAGAATATTACCGTATGCAAGTTAAAACAAGCAAAAATGTTAGAACATAAACAGTGGGGATAATGTTAGTGATGGAATTAGGCGATCTTAATGTTACGGGAGTTTATGACGTAAGGAAATAGACTGGTAATAGGTGTAATCAGTTTAGTTTAATGTTTGGAGTCATACGGGAAAATTCGGTTAAGTCAACACAAGGATATCGTCTCAGCGTTTGGAAATCTAGAAGAAATACGATTTTAGCATAATGCAAAATATTTACAATGTCTTGCAACTCTGATGGGGATTCAGGAATATAGTTATTGTTGTTAGGTTTCCTTCAAGGGAGACAAACTTGAATAATGAGAGTAGATGATGCCACAATTGGGAGATGCATGTTCGTTGCCTGAGCGCTACACAGACCTTTGCTAATGAGCTGTTTATTAGATGTGAAACAATCAAACACATATACAACAATAACATAACTTTTTAATCCAATGTACGTCACACCGTATATATCACAATGTTAAAGGGGCATCAATTAAATAGACACTGTTTATACACCGGCCGGATATAGAAAAAAAGACATTGAGAAGTTGCACGTACTAAAGGATACATGCATGTGGATAAGCGGGTATGTATAATATTTAGGGAGAATAAAGCCGCTGACTTGCACAGTTGCAGAATATTCTTAGGCAAGTTGTGAACCTATTAGCCGTCGTATGATATTCTTAAGTATTACGATATAGTGGGTAGATTGAGGACTTCAGCTTTGGTTAAAAATCGTTTTGTGCTTAAAATAAAAACCAGAAAGAGGGAGTACTTTGGACCTACTAATCAGTTTACTAGCGATGTCGCCGCAAACCAAAATACCACTTCTGATTTTCCTTGAATTAGCACGGAAAGTAAAGCTCAGAAAACTATCATGAGAATACTCATGTCAGTGCAAAATTTGGCGTAATTAAAGATATCGAAAAATAACGAAAAGATATAAATGTTTGAAAAATATATTGCTTTTTAAATCCACATTAAAGTTGATAACGAAGCGGATGATAATGGATTTTGTAATTTTGATCAAACATATGATTATTTTCCTGTCTTTCGTCAAGATTTAAAGGTTGCGAGTCGACGCCATAAAAACGAGACATTCGCTCAGATGAGAGATAACCAAGAAAATGTGCTGCTTCATACGAATCGTCACATTCTTCATAACTCATATATTTTATTAAATAAATGATAACATTTAGTAAAGACTGACAAAAATTTGATTATTGCAAAACAAAATATCAATCTTTATGTTCGTAAAGCAACTAAATTAACATATTCAACTGAAAAAAAACACCAATATATGAGGTAATATATTAATACATTTGCCATTAAAATGACCAATTCTTATATATCGTACAATAGTGACGATATTTTCAAAGGATTACAACATCTTCCTTAGTTTAAAAATTGTGAAGTTACAGTGCAAATTTTAGAAAATTTTAATTAATAAGAACATTACTTTTTTAAAACTTATTTTCATAACGTTTTGGCATAAGGAACCTTTATTTCTTGCCCAATGTGTCTTGTCGCACTCGCAAATCTTTCTTTCAAACTCGGGAATCTGAACAACATATTGAACGGGACCTTTTATTTAATGCATAGTGTAAACGTTCCCTCGTCCTGCCATGTATGAGCGAGAACCGCCTTAACTAATTCGTAATTGTATTTATAGTACCACCTGCACTTAGGATTGAACCTTGAGCCTTCCAAAGATTGTTACTTAGAAATGATTATGCTTGGTATTTTTCCGTCTTAAATGCGGTTGATACAAAAAATCTCAAATGTGGAAATGGGTGTCTCTTTATATACAAAAATAGTCGGTTGTCAGTAAGACAGACCAAAGGAAGAGAGCTAAAGAGACAGGAGACGGACGAAGAAAGTTGGGGCATTGGCGACCGGTTCTGTATGGCCTTGTACACAGAGAAAAACTTGATCTAACACGCATGCAATCTTTCAATAGGAACACATCTATACTCCTATGAATTTTTTGTATTTATATTTATATTAAAACCCCTTTTTCCTATTTATTTAAAAAGAAAATACAACTTCGTTTTATACGGGTTGTGAAAATGCATTCACTGGCAAAATATGTAGTTAATTGCATATTCTTTGAAACCTTGATTTTAATTAATACCCTATTAGTTTTTTTTAGTTTTTTCATGGGATAATCATATTCAGTTAACTAGTACGTGTAATTATATTTATGCAGATATTCTACATAGTTAATTCTTGCGTAATATGTGCGCAAAATGTATGGTAAACAAAAACCTCTTTCTGTATGTATTTATGTATGCGTTCTTTCTATTTATTTAGTTATTTCTTATAACATTGCGCACACACACAAACACATAAAATACAGAACTTTATGCACATGCACACATCCAGTCAAGAACTAGACAATTGGAGACATTTAAAAAAGTTTATGAATGAAATAAGGAAACTAGTTATACTAAGCATGCGCATTAATACTGTCATTACCCAAAACAATCATGATAGTGAGCATAAAATGAGGAAAATCACGAGTGAAAATAGAAATTGATGGATATGTTGATTAATAGGGACATTTCATAATGAAATGAATATATACGTTTAATAACAGTATACTTCTCATAAATATACATTATATATACGCCACACACACACATATATATATACATATATATATATATATACATACATACATTTATTTAGTTTAGTTTAGTTTTTATGAATATCTTTCCACTCCGACTTAGTGTTTGTTTAAGCAGTAAGAGAGTTTTTTTATGAGGGTTGACCCCAGAGATGGAACACAGGGTTGTTGAAATTACTATAAAACCACTAAATGAACTCGTTTAAGAATAAAAGGATTCGTATACCGCAAATTACGTTGGCATGCAAAAATGAAAGACTAAAATAGATTTTGTGACTAAAATATCTGTGTTTTCATAAGCGTCAAAAAGATATTGACATAATTGAAATATTAAATGCGTGGAATACATGAAACGCCTTTTTGATGTTGTAGTTATTTCGGTACAAAGTTACCGATTGGATGATTGAGAGTTATTTTCGAAACTGGAGTGACTCTTACGAAAAGTTCTCAAAGAATCTTTTCTACTACTCTTATCTTAAACAGACTGAAACACACGCAAAAGATAAAACAAGTAATTGCATGGTTACAATAATTATTTTGACTTCAGTAATTGAAGAGTTCATGCATGAGACGGAAAACATATTATTTCGATTTTAAAAATTGATTAGCAAAGCTTCTATTTTGAAATCAATAATAATTACAAGAAAAATAATGTCTAATCGTTTTCTTTGAACATGACAAAATTCAAAAAGTATTTGTTTTTAAATGAACAAAAAGTTCATAAATTTATTAAACTAATATGGCATACATACACATATATGTCTATACACTTATGGAGTTGAGATTTTTTCTTGTTCAGACATTAATATATAAAGCTTACGTTTTATATATAAAAATGTGATTACATTTCGCTGCCTTTTTCCGCTGTCTAAACCCTTTCGTATATTTAGGTAAAACTGATAAAGGAACAACTCAATCCCATGGTAGCTTATCGAACGTTTCGATTAACACTCATCGTTACAATTGTTTGAAAGGCTACTCGAATTTATCTATACAAGATGTCATTATTATCTATATATCGTTAGTGCAAAATGTGATAATTACAATTGGTCTAAAGATTTTAACCCAGTCAATAAAGCAAACCTTTGCTTTCCGGGATAGTGTTTTTTTATGTATCGGCAACCAGGAATTAACATAAACATGGCATCAAATTAAACTATTTATCATCCATGTAAGTGGGCTTGCTGTAATCACCAGCCATTCGAGTATTCTATAAAAATAATTTTAGAATTGTCTAAGTATGATAATTGACCGCGTTTCTTCTTAGTTCACTAAATAGGGCTTAATTTGTATATTCTAAAATGGGTTTATAGCTAAAATATTTTTTTACAATATGTGTACTTTTTGATACCTACAGGCATTAGTGTTTTATGTTTTCGCAATCATCAGTAGAAATAAGTTGAATTACTGCTGATCGCGCGAACTGAGTCGAACACACACACACACATACACACACACACACACCCACACATATATATATATATATATATATATATATATATATATATATCATAACTCGGGACTCGAGCTGAGTCAAACAATATATACAATCTTAATAGATGAGCATGTGTTCAACCTATTAAAAATTATAGAACAGGCATATGTTTAGAGTATTTATCCTTAACTCAAACCTTATTCGACGTCCGTATTATTATCCTAAAAGGAGTTAAAAAGTGAGAACTCGTATATATATATATATATATATATATATATATATATATATATATATATATAATGTGGGCTGAAGAGAATAGAACCAACAGTAAACAGGAAAAACCTAGATAGAGTTCCGTTTCAGAGGAAAATAGAATACTTAATATGAGCATAATAACATATAGAATAATATAAAAGTTTATGTCATAAGTTAATATATAAATAGTATTTAAGATGGCGAGATTATGCAGGCACATCAAAATCCAGTATAGTAAATTTAAAGGCAGAATACATATATTCAAACCTAATATCACCAACCTATAATATATGAAGCGTACTTTCCTATTGTTCCCAGGTTGTATAATTGGGTACTCTATATCGATTCATAGATCACAGCCCCCTCCTTATATCTATCATCACAACTTCTGCACCTACGGTCAGCATCCTTTGAGTTCATCATATTGCTGTAGTTAGTATTTCTTTGATCGTCCCTGGTAATATTAATATCCAACATTCGTTATTATAAGCATCGCATGTATATCATTTGTTTTTATTGTACTTAAGTACGTACGTTTTCAGAAATCAAGAGACACTTTACTGTGGCTGAGAACGTGGGCCTTATATGAGATAAAAAAGATATTCGAGAATTTTGTCAGGATCGTCCCCACCTCTTAAACGCTGTTAGAAAATCAGCTAAGGACACCAATCGCGTTTCCTACAACAGTCCAATTTATTTTGTAATACTTGACTTTTACTGTAGTTTTTTTTTGCCGAGTCTAAAGCTAAGAGATCAACTAGTTTGGTTGAATATCCTATTCCTTGATGGAAAATCACTAGAAGATGCACCGTATGCGCTAGTATATAGTCGTGCCGAGAGAATTTATTTGGGACTTTGAATACTACGTTACTTTCTGTGCTTAGTCAGGATTTCTTATACCATGAGGTATTCTGCTATCAAGTGGTCATGACAAACTCATTTGCAGATATATTGACGAGACCTGTGATTTGAAATGTGCATATATGCAGGCATATGACGTGAATATATGTTATCTTTGGCGGATCTATTCTCCTTCCTTGACTTTCGTAAAGTTGTAAAGAGAGTATTAAAAGCATTATTTTTCTTCTTTTTCTTCTTCTTCTTATTATTATTATTTTCCTCTTTTTCTACTTCTTCTTCTTCTTCCTCTTATTACAATTATTATTATTTTTTCCTCTTCTTCTTCTACTACTTCTTCTTCTTCTTATTATTATTTTCCTCTTCTTCTACTTCTTATTATTATTATCATTAACAGTGAACTTTCTTCTTTTTCTATGTTTGGACAAGAATATATCAAGTTTATTTCCCAATACTTTAATGCAAGAGATCAATAAAGAAAATCGATTAAAGCTTGAAAACAATTGCTAACCTTTGTTATCAAAATAATGTAATTTGATACATATATTTTTAATTGCTAATATGTTTATAATTACATGTAATTTATAGAAAATTGCAATAAATTCGTTAAAAAAATTCGAGTAACTCGCTCAGTAAAAATATGAATTTTAAATTCTTTTAAACGCTACTTCAACCTAGGCGGTTTCGTAATTTGTTGATATCCGAAATAAAATTCCCAGGCACCACTTATATCTTGGCTATTGATAGAAATAAGGTTTATGTGATACCAAGGAAAATACTACCTTATGGATTCTGACATGTTTCTAGAGTGAATCTGACACGTTTGTCACCACTCGACATAAAATATAGTCTATTGACTAACATAAGCGAAGCGAAATTCGACTGGGAAATATATCTACTTCTTACTAAGGTGTGTAGTCATGCAACTACGAAGAACATAAATCGATATCTCACAAGTAGGATTTTACACTTGCTTGGACAATGTAATCCAATAACTTAACTCAGCAAGCAAATAAATATTATATATTTGTAATGTACAATGCTATATGCTGTTTTCGCAATCAAACAACAGTGCAGCTCGCAGATATTCTGCTTGGTTATCCCACCCCTTAAATCTTTGGATGAATTTGCATTTTCTAGGGCTCCTTTTAGAATTTCTTACATCACCTCAAAACACATGTGTTCGGCATTTTGATCTATCCATGCCATTGCCGATGTATTATTTCGCGCTTGAGATGAAGGTTATTTTTTATTGAACACATGTAAAGATTGATGTTTGTTCATGGATCGGTTTAAATTTTGCTTCTGTCATTGCTATTAGCTGGATGATCTGCGAAGAAATATCTCGAAGTTAATTACATTAAACATAATGGGGTGTTAACGGAAAATAGTATTATGACCTATGGTCATAAAAAGTTGAAGAAAACTATGATTTAACTGCAAACGATTTACAAGAAAAATTCATCTAAATACGATCCCTCTCTCTCTCTCTCTCTCTCTCTCTCTCTCTCTCTGTTTGTTTGTCTGTCAGCCCCCCCTCTCTCTCTCTTTATTCATATATAAATATATCAAAATTATCTGAGAAAAGTTTTTTCCGTGAACTGTCCGTCTATGTATACGAAGGAAGAGCTGCTCTCAAACAGACTACGACTTTGTCGTTTGCAAAACCAATGTAAATAAACTCTTACCAATTAAAATGTTGCTTTCCCACTGTCAACCAGGAAATAATTTAATCTGCATCATCGAATGGCCCTTAAGCTTTTATTAGTGGTGACACCTTAATAAGAACTCATGCAGAGCTTAGTGATTGTATGTGTTCAGAAAGTAAACAGATAACGGATAATCCTGTTTACGTTTTGCATTCAATCACGAAATTATGTGTATTGTTGACATTGTACAATATTTGACACCTTATATAGAAAAAAATTGCAGCTTTAAAAATCATATAAATTAAAAAATATATTAGAATTGTTTTTAGAATTCAGTTGATTGGTTATCCGTATACATAGCGCAATAACAATGCATATGCTGAATGTATATATTAGTGTTACTTTTTATGAATTACTAGGAAGCTTTGCTTCTTTCTTTTTAGAAAAGAGCTTAATTCATTGCCTAGTTGTCTCTACTGGTTATATCAACATAGGTGCCCAGAATATTTTTCAGACCTGAGTGTCTTTCTCTAGAGAACTGGATTTGCAAATCCCACTTTTTGATCTTTGTGCCACCGTTTCCATTTGGGAGAGGGGGTAAATAAAATCAGTACGATATTCAATGTACAGTCTAAGTAAAAACAGGAAAATTAAAAGAACAGAAGAAACATTAAATAAAATAGGTATTTTAAATCAGTAATGATTATTATTTTCACACATTGTACGATTCACTTGATGCCTTAATCATGTGTTACTATATATCTTACAAGAATGAAAGCTGATGGCTAAGATATAAATAACTTATTGTAATATATATCGCAGTTTTCTCTGCAAGAAATATATTTTCCGTTCATGCCAATCGCCATATATTTATGCACGCATACACGCACATACATATATATATATATATATATATATATATATATATATATATATATAATCCCGACATACAATACTATTTCGTTGTATCACAACACATCAGTGCAGCTATATTAGTACTTTTGCTTATCCAGTATTGAACCTACACTCATCGCGTTGATAGTCGGCAGTTCTACCCATCGCCCCATTTGATCGTTGCTCACAAATGACCTACACATATGTTTATTTAAAATAAACACTCGTCCACAGATATATACATATTTACATAAATATATATATATATATATATATATATATATATATATATAAAGAGAGAGAGAAATAAAAAGTAACAAACCGTATTATGTGTTCATCAACGTTTCGTCTTAATAATTAACACATAATCTCAATCAATAAATTACATAAAAAACACTCATTTCATTTCTGTTACAAACTTATATTTGAATTTCAACAGATATATCTTTTTCCCAATAAGAATATAAACTTGCGTTCACAGTTTTAAAATTACATTAGCGACTATATGACGTAACTATAATTTCCTTCTCTTTAACAGCGCCAGCCCTCCCCCTCCTTTTTGAATTTCCAACATCATTTTTCCGTTTCTCTGAAAAAGAACTGCGTCACACTCTGCACGTGAAACATTTTCAAATATTTTGTACTGGTATATTTTTTGGTTTCTTAATCTCATTCATCCAGAGGAAGTCTCGAAATAAAGACGAAACGTTGATGAACACATAATACGGTTTGTTCCTTTTTATTTTTTCTATTTTGTCGGAATACTATTTCCATTATTTTCATCATATATATATATATATATATATATATATATATATATATATATGGTTATGCGTTAATAAAAGATTTTAAAATGCAAATGTCAAGTATCATGCTTCAATTGGACTCCAAAGGGAATACTTCATTTCAAACGCCATTTTGTCGTATCAAAGAACCTACTGCTAATTTTACAGACATAACTTTACTGCTTGTGCGTGGATATTAGCTTGGGTTTGAGTTTACCGTGCAAAAGTTTAGTATCATTGTGAAATTGTGCTTTATCTGCAACATTCATTTTGAACGTGTCATTGAACTATTTGTTTAAAAAAAACAATGTTGGTTTTATATGTCGAGCTTTCAAATTTTTATGGCAATAAACCTCATCAAATGCACGTCTAATGTAAGGCTGTATAAGGTGTTAACGTTCATCGAAATTATCTGTTCTTTTCTTTCATCGAATTATTTCGATTATCGATGTTTGTCGAAAACATTTCAATGCAAAACTATCTAAGAACACTGGCAAGTGCATAAAAACTTTTGTGTAAACTTACATAAAATTTTCCATGCCGTTGTAGAATCCATAGAAAACCAATTTATGCTCAAACAGACAGACAGACAGACACACACACACACACGCGCGCATATATATATATACACACACACACACACACACACACATATATATATATATATATATATATATATATATATATATATATTAGCTGGAATCACCTGTCACGGATGCGGATTATATGTTAAAAGTATAACTGATCTAGGTTATTCCGTAACTCAAATTTGAACTGAAGGGAATTACCGTTGTTCATATCTGCTTATGAAATTGTAGTATTTGGTTGATTTTGAAAGCGCACTCGGTTACTTGCTGTTATTTTCCAGTGTTGTTTCCCCGCTCACCAGAAAAGTTTCAGAACGGAAGACTGTCTGACCAGGCGAGATTCTAATCGATAAAAAGAAGAGAATAAAGCAAGAAACGTTACAAATTGGCAGAGATTGATTGAGAATCGCACGCCAAATTGCAAACACATGGCGACAACAGACCTGGCCTTCAAGATACTTCCACCCCCGCCCTTACTAAATTGGATTTCATTTTTTATTTTTTTTATTTTAGATTTATCTCTTTCTATTCATGTCTGTGTGCGATATTCTTTTCATTACATTCTAAATCTTTGTTTCGTTTTGTTAAAGTTTCCTTTTGTTGGAAATTACGTCTTTTAATAAGTTTCATGTTCTCTTTCTGGTGATTTAGTTTTCTTGATATGCCATGTACATTCTTTCTTTGTTATTTATCATTTCTTTACTGAGTTATTTTCCCTTTGTTTTTTTTTTCAGTTTGGTATTTTCGTGTTGTGTTCTTTTCTATAGTTTCACTTTTTTGTACATTTACTTTTGAACGATTTTGTATTTCGTTATTTTCTTTCTATTTTGTTTTTTGTTTTTATCCATTTTGTCTCTTCTCTTTTAGTTTTACTTTCTTGCAGGTTCCATTTCAGTTATTATCGCCGTTTACTTCTTTCATTTAACCGACTGCCTTTCATCGCTTTTTAATCGTGCCGATTTTGTTTATGTTCTGATATTTAATCTTTTTTCTTTATTTCTTATCAGCTTATATTTCCTTTTTAGTTTGTATTCATTCATTTTTTTAGAGGAAGTTTGCATTGTTATTCTTTAATTCTCTCATCTGTCTTTCTGTTTGTTTTATGATTAACATTTGCGATTTCTTTTTTTTTCGGATATTAAACATTGCTTTGAGTAAGCGTAAAGCTTGTATACTGACTACCTGCCATCGCAAGTTTCATCTTTCCACAAACACGGCATTTCAGTTCGTCAACAGATTTAATCTGACACTGCCTACATCCGAGTCGATTCTATAATTTACGATTACATTTATTTGTATTAATCCGGCATTTTGATTGAATGATTAATAAAATCTTTACATTGCTATGTCATTTTGGGTGTCGAGAGGTTAACTGCCTTTTACTTATTCCTATGATCGCCTGTCACATCGTACGTAGCGACCATTCAAACATGTAGCGACCATTCAAACATATCACATCGTACGTAGCGACCATTCAAATATGAGAAAAGGAGTCCCTTTTTCTGTCAATTCCTTTGCGTTTATCAACAACGGGATTTCGATAGTTTAAGTATAACTACGATCTGCATGTCTGTACGACTCACTTTGTCTTTTCTGGTTTATTACTCAAAATCTTGAAAATCTGCTAAAAATAAATGGGTCACAAACTTGTGGACTCACATGCATTGACGGATAAACACTACTTTTCGCCTGCCTTTTGTGAATGTGCTAATTTAATGGTGATATAGGAGGGCAAAACCGTAACATTCTCCTGCACAATCTCAATGGCATTCTTCCGAAACAGTCGATTAACACCGTGTAAAAAGATATGTGTTTTGTATTTGCTATTTGCCAAGTATATCAATTAGCTATAGAATAAACTTGCCAATTACTATAACCTTGTATATTATACGATTGTATTTTTAACCTAAACAGTTTTTCCGATTGATATGAATAGTCGGTAAATTACGAAAGTTGTAGTGCTCTAACTATTCCAGTTACACATCGGTTATATCGATATATTTCCTTCGCTAGCACAGTTGTCAGTTCTACTCATCTCTAGGAGTCATATGATATGATTAGAAAATTTTATTTATGAAGAAATGATGACCTATTTGTTTCCATTATGCAGTGATACTTTAAGCTGTTCTGATATACCCTACTCTCAGAATTTTATCCACATTCGTATAGAAATCTCCACTGAAGTTTTGAAAGTTAGGAAATGTTACAGTTTTGTCCTCTAATAGCTATATCGGATGACCACATTCACAAAGGGCAGGTTCTAAGTTGTGTTTAACCGTTAATGCATCTGAGTCCACGCGTAGACGTTAAATAGTGAAGTGCATTGGTCGCTTTCTATTAAGGTGACAATCTGACCAATATTGTAATCGATAATGTCCACACCAAGTGGCTATACTTTTGTTATCTATGAAACACATGGTAATATAATCCACATCAAAGGCGTGTGTTTATCTACTTATCGTGCACGCAACACTTGCCTATGGTGGAAGACATATTTACGTAAGCTGGTGAATACTTACGCTTCATTCTTAAGTAAACGCATGTGTTGATTCAATCTGCGTTCGCTTCTCTTCATTCGATTCTCCTATTTTCTTTCTTGCTTGTTTCTCCTGTGGCGATAGCGAAACGCTTTCAGCATATCGGCAGTAAAACATGTTGGATTTAATTATTATCTGCTATAATTTTTTTTTGGTGGGGGATGGACTAAATTTATTCCTTTGTAATTTCAAGGTCAAATTTATGCATTCTTGTTCTTAATTGTTGATATAATTACTGCTGATAAGGTTTGAAATTCTAGTCGAAGGCATTGCTTATTTACTAGCTCCAAAGTGATAATCGGCGTCATCATTCAACTGTAAAACAACCTGGATTTTGACAAAGATTTTTAAATCAAACAACCACTGGGATCGAAGCAAATGGAAATCACTGAACCTGATTCAAGCATGGGCGAATATATTGAGTCCTGTATATCAGTGATTTGATGGCTTTGCCAACATGTTGTAATTATGAGGATAAGCAATATCATTTCCTTAGATGATCAAAAGGTACTTTGGTTTTAATCTATTTTCGTTTTTTCTATCTGACCCTTTCTTTGCTAATCGTTTTTATTTATTTTCATTCATTAAAAAAATTATATGCGTTCATCGTTTCTATCATTCAAACATGGTAGTGTTTGAATACATGGCTAAGTGTTAGTTTTACTCATTTAGAAGTACTTTAAAGCTGCACTGCTCACTCATTTTGCGACCAAATTCCAAACAATTGTTACAGTTCCAATGTCAACTTCTCAGCTATATTTTCAAATATGCATTTTCCATTTTCATTTATTAAAAAATAAGTTATAGTAATATCACTGGTTTTAAAGGTCTTCAGACTAAGTAGGGAACGTGAGAGACGGTTTCTTTTGTTAGGTTGCCATAGCAACTTGTTCACCATTTCCGTTTTAGAAAAGATTTCTTCTGATTATTTGTCGGTTACAATAGCAGGGTTTCGTCGTCGACACCTTCGTAAATTATAGCTGGAATGTAGTTCGTATGTCATCTTATTTGGGTTATATAGAGATAATTAACAAAAGTGATGCTCTTTGCCGTGATAGAGCTGGATATATTTCGCTTACGGCGTCGCCCGTATTTTCTGTTTCTCTCTTTTTGTCCCTTCTTTCTGTTTATTTACTTAATTACGTTTTATGTTTTGTGTGATTTTATTTTTCTCTGATGATGTCTGATCTGCCTCATAGATACTGGGATGTATTATGAAATCGATTGTGTGATGTTCAAATCTTTTCAGATCTACTCTGTTGAAAGTTAAAGGACAAATAAGAAACAGCGAAGAAATCACGAGCAAAGGATGAAAGCGATCAATATTTCATATCAAGCGTAATATAATTAGTCAAGAACAGAGATCCGGCGTTGCTCTGGCTTTTGTGAGTATCAACGAATTTTCTACACTACCAATATTTTTTTTTTGTTATCGAAACGGTGAAACTGCCAATTTTTCAATCAAATTGATTGCTTTCCTACTCTAGTCGGGGACTAATAACGGTGCATGGGGAGAAAGCTTTACATAGTGATTCAGTAATCTACATTACACTATAGAGAACGTACTGTTATTGTATTAAAATATTGTATGTAATGGTTTGACTTAAAGTTTTAAATGTAAAAGTCAAACACCATGGGCCAGTTATAATTTAAACCAAGATATACATTTAGAACGCATCCCTATTTTATCTAAGCACCTACGGTAGTTTTTATACGCTGGGTACATCTGCTGATGTATTAAGACCTCTCAAAGGCACTTGTGATATTAAGCTTCATAAGAGCGTTATTTTTGTAAAAGTCGAACTGTTTAATCTTTACAAAACTTTTTTTCGATTATAGATACTCATACTCATCGGAGACATTTCTACACAGACCCCATTTAATAACACTCTAAGATAGATGAAATAAGGCCATTTCGTTGTCTATAAGGAAGAACCTTACACACAGATATGCACGCAGAAAAATATGAAAAATGTTTTTAAGATTGTTATGTTAAAATAGAATTGATAGGAGAATTGTTCTATCGTCGTCAGAATAATAAAATTCTGATCGCTTAATTTATTTTCACTTCATAATGGCTTACTTACCTTCCCATTAACCCTAAGTCCATGTGAAATGAATCTAGTAACACAAGAACTCTCTTAAAAACACACGCAATCGTATGTTAAACGAAATTAAGGAATATCTTCAGTTGCTATATTGGTTTCCCACATTCTACAAGACAGTTTTCGAAATAAAATTATGAAATAATGTGTGCCACATTTGGAATGTGGCATGTGCTCTACTTATCGTTCTGTTTTTAATCGCTTGTGCATAAAATGACTAAAAAAAATGCATGTGTGTTGTACAACAGAAATACATTAAAAGCACTAATTTTCAAAAGTCATGTTAACAGAATAAATACAGCTAATACAGAATAATACAATAATAAAAAACGAACACGCATTATTTTACGTGCACAACCTATTTGTAACATTTTTGATCTCAATTACAATGGTTTCTAAATCGTTTAAGCACGTTAAAACTCAACGTCATCCGGTATTTTTTTTCTTGTTTTCTGGTCTTCAAGTCTTCACCGTTCTTTAACTTTACTGTTTAAGAACTTCTACAAATGATCTGCACATGTTATGCCTATGCAAGTTTTATGATTAATTTCAGTCAAGCGCCTTGTATATATATTGTGCCGTTTTCGATTTAGGAATTTACTAATGTGAACTATTTGTGAACGTTCGTCCGATATCTTAACACACTAAATTATCGGTCGCTTTTTTGTGTAAATATAAAAAAGAAATACTGAATAATAATTATCGCTGCTTGTAGGAAAGGCGCCCAGAGGAAAAAATTAGTCTAACCTCAGCAGACTGTTTAACTGCTTCAGTGAAAAACCAAAGCAAGATTAAACAGTAATTGAATTTTTGTAATTACTTACTAATCAGGAACGGCCATATATTTCTTTTGTTCTTATGCATATATATTTCAGAGGGAATTTCAAAGTCATATCATAGTTAGCAATCTAAAGAAAGATAATGTTATAAATGATATAAATCTGGTAAGGTTGCTGAAGGGGAAGTATGAATTTCTCGGGCAGAAAAAGAAACATTACGAATAATCAAACGACTTCATTTTTTTAAGCTAAACAGTTCGATAGAAGTAGGCGCCTCTCGCGCTGATTTGTTTGGAAAGATTTTTTTCTTGCAGATTAATATCCAGCGGCACGAGTTTCTCTTTTGTTTTATACTGTTCATCGATTCTGAACTTGGCTCAGTTAATTGCATGATCGACATAAGACCAAAGTTTGCTTTAGCCCCTTATGAAGCCTGCAATGTCATTCTGAATGATAGGTGCGGCCAAAAGGAAAATAGGGAGTATTTTTGGCGAAGTCTCTCTTTTAAAATCTATAAAAAAGCAAGTAGTTATCCAGTCAATACGACATGGACACCGAATATTAAGCGTAAAATCCACTGTATAACGGTGTTCTTTTTTTTATAACCGACATATTTATATATGTATTGCCTACAAAACCCTCTTTTTTATTGGTGGTTACAGATATTCTTAAAAAATCAGCCGGAACTGAGAAATATATATTGAATTGTGAGGAGGGCGAAAGTTTTAGATAAAACAACAACAAAAAGTAACTGATCACGCGCCAGATTCTAAGGTTTAAAATCTTAATTTCGACTGTATTTAATTTCTAATCCATTATGTTTTGGAGTTAGAAATTCGTCATACCATATTATAATTATTATTTAAAGTTATATATATATATATATATATATATATATATATATATATATGTATATATATACATATATATATATTATAATATTTTAACGAAAAACACTACTTTTAAATCATTGAACAATTAATAATTTATTTTCGTTTAGTGAGCCCAATATTGCTTATACCATTAAATAGAATATGCTTTTAAGAGTCTATAACAAAATTACCAAAATCGATAAATAACTGCGCATTTTTCTAAAAGTAAGATAATTTCTCCCAACACTTATTCGTTACATAAAGGCCTACAAACAGTTGTTCGTATTTACAAACAATTGTTATCTCCCCTTTTTAGTCATTGCTGTGACATTCACTTGACTTGGTTTAAAGTGTGGGCAACTTTTGCATCTACCACACTCTCTGATCCAGAAGCTCTTAGTCCTGATTGCAAAACAGGGCTAAGAAGACCAAGCGTGGTACCAGATGCTAGAGTTTTTTCCAGCACATACGGCGCCTAGCATTTCAGAAATACTCATCCATCTGGCACTGCCCAGCCTCATTCTTGCTGAACTTCGGGATTATGTAGGCAGCACATATGTATCACTTATGAAAAATAATTAAATACATATAAATTGATTCTTCATATTATCATCAAAACAAACGTTAAAAATACTTGGAAATTTACAGGAGTGAGTGGCTTCATTTACTCATATAACTGCTACCGTAGTTTCTTCGAAATTACCATTAAATTTGAGATTTTTTTAAAGTTTCGCCACACGAAATCTTCATACTAACCTAACAGATGGAATTGTTTGAAATTTAGGTACTTATGTTATAATAGGATTTGCATATTCTCATAGCAAATCATCCTAAATCTTATTTAGACAAAGAATATTTCTAAAATTGATAAATGGGTTATCCTTCGAAACAAAAATAGCGATGTGGTGTTTATTCTGGAAAAATTTTAATTTTTTTTTTAAATATTAGAAATGTTAGTCTGTATTTTATATGATAAAATCCAGGCTTTTTTATTTCGTGAAAGCATGTTTCTCAAGAATAATGGATTTTAATAGATTGTTTTAAAATAACAACTTATTTTCTACCATCTTTTGACCGTGCCTATTGAATGAGTTTGTTTTGTAATCAGAAACAAGTCTAGTTACAACAACTGTCAAAACTTTTCATTACTCTTTCTTTTTGCCCAAATTTAACGAAAATTCCACCAGCAAAGTTTTTTTTTTTCAAGAACTGACCATGCGTGGAACATAAAAACCTCGTATTCGCTTCTTAGTTGAATAGTCATTATCGAGTATAATAAAAACATTTTTTTTTATAAAGCCATTCTCTTAAATAATAAAATTCTACCAAATTTCTACCATTATCAATCACTACGGCTATACATCACCGGCCATCTTACATTCATTAACCTTTACCAAAAGGGATCTATGAATTTGATAAGTGATGCGCTCCTTCTTAAATAGGTTATCAATAGGACGGTGAAAAACAACGTTTAGAATTGAAGTGATTCGTTAAATGGGCATAATTTGATTATTTAATACCACACCTAACAAAAACTTACCATTGGGTCTGAAAACCCCCGTGTTGTAGTAAACAGAGAACCACTCATATGGTAATGTATTTTTTAAACGCATGAGTCATGAGAAGAAATTCTGGTTATGGAGGTGCCCTTAAATTTTCCATACACAGGAAAAGGAACATAATTATGCTAGTGGTTATAGCGAATTTTTCTGATGAATGTTTTACTGAAAGTTGTCATAGATTAAAGTTCTGTCGAGCATCTACCATGTAAAAGGAAGAGAAGAGAAGGTTTAGCAACACTTTCATGTTTAAGAGAGAATGTATTGAAAATACGAAGGACTCATCTGTTAGATTTTGAAGGTTGTTTTTTACCTTGCTAAGGTCTTGAGCGGCACATTTCTAGATGTGATAAAAGTAGTTCATCTTATAATGTATTTGACTTTTATAGATGTAGAGGATTATGTCAGGAGTGATATACATCCTGGAAAGGTTTAATGACCAAACAATTTATCCAGCAACGCATTAGACGTATGTTTTTCATTTCTAGTGTGGAATGAAGGTCAATGTTAAAGCTTTATCAAGCAAAGATTTCCTCAACAATAGTGCCATTCTTTTCAATTGGGAATAAGTTCATTTTATTGAAGGGAAAATGATCGATCTCATCTAATTCTGCACTTAAATATTTTGTTATCAGTAAAGAAGTATTTGTATGAGGTAAATTTAATGTTTCATTAAATCCAAGGTTGACAGTTCATGAAGATGGATTTTTCTCATATTAAAATCGACCTTGTATTTAAAACCGTCCTCACTGGAAGGAAAGTAACTATTAAAGCTACACCAACGCAACGTTGTTTAATTCTAATGTTCTTACGATCGTGTGGCAAAATAGAGAGACGCGTGCATTTCTCGACTTCAGGGCGTTTTAGTAGATGCTATGCGTATAGTATCGTAACTTTCCCGACCAAAAAGGAAATTCTATGGCAGATGTTGATAATTATTTTGAATATTTTGAATGTTTTTTTTACTATAAAATCTCCGACATGATCATGATTCCGACGAACGGCATATGAGTACATCTTGTGAAACTTCTGACTGTTATCTTATCACATACACAGACAAAGAACATTTTAACTTTCCTTATATATAATATATTTCATATATAATTCTTAAATTTGACATTCGTTTATATTCTATATTTTAAATAGACGGCAAAGTGTATTATGGAAGTTTTATTATAACATAGGCCGAAAATCCCAGCATACAAAATAAAGAGTAGGTTCTTTGATATGACAGGAGCGTGTTCGAAATGAATGTTTCTGTTTAAAACACAATATCTCAATGATATTTGACTTTCTCACTTTATATTTAAATTCAAGCTATTATAACCCCACAAGCCGTCATCTTAGTCATATCAAATCAACAGTAGGTTATTTAGTATAACAATGAATGTTTGTTTAGAGCATTATTAAGCATGATACTCGAATTTTGCATTTTAAATTTTTATTCGCGCCATAAAAATAATTTTATAAAATTCACTAAAGGTTCTCTACGGTGAAATGCAGACAAAATATGTTGTTAACTTAATCCCTGCAAGGAGGCATGGTAGGCTATATCCAGGTGCATAGCGATTGGTTCCATACCAGAGAAGGAAATAAATCGATTTGATTGCAAAAATGTGCTATTTCATCGATTTCGATGACAATAAAAATATGGTAGCGTGAAATACTCGTTGATCATCATCCAATCCTGGGCAATGCCGAGTATCCCTGCTAGTATATATATATATATATATATATATATATATATATATATAATGATTACTATAATATTTTTTAATACTTACAGACACTAGTGCTTCATCCTTTCGGGAAGCATCAGTGCAGGGTGTCACGATTACCACCGGCCGAGAGATTCGATCCCAGCCGCCTCCAACTTAATTTTAAATAAAGAAACCATACTGCCAAAGTTAACCGCGAGAAAAATCGTAGAAATTAAAAAAAATATTTTTAAACGAGAGACATCCGTATATAATGATATAATGATTATAAAATCATAATCTGCGAATGCATGTTTAAGTGACCGACTTTCATTACAACTCTAAATTGCTAAAAATTAAAACGAGTTCTTAAAGGGGTTGACATATTTATTACTATAATAATTTTGAAATACATGCAGACACTAGTGTTTTATCCAAGCGTGAATCATCAGTTAAGGGTGTTACGATTACCGCCGGTCAGGATATTCGAACCCGGCCACGAAGCCATCTCCGAATTCACTAGCAAGGAGCAAACAACACGGCCAACTTTTACCGCGAAAAATATCGTAGAAAATAAAGCATTTATTTTTAAATGTTTAGACGTCCGTCGATCATAATTTAATGATTATGACATTATGATCTGCGCATGCAAGCTTAAGTGGCGATTTCATTTCAACTTTACAATGCTAAAAAAAAGAAGCGACTTTCTAAATGGGCTGACATATTTATGACTATAACAATTATGCACTCGTGTTTCATTCTTTCGGGGGTCATCAGTGCAGGGTGTCACGAATGATAACGGTAGGTAAGTGTAGAGGGGTATTTTGACGATATCGCGCATGGGGTTATTTTTTTTCATCTTCCCTGCTGTTGTCAAACGTTCTTCTTTGTCAAACTTTCGCTTAGTTGCCGTCTCTTACGACTGACTATCAATTTAGCATCAGAGTTGGTGCTAGTTTTTTTTTCGATTATAACACCCTGCCTGCGGCCAAATCATTTCTAAGGATTCTGCCCATAGCATTTTTCTCTCAGTTTAAAAAATAAGAATTCATTATACTTTTTATATTTTATGTTTTTCTCACAATTTGAACTGATTTTTTTTTTAGTTTTATCAGAGCCCGCAATTCTTGGCGATAGGGTGATATCTATCGGTACTACATTGTTAATGAGACGTTTAATGCTGCAAGCGTCGTATAACACTTTTATTAGTAACATTGTCTTGTGTTTCATTGTTTCTATGTATCGAAGTTCCAATTGATTTTTCTATCAGTCAGGAAAAATTGTACTTCCTTTTATTATATTGACTATTTTTTCCAATTATTTCGGAGACTATACGTTTCTCCTTGATAGTTTGTAAAACCTTTATTGCTGTCCTTATGGATTTTATACATTATCTTACCCTTAGTAATTTTCATTTATATTACTTGGTTATATCCTGTCGAATACTGAACATATCTTCCATGCGAACATTATTTCAGCTGTTGATAACTTTGTGCTAGTATTTTGATCTTGTGTTATCCTATACATCGTTAAGGCTTTGTGAATTTTTTTTCTTCTCTGTTTGTATTTTTATACTTTTTTTTTCAAAGATTTTTTGAAAATATTGTCAAAACTTTTAACGAGGCTGTTGGACCTAAAACTGCCCGTTTGTGTGGTGGAGTGTTTTTATTTGCCAGCGACTAACAGTGTATTTATGTTCATGGGCGTTGCACATTGTGTCTTTGTCGCTTAAAATTGTTTTTGATACTTAAAAACTACTAAACAATTCGTTTAACGTATTTATAGTGTTCGAAGCTGCTAAGCGTTTGTATCTATAAATTTCACGCCATTTTGAAAAACATTCCATACTTATTAGATAATAGTATCCCTACAATGATCTTCCGTATTCACTATGAAGATGTGGCTAGGGTACTCTGCGTTCGGCTAGGGCTGAGTCCTCATTAATGGAGCTTTTCTAATTGAAATCCTTTATATTACTTTAAAAAAGTTTAAATATCCTGGACAGACTTTTGGTAATAAGTGTACTCTCATCAATGTGTTCATTTTGGTGATTTAAGAATGGGTTACATAGAATACTTTTAAACCTTCTCTTTTGTAAGACTCATGGTATTACGACTCTACTTGCATACATAAGCATTTCATCGCATATCGAAAATGGGAATACCTGGAATATTGTTGTCTTTTCGCTCCATCTCACTTGCCTATTAAAACTCTAAAAATATACATCGATTTTTGATGTCGCCAGGCGCTCTCTAATAGTATTAATTAGTAGTTATTTCTGTCATTCTTGTTCATGCTTTAGTGCTTCTATGGGAGTTTCTTCCAGTAAGTTATGATTTTTTAATCAATCCAGATAGAGCATCTGATTATGTGATTTTGCTCGATGAAAAATGTTGTATTTTTAAATTATAATTAAGCAAGTTAATGCTCAGTCTAATCTATTTACGGTATGTTATAGCATGCTTTTCTTTGAACCCAATTCGACAGTAATCTATTATGGTACGTTTGAAAAACGAATTGTCTACCATGACTAAACCTATGAAATTGTTTAATATCGTACACAATCAGCAGAGCTTCTTTTTCTATTTTACTATAATTTATTTCCGTCTAACAAGGGAATTGAAGCATGGGCAATCGGTTTAATTGATCAACTTTCAAATCTGTGTAAACGTAAAGAAAAACCATATTTACCTGCGTATTATGCAAAGATTAATACCTCTCTCAGATTTGTATTGTGCCAAAGCTAGGTCCGATAATTAACACTATTTCATTTTTTTACATTTTTTTCACATTCTTCTATCTATCACAATTTTTTTCCTCATCTAAGTAAATACTTTTAACGTGCGCTCAATTCGTGCTTTTTACGAATATACACATAATAGCAATTTGCTAACCTATACATGACTAGTTTTTGTTTCTCATGTATTTGGCCTTTGTTTCAATACTTTATAGATTTTTCTATTTGTCTATGCCGAACACATATTTGTCAAGGTCTAATTTAAATCCATAATTATCCATTCTCTTGAATAAATATTGAATATGAATTTTGTATGAGAATGTAATCTAAGAATGCCATTGCAAATTTCAAATGAAGATCTTATTCATGTTTTGTTGAAATAAATTCGAGGCTACTTTCAAACCGAAGGTCAAAGGTTTTAAATAAAATAATCATTCATGTGTTTTTATCGTCAGATATTTTGCACATTCCATCCCGACTAAGCTGCAAATATACCTCAGATAGATTAATTTTCGAGAACGTTTCCCCCATTCAAATTTTAAAATATTTATACTGGTGTAAGACGCGGGTAATTGTGGTCATTCAGGGAATCGTTTACGCCTATGGAAAGGTCAGAGCATACTCTTATTTTTATATTTTACATATACTGCGGGTTACGGCTACTCTGATTACCATTGTTTCTAACTACTTTTGAAGTCTCTTCAAGCTATTGTCTTCATTTTTAATGATGAAATGCGATGGGGTATTTGAGGTGGGATTGAACACAGTCTTTGCATTGTATTTATCCCTGGATTTTACCCCAGTGTTAAGGCAACAACCTAGTCCGTAGGAAAATACATTCGTAGATCGTACACATTTTTAAATCTCTAATATATCTGTGGAAGTTTACAGTTTTCTATCCCTAATAACTTTAAGTTTCTACAAAACGCATTTATCGTTTTTTCTCCCATGAATTAAACAGTAACGTACCGTCGACATCGAATACGTTTGTTTTTATTTCTGTATATAGCATAAATTTTAGCTTTGAATAGTTTATTGTCAAATGAAACATTAGCTCAAAACCCGCCTATTTAATTTTAACCTATTTCCAGTAACCACCTGAAAATTTCCTCCATGTTTGTAGCTTCTATCATACTATTTTTTACGTTGCTTCATCGATTAAAGATAGGCCAATTATAGTATCAAGGAAAAACACTACCGTTCTGCAATTTATTTTGATATCTATATATTATTTTCCAAAAGTCTTCGGATTTTTTATACGCAATCTATGTCATCCTTTCCGACTTCTGGTCTTTAACATGCATGCAGTCGTAGATCGTAAATCATAACATATTTCTTTTATAATAACAGTCACTGTAAACTGACTATTTCCATCACATGACTTGCAATATTGTACATGTGAACTGAGTGTTCCAACCTTTGTACATTGACAATTTGTTTCTTTTTATGTTTAAACTATCACGCTTTAAATAAAGTGACTTTTGAAATTTTCTGTGATATTTTACCTTATTTTTGTGTCTTTTTTTACATAGGGTCACCACTTATAAAGGCCCGAAGGCCACTCAGGGATAAGGGTTATTGCGTATACAGTAATCAATAAGATATTATTGTAGTAATAATTAGTATTGGGGGGTTTGATTGAGTGTCTTACTTAAGGGGGCGGTTTTTCAGGAGTGTGTTTATGTTGGACTTGAAGACGTCCAAGTTGTAATTAGGTGGGAAACAGGCAAGCGGCAGAGAGTTCCACTGGCGTGCAGTTCTAAGAAAGAACCTTTGCTCATGGAATCTACGTTTGGATTTAGACCCATATAAAGAATGGGGAAAATTATTGACAGTAGTTTAAGCCAGACGGTTATTTCTTGTGAAAGATTGGCGAGGGGGGGAGGCGAGGGGTTAAAGCTCAGATGAGCACCTGCCATGGAAATAGCGATAAAACAAAGACAGGCTTGCAACGTCTCTTCTGTGGGGGAGAGGTTGCAAGGAAGAGAAAATGGCATCCCCCACTAAACCACGAAGTCTATTTTGTACTCTGACAAGGAAGGATAGGCTGTTTTTAGCAGCTCCTGCCCAGATGTGGCAGCAGTACTCTATCTTTGGACGTACTTGGCTTTTATAAAGATAGAGAATTGCATCAGTAGTGAGATATCTTCTGGAGCGCTAGAAGGATCCCGCAATTTCCCCAGCGTCCCTGGCAACAGATTTGATGTACGTGTTCCATTTTAGATCAGGAGTAAAGGTCAAACCTAGAAGCTTGTCAAAACATGGAGCCTCTCCAAGACGAGAGTCATCCATTTCAATTGATGTCAGATAGAGATCAGAGCGTTGATGATGTAAAGATAGAATCTTGGTTTTGGATGCATTAAAAGTGACCCGCCACCTCTTCCCCCATTTTACCACGTGCTCAAGATCAGAGGAGAGAGAATCAGAGAGAACTTTGTAATTTACGGCCTTTGATGTGTTGCCATAGATGGTCGTGTCATCAGCATAGATGTCAACGAATGATTTAAGTATGTGTTTTGGGAAATCATTGATGTAGATCAGGAAGAGAGTTGGACCCAGGATGGACCTCTGAGGGACTCCAGCATTAATATTGTGGGTCTCTGATTTCTGCCCATCAACCACTACTCTTATGAATCTATCGGATAGAAGTGATTTAATGATTGAGAAAACATTTCCAGTAATACCGCAGCTGGAAATCTTGTGAAGAAGGCCCTTATGGCATACCTTGTCGAAGGCCTTTGATATGCCAAGAGCAATTGCCCTGGTAAGGAAACCTTTGTCAAGAGATTCACTAATCCTGTGTGATATAACCGTTAGCACATCTGCTGTATATCTTGCAGAGCGGAAACCATATTGCGTGTCACTAAGAAGGTTGTTTCTGTTGAGGTGGTTGACTACTTCTTTATTTAATATGGATTCCAACAACTTACTCATGACATGCAGGAGACTTATTGGTCTGTACTGAGAGGGAGATGACTTTTCACCTGAATTCTTAAATACAGGGCATACTGATTAGTTTTTTCCAGGGTGTTGGAAAAAACTTCTACTTAAGGCAACGCTTAAACAGTTTTGTAAGTAGGGGGCAAATTCCGGTTGGAGCTTTATCAGCACTATAATTGGAATGCCATCAGGGCCAGTTGCTTTACTGGAATCAAGGTTCTTAATTAGCTTGTTCCATAATTGAAAATATGGCCAAGTATTTCCTTGTTTTTGCTGCATATAACGGTATAGTGACATTGGCATACCATATCGCGTTTGATCAACGAAGTTAAGCAAAGTTGAGCTTTGTCATTTCTAAAATGCGTGACTATTTGGGAGCTTCAGGCCCTGTATATGCTAACTGCTTATCTTGGCATTGTTTCAACTTGTCCTGGTCTTCTTGCAAGTGCTGATTCAGGAGATGTGTAATTGGGAGTTGGGAAACTCCTCCCTTCAGAATTTCACGCTCAACTACCATTACAGGGAGTATACATTTTCCTTCAAAACTGCACGGAGGCACCGTCACCCTTGAGCAAATATTATACATTTAAATATGACTTCCTTAATGTATTTTTTCTTGAAACATGTACAGTTGGAATTTCCGGTGTATGCAATAAAGTCTTCGTTTTCTTCTCTCCGAGCATTTACGCATTTGGAATTTCCGTAAAACAATATGTCAAGTTCGCCTAATGTTTTCGACATCTCAATTGTTTCTTTAAATTTATTTATTAGTATGAAATTCGTGTACTTTGTATAGGTCTTTGAACGCCGATTTTTTTGTAATAACAACCATAACGAATACGACCTTCCTGTCATCAGACTACAACTTACATATTTTTGAAAAAAAAAATGATTTGTATCATCTGAAGTACTCTGGGTCTATTGCATCTGTTTGTAATGACATTTCAAAAGAGAATTATTACTTCTTTTGGTGGAAACAAATCTTGCGTCTTCTCCTTGATCTACTTGCTTGGTTAATAGATTTTGTTGTTTTAATGTTTGCTATTTTACGTTTTATTGCCGCACGGTTCGTTGTTGTAACTTGATTTGTATTTATTGATGTTATTTCTTGGTATTGAAATAATTTAATTTGTTTTTAAATCGAATTATTTTGTTCTGCTTAATGTTTTTGTTCCTGTGACGTGGCAGAAATGGTTTTCGCAAATGCCATCGATTGTGTGATAATAACTTTTAAATATAATAGAATAAGAAAATTAAACGATCTCAACTGTTATTTTAATCCGAGCACTTTGTAAAAAAAATTTTTTTTTCAAATAAAACTGTTTTCTTGCCTAAAATGTTTTAATCACCATTAGTCTTTGAGTGTTCTTCTACTGCTTTTCTAATCTTTTAAAGTACTATTGTTCGTCCGGCTATAAACTTTCCTCGTACGATCTTTTGTTTTTCATCGACCAGATATGCATGTGAGTGGTTCGAATTAAATTGTTGCCGTTGTCATTGTAGACCACTAGGGTATATTAATTTTAGATTTTAGCCCTATATATAAGCACTAACAAAGTCGAATGTGTATATATATATATATATATATATATATATATATATATATATATAGGTCGCTGGTTAAGTGTGGAAAAGTAAATTGCCAACATCGGACGTAGAGCTACTTTTTATTCATTTTCCTTATCTTTGTAAAACTCTAACTAACTTTCCTAGATTTTAGCAATTCCCGGGTTCTATTTGTGTATGATAGTTATATCAGGCACTAATCTAAACACTCCAGCTATAAAAAAAACAACATTCTTCCTTGTGCTTAGTGGCAGGTGAAAATTGCGCATTTTTCTGGGACTCCTGGTTTGCAATTGCAACATAATCGGTTTATCAGCAAAATCCAACAAATACAGTCCATAAAACTTTAATATGATTAATCAAATACTGTACAGTTGAATTTATCATGTACAATCCTCTAATCATATTCTTCACCATTCAGTCGACGACCAATCTATTTTGTAACCACTCATCGTCAATGTCCGCCATATAGCGAAGCGACTGGCATTTATGCTTTTCTTAAATTAATTTTTTTTATTTTGGAAAATTCTTGTAAATAATGGCAAATAATCTCGAATAAAAAGTCTCTTGCGTATAAGAATTACATTCTTTAACATGTATCGCGAATTAAATAAAACAAAGAATTCACATATAATAGCAAAATATTTCAAAAGAAATGTAAAAAAAAACTTAGTGGTAGAGCTACAGACCACAGGCTCTGCTGTTCTAGTTCTGATTTTCGCTATGTTAAGCCTAACTTATGAGTTGTAAACGACGAAACCATAAAATGTGGATAATTATTTTCTGAATATATATATATATATATATATATATATATATATATATATATATATATATATATATATATATATATATATAGTAATTTATAAAATATATATGGCGGTTAAGCTACGCTGAATATTCTGCGTTTAATCCACTGTATGATTCGTCAGGCTTATGCGCGAATTCTGTGGTTGCTTCTTGTTTTTATATATGTTGAGGGTTTCTAGTTAGGCAATCAGCTTTCTAGTATCCACCGCGCATGCATTTTATCGAACAAAGGATCTGTTTTTGAACTAGGTTAGTGGTTTTAGGTAGATCTTTTCCCTCCTTTATATATATATATATATATATATATATATATATATATATATATATATATATATATATATAAATATACCTATGTGTACACACATACATGCACATATATATATGTGATCGTTTATGTATATTCATGTTTATTTAATTCATTTATTTGTTTGTTTTCTATTTTTATTGTTAGTTTTAAAGCTATTTTGTATCGCTATCCCATAGTAAGTTTTATTTTGTGAACACAGTTGTTTGCTATTTCTCGTCTACATTTAAATAGATTTCAAGGTTCTTTAAAGTACAAGATAGCAAATTTTTCATGGAGGCATAATTTACATGGCTCGTCTAAATGTCTGCACGTGGTAGCTTGTCTCATTATTTTCCATTCGACTACCGGCGAATGCCCGCTTTCTTTGAGTTCCCAGTATTTATTCGCTAGTGTTGTTTTTATACGGTGTTTTTTTTTAATGTACTTTTGTGGTCATAGTATCGGGTTTTGAAATCTAAGGAAGCCATGCCTATGTAATATTTCTTGTTATTTTTATTGTTTTATGTAAGTAAATGAAGTAGTTATATATATATATATATATATATAGAGAGAGAGAGAGAGAGAGAGAGAGAGGAAAAGAGTAAGAGAGAGATGGGAGATTCAACATTGATCAAAATTCTTTCAAATACCCACAGAGATATATTTCTATTTTCAATAAAAAATCAATCAGGATTTCTTATTCAACAATGCCTAATTTAGCACAAATAATATTAACATCTAATAACAAAAAAATTAAATCATCCCCAAAAATCCCTTTCCCAATTAAACTCAAAACTAACTGTAATTTTAATAACAAATATCCTTGCCCACTCAATGATGATTGCATCCATAAAGAGTTTATATATTCATGCATAATTACCGAGCTCCCACGCAATCCTCCCATAACAGACACTAATATTTCGTCTCCAAATTATCCTTCTTCCCATCCTCCATCTGATAAAGTTACTAATCCAATATACCACTCGAGCAGCCCCTCCATCTACAATCATACTACTAGCAATAATAATGACAATAATAACAATAATAATAATAACAATAATAATAATAACAATAATAATAATCATAATAATAATATTTCCCCTAACATACATCCTAACACTAACATCTCTCATTATCCCCTCCAAAATAGTCCTCGCACAATCATTGTTCCACCCTTTGTTGAATTCACTGAACAAAATTCAAACTATTTTACTAATACAAATCAGCAAATTAATATTAATATCTGACGTCGAGCTTTTAATAAAGAACATACATATATCGGCGCTACTTCATAATTAATTAGGAAAAGAATATCAAACAACATTTCTTTTTTCTAACAACCATAATTCTAATAATAACCAAGGAACTTCTCTAACCACTTTACTTAAAAAAAAACTTAACTCTAATAATACCCCCTTCTCAATCAAATGGACTATCATAAAACAGTTAAGTCTTATACTCCAGGCTCTTAGTCATGTCGCCACTGCACAACTGAAGCTATAACTATAATTACTTCCCCTCAAAGTGACAATATAATAAATTCTAAAAACGAACTGATCTCTTTCTGTAAACAGTCCAAATTTAATCATGGTAATTTTGAAATTACATAGTTATTAATTTAACATTTCAGATATATGTACTTTTTTTAACATTATCGTTTTTTTTTTTGCACATACTTTCTAAATACTTTATAACTTAATACTCTTACTTCTTTATTTCTTCTTTGCTTGGCCGGGTTTTTATCTGCAATTTCCGTTTTAGTCTTTAAATATTCCTATCTATCTAATATATCAATCTACCTACATATTTATAGCTTGTATGTATATTTACTTATATTTTATTATATGCATTTACTTACATACTTACTTGCTTATCCGGAATTTGCAGATACCGGCAATCCCCCCTCTTAAAAATATTTTTTTTATTTTATATTTTATTTTTTATTTATTTATTTATTTTTCCAATTAGTATCTGTTAATAACTCTTGCAGACATTTTCCTAAGTAATAACCTGTACATTTCAGTTGACCACTTTTTTGCTCTATATTTTTCACGCCTTTTAACGGCATTTTGTCTGGGTCATTTTAACATTTGCTTTTCTATTTTCTATTTAATTCTATCACTATTTAATCTTTTTCCTCTTCTTCTACACTGATTTTTTCTCTCTTATTCACTGATTTTTCTTAATTGCAGTTTGTCGCGGCAGCCGTCTAAAACGGATATCTTATTTTTCTTTTATTAGTATTATTGGAAATTGTTCCTCTTTTCCTTGTACATATTTGTGAATTATTCCATGGATTTCGGGCATTTTGGATTATTTTGAACCCTCTTCCAATTACGTGATTTCCTTGGATTTTACTTGTGCGAATGGAAATTAAATTAACTTTCTTGGATTTGCATTTTTGGATTTTACTGTCATTTGATACCTTACCTTTAACTTGACTACCCATTCACGTGAATTCACCTTTTTCTTCACCATATCCCCATCTGCTTCAATTTTTGTTATGAAGTAAGATCTTTGACTTATTTGCAGTTTCATCAAATACTTTTGTATGCAAAATCCGATCCCACATTTTGCTAATTCCTACCCTCTGATGAGAAGAAAACTATATCTTCGAAACTCCGCGGATTAAGGACTATCCACTTATTAAGTGTTTCCTTTTCAGATTAAATGTTTACTCTTTTTCAAAGTGTTTTTTGACATGTTTTTTTAACTATTTGTTATATATATATATATATATATATATATATATATACATATACATATATACTAGCATTTCAGCCCGGCGTTGCCCAGGTGTCTGGAGGTGTATGTTGAGCAAAAAAAAGCGGCCACTTTTTTTTTAATTTTCCGTTTATTATGATCCCTTAACATATATTGTTTTTAGTCTAAATCAAATTATTTAGTTAGATCAATGTGCAAGTAACCTATATCTAAAATTTCAAGTATTTAGACCCAACATTGGCGGAGGAGTTTGGTAGAGTTCACAAAGGTCAAATCGTTAAACTTTGACCCCTTTACATCCCAATTTTTGGCCGAAAATGGATTACAAACTTATACCAAATTTCAATTCCCTGTAAGTCAATTTTTGAGTCTGTAGACTGAAAATTGACAGTCATTGAATGTGATAATGTACACAGACATACACACAGGCCATTTCACTTATATATATATACATATATATATATAAATATATGCATGTATATGTATATATATATATATATATATATATATATATATATATATATATATAGAGAGAGAGAGAGAGAGAGAGAGAGAGGAGGACCAGCAGACATACAGACAGATAGACTGAGAGATAACTTTAGTTTATGTGTGTGCATAAAATATTCTCTACTTTAATTAGCGACAGTTTTAAGGTCAGGGGAATGATGTTAATTAAAAGTAGAAAATATTTTTTCTGCTTTTAATGAATTTCAAAATCGTGAGCTCGAATACATTTCGATATGTCGCCCTAAACACACACACACACACACACACACACACACACACACATATGTATGTATTTGTATTTTTATAATATATATTTACTTACTTATTGCATTTATTATTTATTTTATTTAGTAGAGTATTTTCCTTTTCTTGATACGAGCGCGCCTGGACTCTGTAAGTACGTGAGACACACTCAGTGAACATTTGAACATCATGTAACCCGGGCTGTTAATTGAGGCGGGAAACGCTAAAATCTTTAAGCGTATATTTTGTAGTCTATTAAACAGAGCAGTTAAATGAAATTCAAATAATAGGGCCTCAGATAAGTGAGGGGGGCTGATGCGATGCGTATTTTTCCCTGATGATGTGAAATTATCTGTAAGCAGGAATAAATTACCTCACAACGAAAATTGATACACTTTATTATATACAAGTCTACAGGGAGAGTTGGGTACAATATTACCGCACATTATCTAGAGATCGGAATGAAATATCCTCAAGTAAAGAAAATTTGCTTAACTTGGTTTTATAGATATCTGCAAGGTAAGTTGTTTCTTTAGCTGATCGCTCTTTTCCTATTTGCAATTTTTTTCTATTCTTTCGGTAACAAATATTATTCTATATGTGAATATATTTCACATTTAATTAAATTAATCTAAAAATTCCAATAAGTATATTACTAACTTAAACCATACGTATATAATTATATACATTGTAATAGATTCAGTTCGAAAACAAGGAGGGACCCAAGCTCATCGGCGAAAGGTGGCGAGTAATTGTAGCAAGATAACTCTTCATCTTTTCACCTGCTGCTCTACATATCTGATGGCCATTTTCTGTCAAAAGAACCATGAGGTTGTTTCCTCCATCATGATTGGTCTTTCACAACAAGAAGCGTCATTGCAGTTAGAATAAGTGTTTGAATCTGGAAAACGAGTATCGAACAGTTCTCTCGATATGGCGTTTTCTCCATATACGGCACAAACATCCTTGGTAACTTTACTCTCTTTTTACCTCGATTACAAGAAAAGGGGGTGTCGAAAATGTAATTTTGATCTACTTGACAATTCATCTGATAGTTCTGAAAAACGAGAATAATGTGAGCAAAATACGATGACCATTATTTTGTAGAACTGAATACGTTCTTTCGAACGATATATATATATATCACTTAATCAAATATCAATACTTGTTTAAAAGTTTAAGAACAATTATGTAATGAAACGGCGGGAACTTATGCAAAAGCCTGATATATATATATATATATATATATATATTTATATATATATATATATATATATATATATATATATAGTGTGTGTGTGTGTGCAAAATCAAGACTTCAAGACAAGGTGTTGATGGCAACAAAAAGTGTATTTCATTTTACGTTACAATTGTTTCAATGTCCAGTTCGATAATTTCAAGCATTATATGGTTGGAAAATGTTCAAAAACCACCATTTCTTCAGACTTTATGAATAAACACACTTTTGGCAATGTAGCATTTTTTTAATGTAAAGAAAAAAGAGGGGGTCCCTAACGGGAAAAGTATGCGAGAAACATTTACCTTGGTTGTGATTACTATATATATATATATATATATATATATATATATATATATATATATATATATATATATATATATATATATAGTCTTGGTAGTTTTTTAACCTTTAAAACTATACAATAAATATTATTTCATTTTTAAATTTTTTATCATTCGTTAGAAAACTATTTAGCCAGTAAGTAATATATAGTATTATATATATATATATATATATATATATATATATATATATATATATATATATATATATATAGTATTAGTTTAATTAAACACGTTGTGTTGATGTTGCAAAATTACTATACGTATATATAGAAATTACGTTTGATGAATCAAGCGTTGTTCGGGGCGCATTGAAAATATTTGCTCTGCTTTATCGTTATTTTCATGGACAGTGTTCGACTGAGCTTAAATCTATGGTACCCCCTCGCCAAACTTTCACAAGAAACACTAAACTAGCTGAAAACATTATCAATAATTTTCCCCACTCTTTATCTGTACCTAAACCTAAACATAAATTCCATGATCAAAGCTTCTTTGTTAGAACTTCACGCCTGTGGAATTGTCTTCCGTTTTCCTACTTTCCAGCTGTCTATAACATGGTTGTCTTCAAGTCCAACGTGAACAAGTTTCTGATAAGCCGTTCCACTTAAGTTAACAAATTTACCGAACTTCCATACCTATCGATTAATATATTGTCATTTTGACTACTCTACACTCTTTAACCATTATCCTTGAGTGACCTATTAGCCTTGATAAGTGGCGACGCCTATGTAAAAAAAAACTTATCTGATCTATTTTAGTCCTAGAATTCCTGATTAAATTTAATACACATTTGAAAATGAACTGTGCATAAGAGATTCGCAATTTACTACTAGTTCAAATACTCGTGGTTTAACAAAGATTTTCTTTCTGCACCTTAATTAAAGGCGGCTTTTAATTTCAATAAAATAAATAGACTTGGAGCGGTATTCTGGTATGTAATAATGGTCGATATCGCTTAGGAATTAACTGGAATTTTACAGCGTTAAAAACTGAAATTACAAATTGTCTACTGTGTGATTTGTCTCGGGAGATACAGCATACCATATTGAAATTGGAAGTAAACACTTTGTCTACATTGTTACCGATCAAACTAAAAGGTGTACTTTTCTTTAAACGCAGTTCTATCGGCTTAAAATAGAAAATGATAACATGGAAATTGAACGCTAAAATTAGGAGACTTATATTTCTAATGTTATTTACATTATTAGTCCAAGATCGTCCGACATCGATAACGAAAATATACAGAGTGTGCTGGTTTAATATTTAGACAATATTTATATTAATTAAATCAATTGGCACACTAACACACATAAGGACATACATGGGTATAATTCATTTCATTCCTACGTTCTCTTGCTGAAAATGCAGAATAGTTTTACACAAAAATTTAAAAATAGCTTTATCATAATAGGTAAGTACATAATACACTCTTTTTGATCTTAGAGCATATATAAATCATGGTTTACGTGTACATTGTATCATAACGTATTCTTTATAAAATGTAGTATGAAATTTCCTCTGGAGAGCAATGGTTCTCATCATAAGCTACATAAAACGATCCGCTTTATAAGCTAATAATTTAATCGTGTTTAAAATGTTGAGCAAAAGGGTTTTATTACAAATGCATAAATTTCTATATTTCTCCCCAACAATTATTGCCTATTTGATTACGCATTTCCTCGCAAAAGTTAGATAAAACTAACCCCTCATGACAACATTAAGTACGAATTTCTCAAAGCATCCCACTATAAAAAATGTAATCAAAATAATCTCACTAGAGCAATATATTTTATATTATTGTTGCGTTCGCTGACTTCATATTACGAGTCAGCCCTACCAGCGATTCTGTGGAGAATAAAATGAACCATAAAGAAAGTATGTTTAAAGAGCACACACTTTTGAGAAAAAAGTCACATCTTCTTTCTAGGATCTTAAAATAAGCTTAAAATACGACCTTTATATTTCATTATCAAAGCAAACTTAACAAATAATACGCATTGTTATTTATGTCCGTGGTAATACTTGAGCTCATCCGTTTCAGAAATTAATGACAGTGGCTATAATTTTCCATACGCACATGCCTTGTTTCGCCGTGTCGCCACACGAGAGAGGTAAAATAAATTATATGCGAACCAGTCGTAAGAGAAGAAAGCTTTTGTGTCCACACATTTTTCTAAAAATGAACACATAGTACACGGATAATTTGATGACTATTAGTTCCAAGTAAGATTTTTCAACATTTACTACAAACACAAATAACTATTATGACTTTTCATTTAATCATCGCTTATGAGACGTGAACTATTTAGCCTCATCATCATTAATAAACAAAAGATTAATATTGAACTTAATTATGATATCATGTAATTAGGATTTAATCTTCAAACACCAGAAAGCCGGCGAAAGGAAAAGCATTTTATGCAAAACTATTCTGCATTTTCAGCAAGAGAACGTAGGAATGAAATGACTTATTCACGTGTATGTCCTTATGTGTTAAATATTGATTCCCATGTTTTGGGAGATGCATTGTAAGATCTCAGATCTCCGATATTTCGTGAAATTAATGTGATTAGACTTAGCAGTTTGAATAATCCAACTAATACAAATTGTCAACTCTTATGAAAAATAAACCCCAAACTAAAGTTCCATTGACCTAATAAAATGGATGTCTGGTATAACGGTTTAGTTTAACACCATCATTTGCTTATTTAGCATTGTAATATTTATTTAAAAAGAAAGTATCTTATTTCTAGAGAGACCGAAACAGTAGAGTCTCACACAAAGCGAAAGAGGAATGAAACGGATACCTATATATAACGTGCATAACACCAATCAACATATCTCCACCTGACAACGTAATTATGTGCAGTAGTATTGCGGTGTAATTCTTGATTGCATCAAATAAATGAAGTGGTATTTTAAAAAGAAAATTGAAAGTCAGATTGTGGAGCAATATCCTGCGGTAAGCGATCAACGTAAACTAGGAAGTTGCAACATACGCACATATACGATAAGTTGTACTCAATTTACCCTATGCTATTCTTCTGCAAAGTACACGTTTCCAATTTTGAAGTGATCCAGTCAAACCAAGTTCAATGTTTAGAATCACGTGTCACTCGATCACTGGTTGGCTGGAGCCTACGATCTAAACAATCTAGATTATCTTGCTGACAATGACCTTGTAGATATTTGACGGGAAGTTGTTTGCTGAGTACAGATAACAAATACCTCCAATGATGAACGTCAACTTTTTATTGACGTAACTGGTGGGTCTTAGCACAAAATCTAAGATAAAATGTTATTCAGTAATGACTACATTGTAAAACAGGACAAGAACAGTATATAATGCTGCCTCCTACTGGCATGAAAGTCCCTACCTCATAAGATGTTTTTAACTTGAGTGCACGTATTCGACTGAGAACGAAACGAAGCTATAAAACATGCTATTTGAACAATAAAACAACTGTTTGAATATGAAAAGCGGTGGATCATAAATTATTCAATACATTCAAACCAGCTTTATTTGAAAATCTCGTTATTGATAAAAATGAATTACATACAAAGTAGAAACAGTATTAAGGTTACAAGGTACACACACAGAAGAAGAATATTATGAGTATAGTACAATTAAAAATTCCTTTAATTCATGTTTAAATTATCAACACGCTCATAGCGCACTAGAGAACGGAGTTGATTAACACTTAATTTTAAATCACACCGTCTTCTAAAGGTTAAATGGTCAATCCATACCAATAATAACATATAAATTACTAAACTATTATTCAGAGGTATTGTTGACAAAACTAAACTCTCAACTCTGTTGATCATGAAGAGTTTCATACAAATTCCTGAGTTTAAAACTGGACACCTGAAAAAGGTTAGATAAGCCTAATTGGTGTGAAGATGACTATCAAGATGCGACAACTAGTTCAAATAATAGAAACGTTTCGCCTTTGTTCTTTTCATTGTTATCTTGGTGACTTACTCCAGGGTTAAACTTCATTTTTATCTTTAGTTTCGCCGTTGAATTATCGGTGCGTTTGTCACCAACATCTATATGCTATTTTTTTCTGTGATAAAACCCAAGGGATTGCAATCACAAGGACTCAGAATTCGTCGTAGTTCACTCTCAGTAGAAGGCGAACAAACAAAAAAAAGAGAAATTTCACTAGAGATTTTAGGTTTTCTAATCAATTGACATGAACTGAAACCGATAAGATGTATCGGACGTTTATGCATATAGGTGGCTTGGAGTTTTATATGGTGTTTCCTTAGTTTACTAATAGCTTTAGTTTGCATAATCTATCAAACAGATAAAGTACACGCTTATTTTTCTTAGTTAATGGTTCTAAACATAGCTAATTTGATGGAAGCAAACTATGCTTATTAATAGAATTAAAATACTGGGTGTATATGTTTTAATATAGACATCTATTGGTAAGAGAATACTGGATTCAAAATATTTCTAAACATATGTCTAATTTTTAAGAGAATAATAATACATTCATGATATATGTTGATTAATACACATTACTTGTGATTAGTGGTTATATAGATTTTTAAAATGTTTTAATTATTAATGTATCCATGTCTAAATAAATGAAATACCATATTATATAAAAATGTAATAGTGTTATTGAAAATCTATATTATAGTGTGTATACGTTCAATCATAGCATTTGAATAGAGATATACCCGCTTTGAGGAAGTTTTATTTTTCGTGTATGTTTGTAAAAGTAAAAAAGACAACTCTAACGTACATTACTCATAGCACCTAATCACTTTGTTATGTTTGTACTTGGTGTGGCCTGGCATACAAAACATAGTAATATTTGATTAATTTAATCTATGAATCAAACCTCGTATATATAATGCTGATATCAGGTACCATATTTAAAACTGTTACTATAAACAAATGCTTAAATCTTCGTTCCCGGTCCAATTAGTTAACATACTTACCATTATACTAAATTTGATGTGTTAAACCTTGTAGGACTATAATAACTTGTGTAATATAAACTTAGCATAAGTGCTCATTTTTTTCATAACATTATGTTCGTTTTCCAAAACAGATGGAACTTGATGTCAATATTAAAATAAATTTGCAAGGAAACGCAAGATGATTAACATTCAGTTGTAAAATTAAATTGAGCAAGAATGTGAGGTAAATCTTCCATATATATATATATATATATATATATATATATATATATATATATATACGCACGCACACAGCCACACAGATCCAGATACAGCCACACACACACAACACACACACACACACACACACATATATATATATATATATATATATAACTACTTCATTTACTCACATAATTTAATATACGAAAGTTTGAAGAATCCTAGCGAGGATGAAACGCGGAGTATCCTGTGTAGCTTAATCGCCATATATATTTCATAACTTACTATATATATATATATATATATATATATATATATATATATATATATATATATATATATGAGTGAAAATAAAATAAAATAAAAATACAAATGATGGTTTACGTTATGTTATTTGAGAAGGTAAACCGATAATTAATAGAATAGTAATTGACGTTTAGTCCCTATATCAGCGGGCATCATCAGGATTTCGTTGGAAAAATGTAGAAGAAAGCGATTACCGACAACATACGAGTGAAATAGGAAAAAAATCCTAGAGTCCTTCCCTTTTGGGCAGAAGCTATAAATGTGCGCGTAGAAAGGTTGGATTATTCTATGCATAATATACACATTAAAATGTTATTCATATGCATTTATTGTTATGTTATTCATATGCATTGGTATATATTCGATACAAACAACTTCTTCAACAATAAAACCAACATTATAAACGACTAAACACTTCCTCCAAACCCTCACATCCAACGCCGGCATATACTATATTCCTTGTGATGACTACAACTAAACATATATAGGCGAAACACAACGTAAGTTAGAAATAAGACTTAATGAACATAGAAGAGACATAAAGAATGGAAACTCGTTAAATGCACTTTTCTGCCATTGTGCTGAACATGAGCACTCATTTGACTTTGCTCATGCAAAAATTATCAAATTCGTTGTAGATAGAGCTACACGAAAACTTCTAGTATCAACACTTATTTCAAATGCTAGCACCATCACGCAAAGAAAGGGTTTCTACAATTTAGGCCCTATTATAGGAAATAAAGAGACCAAAATATGAATAAAGATCCTGGATAACCAGTCTCTATATCCTTAACCGTCTCTCCACGTATGATTTCAACAAAATAAATAGATTAAAAACAAATTAAATGTGCATGTACATATGTATATTAATAAGGTTTTACTGTGTATATATATGCATAGAATAATCCAACCTTTCCACACGTACATATATAGATTCTGCCCAGAATGGAAGGACTTTAGGATTTTTCCTCTTTCACTCGCATGTAGTCTGTAATCGCTTTCTTATACATTTTTCCAACGAAATCCTAATGATGTCTCCTGATATAGGGACTAAACGTTAATTACTATTTCATTAATTCTCGGTTTTCCTTCTCAAATACCACACACACACACACACACATATATATATGTGTGTGTGTGTGTGTGTGTGTGTGTGCGTGTGTGTAGGCGGCAGAAAGAAAGTCCGCATTTGAAACTTTTTCAAAAACTGAAAATTTAAGCCAAATTTAATGTAACTGTTTAATAAACCGACGCCTCATTTGATTGACCTTTTATTGCCGTATTTTACCTGTTTATATTTGACTTTTAATTGAAATATTCTAGTTTTCACTTCATTTTAAAAATTAACTTCAAATTGAGGAGGCAAAAAGTAAGTCCGCATAATGTAAATTTGTTATTTAAATGTAACTTAAGGACATTAATTTAACAAAAATACAACAGGAACATAATAATCTAGTTAATATTTAGTAGCATGACCATTCTGCAATTTGACTTCCTGCAATCTTTTGGGAATTCCTTGAATTAGACTGCAGCACTACTCCGGGGAATGGGCATCCCACTTTCCTTTAATTTATGTCCTAAGTTCTTCCAAATTTGAAAGTTTATTATTGCGTAGCTTGATGCAATATCATACGTTTTCGATAAGATTGAGGTCTGGAGATTGTGCGCGCCAATCGAAACACGAAATATCATGCTCTTCCAGGAACCTCTTCACATTCCCGGCTGTGTGAATGGGAGCATTATCCTGCAGGAAGATGGGCTAATCATTCAAATTCCGACGAAAGTAGGGTAGAAAATACTCAGTAAACATATTAATGCAAGCGAACTATAGGTTCTGGACCATTGGTATTAATAATGCCTTACACTAAGACTGAACCTACACCATCTTGTAGCTTTGAAACTGAGCACCAAGGATTACATTATTCGTCTTTCTTCCGACGAACGTACTGCCTACCATCACTGCCTAGCCTATTGAACTTGCTTTACACGATTAAAAGCACTTCTAACCAATATTAAAGGTCATGATCTTCATTGCATCTGACAAAGTCCAGACGGCGCTTTCTGTTCTTTACAGAAATCATGCGTCTTACAACATATCCTCGCAAATTAAATTCTTTAATCTGTTCTTGACAGTAGAAAGAGAACATTTTTAACAGATTGCACTGTTTAAAATCTGTTTCTTAGGCCGCAGAGCTTGATAGCACTGACTTCCCTGTTAGTAGTAACCCTAGTATAACCAGATTTAGGGGCATCAAGAACACTGCCGGTTGTTTTGTGATTTTCTCATCACATTTCAATATGCGGCCGATTTCTCGATTGGATAAACCAGAAAGGTGGAAATTAATGAGCTCCCGACGATCATTAAGAGAAAATCGTGGCATTTGAATTAAATGATACGTTGTATATCCTGTGACAACACCACTTACGATTAGAGATGCTTTGTTGCCTGTTAGTGGATAATTTAAACTGATTTAGGAGCGATAATTTAACGTGATTTTAAGCGAATTTGTTGCTGTGGACTTTCTTGTTGCCTCCTCAATTTGAAGTCATTTTTTAAATTGAGGTGAACACTAGAATATTTCAATTAAATGTCAAATATAAACAGGTAAAATTATAGAGGAATAAAAGGCAACTCAAATGAGGTATAGGTTGTTTAAACAGTTGCATTAAATTTAACTTAACTTTGGAGTTTAAAAAAATACAAGTGCTGACTTTCTTTTTGATGGCATTATATATATATATATATATATATATATATATATATATATATATATATATATATATATACTAGACTACCCGTGACCCGTTGGAATTAAAGTATGAGCGTAACACTTGTGACGTAAAGAAAATAGTTTTTTGTGACATAACAGAAACATTTCTATGAAAGTATATTAAAATGAAAAAAGAAATATAGATAGATTTCTATGAGTCGTTCTGTTTACAATTGGTTAATCTTGAAAAAGACACTCTCAGCCATTGAATTATAAGTGGTTTGCCATACTTATAGGTAAATGTGCACTGAACAGATACCATAATACTTAAAGTTAAATTCAAATTTTGAAATATCTATTAATTTAAACGTGGAAAAAAATTGGGTCGCTGAAAACGTATACAGTAAAACAATACATTGTAAAATAGTAGATTTATTTGTAAGAAAATTGCGTTAAAATAACTTAAACGTAATACGGAAATGAACGATGTAAAAAAATGCAGAAAGTATTAACAATTGTTTATTTGGATAATTAAGAACGCAAAAAAAAATTAGGCCGCTGAAAACGTACACAGTAAAAAATACGTTTTCAACAGGTTAAAGTTGATCTATTTGTGAGAAAATTGGGACAGTATAGTTGTAATATAGAATAGTTGCGAAACATCCTCTAATGGGTCAGTATGTTATATTAGCTATGGAATTAATGTACGAGCATGACACTTGTGACGTAAAGAAAATAGTTTTTTTGTGACATAACAGAAATATTTCTATGAAAGTATATTACCATGAAAAAAAAAAGAATATAGATAGATTTCTACGAGTCATTCTGTTTATAATTGTTTGTTTTTGAAAAAAAACTTGCAGCCATTGAATTATAAGTTGTGTTAAAATAACTTAAACGTAATACGGAAATGAACGTTGTAAAAAAAATATAGATAGATTTCTATGAGTCATTCTGTTTAGCGTAGTTGTATGGAAAATACATGTCAACAAGTAGTAGTAATAGTAGGATAAGGAAGAGGAGGCGTAGTAGTAGTAGTAGTAGTAGTAGTAGTAGTAGTAAGAAGAGGAAGAGGAGGCGTAGTAGTAGTTGTAAAGAGGAGAAGTAATAGTAGTAACAAGAAGAGGAGGCAGAGTAGTAGTAGTAGGAGGAGGATATTGCGCAAGCAAACAAGCAAACAACCAAGAACGGCAGAGTTTTAGTATTATATAGATATATAATTAGGAGAGAATCATTCATTTTAACTAAGGCCAAACGAAAATAATCGTGTGAAATAACTTTGTGTACAAAGCATTATATTATTTGGGTGTTAATATAATTTCTGATTTATAAAACAATTCCTATTTCCCAACTACACAAAATAAAACTTCTTTAATAAACAAAAAATAACTCCCCATTCGATAAAAAAATCACGTGCAAACCAAATGAAACACAACTCGATATTTTAGTTTAACACATATCAATTTGCTTTTGATTTAGCTCATTTTCAGCTACGATAAATCAAGGAATTTATTCCCCAAATTGGCCATTTATATTTTATAAGATACGTAAGAATTTGAGGAGGTAATGAGAATATTCCAACTCTCAAACCTTAAGCTACTAAAGCAGCAAGAATTATAATTTTAGCCCCCAGTATTAATATTAATCCCGCAGTAAGTGTTCGATATTACTAGAATCAGGAAGAAGAATCTATCAAGCCTGTATAATTTTAGTACTGTTAGTAAATGTATAACCATTTAAATGTGCACTGTTTTTTTTATCAATATGTGTGTAGCTATGTGGATGGGATCTTTCACTTACTTTGAAGTTTATCTTATTTAAATTTGTCATCAGGAGTTACTTGTAGAGAGAGGTATCCTAATGTGAAAAAACTACAGAAACGCAAGATATTCGTAACTGGTGCTTAGCATGTACTCAAAATGTATGTGTGTTTATTAATGGGTCATGAAAACGGCTAATTTATTATCTGGAATTATCTAATGCCTAATCAGAACACACATGGAATTATTCCATGCCTAATAACAACACACATACACACACACAAATAAACACAGACACACATGCACATATATATATATATATATATATATATATATATATATATATATATATATATATACTGTATATACCTACTACTACTGTGATTTTACTAGTACAAAAGTTCATAGATTATTGAATCAGTGGGGGGATCTTTACAGAGATGTCGAGCATATTGTTGAAATGCACTGCTAAAGAATTGACGATAAAGCCTTTTACTACTATGTGAATTCACCAACCGACACAAAAATGGCAATATTTTTTATGGTTTCATATTAAGTTGCGTTTACTTTACATCATACTAAATCTTGGACAAGATTTGGAAAAGTTTCAAATTTTGAAATCGAACGTTTCCGACTTGAAAGCCATTTTTATTATATTATAATCAGTAACTCAGCTTACAATATGAACCAATAAATCTTGCATGTTACCCATTCGTTTTAGGGAAAATTCGTCATATATATTGTTGCCAGTGATGTTTAATAACCCTGTATATTATTCATGGTTACATTTAACTCACCCCTATCAGCATAAATCGTAATATATTTTTCAAAATTGTCAAACTTCTTCCTCCGCATCATCAATGACTAGATAATTACTATCTTGGCAATATCCACGTGCACATGAACATTTTTAAAGTATTGCATTTTTCAAGAATCTGCAGTGAATAATTTGAATAAGTTAATTTGGAACAGAACGTTTGTCTGTCATCTCTAGAACAAGTCTGCCCCCTTCTACGTTCCATTTCCAGTCAGTAGTTGCCACTTCATCACCACATCTTATCCAATCTATATCCTGTTAGTAAGTCCACAGAGAATGAAATCTACAGGCAATGGCTATTTGAGGGAGTCGTTTTGGCATGATGAACAGTTTACCCCTTGCACCTTGATTGCAGAGCATATTGTATTTAATCGACGCCAAGGAGTCATTGTGATTTCCACTGAACAGTACACTTATTGCCATAGAACCATTGGTTCTCACAACATCCTGTATGTGCTTTGGCCAATATAATGTTTTGAACAGTGTTTCATTGTATTTTCTCTTTTGCTAATTTACTGGCACTTCGACTTCTTTTTTAATCCAGAATATCCTATATTAGCATGCAAAAAAATAGGTCATTAAAAATTGCTTCCCCAACCACCGGTTAGAGTAACTTGATATTATAGATTTCACTTTGTCGAATCGAAAATAGGGTGCAGTATATTTGGAAACACTTGTATGAACAGCACGGGAACAAAAAGGCATGTTTCTTTTCCAATAAGTTTTGTCGATCCGAAAACGGACGTACTTATTGCTTCATTTGAAATCTCAGTTGAAACAGTGTAACACTGTATCGTTTTTTCGCAACTGTTCCGACATTTATCTTCTTTTTTTAACTACTGAGAGACACACAATGCCTTATGTTTTTCATAGTTTACGTTGCTACTTTCGGTAAAATCTTCCATGGTGATGGCATAAAAAGACAACACAGTGAATGATATGACCCTACTTCTTTTGGAGATAGGGACGAGCAGACTTCAAAATAATACGGATGGCCGGCAGCCGCCAATATTTTCAGACAAGCTGAAACATTACTAAGTGCAGCTTACAAAGCCAAGCTATTCTGAGCATGTGCTATTATTTTATCCATAGTTTGTTGGGTTTGGGTACCATTGCTTGTGCATCTTTTTCTCAGTAAAAGTGGTATGAATTTTGTCTATGCAATCGAACTCCTACAATGAATCTTAATTAACTCACCTATCTATATCCTCAATCAAAAAAGTTCCTTCACTTGGTCCTGAAAACCAGGTTAATCTTGCATGATCAAAGTAACAATCTCACGTGTAAGACATTAATCCATCCGAAGAGGCCACAGAATTCTTGTTGCACAGTCTTTCTGCTCAGCCTGTTACGGTGGAATTTTTACCATATACTGTCCCTATGATCTCCTTGAGTTCAGAGTCATCCATCAAAGTCTGAACATCTTCATGAAGATATGTAAGGTGTCAAGCAACAGTATCATATCCCTGATTAAACTATCACCTGTAACAGCGTTCACGATTTCATACGCCTACCAAAATGGCAATAGATCAAAAGTTATTAGAGTTGGTTTGTTGTGTTTTGACGATAGATTGCACAGGAAATATTGGGTGCATAAGATACATGTGTAATCTCTTGGGTAGATATCTATCATTGAGCGAAATTGTATCGAGGATTTTCCCAGCTGCTATCACTCTTTATGCTGCAGGTGCATAATGTCTTGCCAACTAGGCGCAAGCGAAAAGACTATTCCTCAGAAATTTCCACTTTGCAGACACGGACGTAAAATGTGTATGCAACCGAGAGAAATTCGAAGCAACGGGTGACATGCTTGAAAAGAAATTACCTATAATGTAGTCTAATGTATTGAAAGAATATCACCCAAGAATTGTGATCTATAGAAATGGTGCATTTGCACCGCGACACACTGCTGTAGAATCGTAATAACAACTCTTAGGCGTACTAGTTGTCGGTTGCTGCAACCTTTCTGAACCTGTCTCTCCCAACAAGAACCGGAAACTTGCTGGGATAGAATCTAATGTGGCTGCTAGTTTTAGTTTAGCGGTTGTTTAATAACTGTTCATTTGGTGAGTTATGTTGTAGTTTGGAGAATTGCTAGGTGTTGTGCTCCATCATCGTCTTTCCGAGATGAACTGTAGTATTCACGAAAAATATAATTTTTTTTTCTAAATGTCACAACCTGTTTGACGCCTCTACAACATTCATTCTTCAACATAGAGTTCTCATATCGGTTTTCTTTGAGATATTCATTTACGCACGCCGTGCATTTACATTTACACAAGTATTCTTGTAGTGACAAGGTCTGATGTCGGTAGCGGTTCGTCATGTTTTTCCTCTTAGAACTCACAGACACTCTCGAATTGCCTGACCTCCTTCGCTGATTACTCGTATCGCCATTTTCTAACGTTCGGTGAGATTAGAATACGTGTATTTTCTTGAAATATTCCGCATTGTACAGAAGTTGATGCTACATGATTTGTGGGGAACAGTTTACTGCTTGAAAATCACCTTCAAAATATTCGATCCAACTTTCAACAGCAGTGGCCCATTAATCACCTCTGTTTTTGCAGTAGACTAATATAGATTGAACAAATGCATCCTTCACATAGAACACTTTTTCGCACCAATTCGTTTTTGGTGTTTATATGGTAGTAAAATTCAACAGAATAAGCCATGTGGTTTACTGTCATATTGTCCAAGAGAAACATATGCGATCCTTTTCACTGGTCGAGTAGAATCGCTTTTACTTGAGGCAATAGCAATAATTTTGTTTATGTGGTTTACTTGACAAGTTGTATAAGCATGAGATCGTGCTTCATCCCGAACTCTCACCTATTTCCATACTTGCACGTTTGATGCCTTGAGCTTCTTTTATTCGAACCACCACGACATCTTTACAGCTCAAAGCTCGTTCACATAAGTGATAGGTTTCTGCATTGGCTGAATTCATGTTTTACCCTGAAAATATATGTATACAGTGTATTAGTATATGCCTGTATGTAAATCGGGTGGTGCATTACTACAGAGTGGGCTCAAAAAAGCAGAAAATCCCCTTCTCATCTCTAAGAGCACCAGGTTTTAATAGCAAATGCACATCAAATAAACTTGGATCCATACCAAGATTGTTGCACTTTTAGCCCATTTTAGGAAGTGGATGAGAGAAACGGCAGGCTAAACTTAGATATAGTATAAGGGATGATTAAACATCATTGACAATAATTTAATGTAAAAGACTTATTATGAAAACATTACAAAAATGCCAGATTTATTGGTTTACCATGAAAACCGATCGTGTTACTATTTTTAAATGTAATGGAAAATTAAAATCATGTCCAAGCTTTAGCATTATCTCGCATTAATAGACCCAGCCTGACATAAAACCACGGGAAATCGTGCAATTTTATTTACTATTATCGTATTTTTGCGTTATATGTCTAACATATTATGACTTTATTATCAGAGTGCTATATATCGAGAAATATCTCTCATTCATAAACATCCAATTACTCAGAATATAATCGTTAACAGTTTACTGTTAAATTTAATTAAAAAATATGCTTTAATTTATCTACGACTGCACATGCGATACATTTCATTTTTTCAGTGACCAAGGCTATATCATTTACTGTAATCCTATCCCTAAGAGGCAGATTACGTCAATCATTTACATACGGGGTTTTTAAAATTAGACATTTTATGGTTCGGTGCGCTGGTTGTCTAGGCTAAAAATCAAAGATGCCGATGTAGATAGAGAGGTACTTTATATACGCACAAAGCATGGTTATTTTCAAATTTCGTAAGAGCTTCTGAACATATTCTAGTAAACTTCGATATGTCTATATCAATTACCTTATCCCAACTGCTACGCCCTCAATAGATTGTCTGACCAAATATTCGATAAAATTATAACTCGCGGCAGTAGCCATTTGTTGTCTCTCTATCTCAAATATATCCTGTTTATGACTAATCTGGGAATGTCTTATATTTTGGAAAAAGAGTAAAGAAATATATTTATTTTTTTTATTTTTGGCGTATTGCTATAAAATATTTCTATGAGATAAATGGGAATGGAGGAAAATCTCATGGGATAGCCATTAACGTTTAGATCAAGTAAATTAAATGGTATAATGACTTACCATCATCCCATTTCGGTTTCCCATTTTGTTATTGATGTAAAGAATCAATACTGCAACCGCATAAAAGGGTTTATCGTAACAAAATGTAAATTCAAATATTGGGATCAATGAAAAGGCAATTATTGGCCGGTCTTCTGCCTCCTGTCTTTCCTCACTCACAGACTCTTAACTAAGCTTGATGATTTAACCTTAGTCTACCTCCCATCAAAGGCCTTTTTTAATTTTTTAAAGCTTGAATCGCCTAACTATCATTAATCTGAAAAATAGAAAATAATCATCCCTTTTATACAAATTTAATTTAACAAATAGTATCATTATACGATATAAATAAATAGCTAGTCCGTGTCTCGGCGTTGAATAGGAAAGCATATCAATTCCAAGAGTGTTTATGCTTCAACATTAAACAATTAAATTCATGCGGCTTATAATTATCTGGAATAAATAAAGATCCTACGATGTTAATATAAAACGCCACTTAGAAAATTAAAACAATAAACTTTTGGAAAGTGTGTGTTCCGCACGAAAGCCTTTTATTTAATGTAAAATATAAATATGTATTTCCTTTATTTTAGGATATCAGAAATTGTAGAAAGTGTAATTGTGAGGAAATAATTTTATTGCTGGCGGATATGCAAAGGGAGAAAGAGATAAAGTGATATAGAAATTGAAATAGTACATCCATTTATTTTGAACGTTTAACGATAAAAATCTCATTTCAGAAAGGAGCGTAACAGTCGAAAGGGTATCGCTTGACATCCCGTGTCGTCTTTAAAACAGTTATCGATAAAGAAAAACGTTTTGGGTTGAATGACAGATAGGCACGAGTTCTTTTTTTATTATTACAGGTTGGTACGATAAAATATTCACCCTATAAAAAACGACATGATTCAATATTTGAGGAAAACCGGTTATCGTTTTTTTTTGTTGCAGACCGTCTACTAGTTGGCCAGTTGCGTACAAATCTCAAGAATGAAAGAAACCTTCTTTTATGTCTGAAACTGACGCAATGTAAACGAGCGAGATCAGAGTTCCGCCCTCAAAATCAGCGTTGGATTGCCACAAATAACAAGGAGGTGCCCAACCCGATCCAAACAAGTTTCCGGCTACAGTTATGATCCTTCGTGTGGTTTCAAGTGAGGACTACATCATATTACCTCACATTTTCAAAGTCAACACGAAAGTGTATCTGGATATGCTGAAGAATGTGCTGATCCACTCGTGCAATCATGTGATTGCTGGCAGACCCTGGGTGCAGCAACAGGATTCGGCGCCGGCCCACAAGTCCAAAGAGACCAAGGTTTGGCTTCAAATAGAGTGCTACGACATTGTACCCTTCTATCACTGTTCCCCTCGTCCCAAGACCTGAACAAGCTGGACTACTTCGTTTGTTTATACGTCGAGAACAGCACCGATATTAGCTCTTACAAAACCAAAGCCAGCTTGATCGTTGCAATCTTCCAAGTATTCGACACTTGAAAAGGCATGCTCCTTATTCCGGGCCCGTTTCGAGGCGGTGATTGAGACCGAAGGGGCTACATTGAATAAATTCCAGCTCTATAACATAACTAGGTTACCTGAATTGATTTTTTCAATAAAAGTCTTAAATGTAAAGCTAGATTGTATTTTGTTTATGGCGATACATTTATCATTTCACCCTGTATTTTTGATTAAAATACTCACCCAAATAACTCCCTCTAACTTGCTATAGTAGAGATGCTACTTATATTTTAATTGATTACGCGTGAAATATCTTTAAAATCTTAGAATACATTGTTAAAACTGTTACTACTACAACTACTACTTATATCAATCTATATATTAATATGATAGCGTGTGTGTTATTTATTTTGTGTGCCACGCTTACATCTGAGTGATTGTCGTTTAGTTGTTATAGCCTTCCATTTCTTGTAATAAATACTTTTAGCAAGAATTCTTCAGAAGTTTTGGTATCGATTTGGATTCAAGATGATGCACGCAAATCATATGAAGATATTATTTATTTTTGAAATTGCAAATTTATTATATATAAAATCGATAGACCATTTACTCTATGATAATATATATGAAATCTGCAAGAATTAAAATATCATATTTAAACGTACTTTCCGACCTGGCTTCGCCGGGCGTCTCCGTTAGCTTAGATAAATAATTTTACAGTTTTAACAAAAGGGCTACAATGATATTATGGCGTCTCAATTTAGGCTGAACATGCACGGAATACCAGCATTAATATAGTACATATAAAAAAGTCCGCTGTGGAATTCCCACAAGTCCAGCTAATAATAATAATAATAATAATAATAATAATAATAATAATAATAATAATAATAACAATTACTGCTTGTGTTGCAAAAAATTACTACTACTGTTACTACTACTATAAGTAAAATTACAACTAATCATGATAATATTAATAAACCTACAAGAAATTTCTTTTAAGCGACTGGTAGTATAAAGTCTTGCACATATTATTGATTACTTTTATTTTACTTTGCAAGCGGTGACGAGGCTAAATAATGACTATTATAAATTTGGTGGTTTAATAATGCCAAGGTTGTGTTTTTTTTTATTTTGCAAATATTATTTTTATAGATAATTACCACTAACACCGACATAAATTATTTTAAATTAAACACGCACGTAAAATCATATGTTGCTTTAGTTTCGCTATTGGAATATAATTGCGTTGATAGTTTATATGTAAATTTATTTCAGGCCTATTAAGACGTTGTAAATGTCAGTTCTTGCAACTTAGCAATCTTCGTTTTGGTCGCAACGCAAATATAAATGGCAAAGGGTGTTTAGTAAAATATAAAATCAGTAATATTAATCTGTTTCATGAATTTGTGGATAAAATGTTATTAATGTTTATTTCTTTTAGTAGATATATTTATTTTTGAGTTTTGTTTGTTTTCTTATTTACTGTGAAATCATCCTGAATGATGAGTAAAAATTAACGTGTATTAGACGAAAAGTAGCAAACTCTCTTAAGCCGACCACTGGTGGAATCTATTTTCATTCTTACTGTATTTGTTAAGAGTTTTTTGGTCACTGCGGTATGTGTAACCTAGATGATGTTCTGTATGAAGCAGATAATAAAAGCAAACATTGTTTATTAAAAAAAACTTTGTATATTTGTACTTGTATGAAAAAACTGTGTACTACAGCGATTTGGTTGTTAATGCAAATAGGGCACAAATGTATAGTTACATGAACAAATTGTTTTTTTTCCATTAAAAAGCAACTTAACGTTGATTTCGGTTAATGACAGTAATACGTTTCAATAGTCGAAGGTCTACGTCTTACATAAGGGAAAACATTTTTAGAATTCCTCGATTTAGTCGTAGATTGAGTGCCTGTTTGTGTTTGACAGATATAATTCAATTACTCGAAAACAGTAAATTAGGAATAAGGAAAAATAATGTCATTTAATAGAGATACAATGCTTACGAGAGAAAACTTACGTAACTTAATATAGCGAACCGAGCTCGGGTAAGCTGAGTTGTAACAGAAATATTGCTAAAAAAGAGGTTTTATTTGTTGCGAAAAGGAAGAGAAAAACTATAAAAAGGAAGGAAAATATAACCAGCATTTTCATACTTTCTATCCTTTAATCGTAATCATGTAGACAAGAATCGAAAAGTATATATGGCTAGAGAAGTGTTGAAAATAAACGCAAAGCGATGTATAGAAAAGAAAAATCTATGTATAAGAATCTACCCGGCGACACCGTAAAATAGGTGTTATGTTATGACAGAACATATATAACGAGAAAATTAGTAAAGGACGATACTGTATGAGAAGTATAACTAGTAATGAATACGATCAGTAATGATTAAGCTGGTTGTGTAGTTATTAGGTAAATTCTAGAATTTATTAAGAATCCTAAAATAGCCAATCAAATCGCAATAGATGCAAAGAAGGTCATAAAAGTTTAAAAGAAAGTAGTCAATTGCATGTCAAAAAAATAAAAAAATAAAAATAAAATAACGAAAGCGTTATAAAGTATTCCATGTAGATTATTTTTCACCATAAACTGTTGGTTTTTTTTCAACTATTTTTGGAGAATCAGACGTATTAAAAAATATTGATTGAAAATCATTCTTTCTGGGATTGGGGTGGTGTCAACATAAAAGTGATATAGTTGTACTGCTTGGATGTTGCAGTTATTTGGAGGGTCACGCGTCGCAGATAAATTTGTCATCGAAAAGTAATCTATAGCGTGTCCAAAAAATCACTATAGAGTTTTGAACTTAGATAGATTCTTTATTTTCGAGGATATGTTTCTGTAATTTTTACAAAATCTGTCTAACCCATGGAAAAACTTTTTCTAATTAATGAAATATTTTAACATTTTTATTTGTAAAAAATGTATTTTATATGTTGTCACTTTTAAGCTTCGTATGTCATCTCTTGTTATGGCAATATCAAATGCCATTACGTTCCCTTTACCTTACTGGCTCCAGCCTTTTCTTGTGGGGATATCTTAAGGAAAGCGTCTATGTTAACAAACCTCTAAACCTTGCAAAAACTGAAGGAAAACATCAGGAACGAAATATAGGAGTTAAATCGCAATCAAGAGATTATGCAGTCTGTCAGTAACATTGTGTTTGATAGAGCAGAAATATGTGAAGCTGAAAATGGGCAACATTTGAAGCTTTAAATGGGCAAGATATTATTTTAATTTTATAAATAAAGATTGTTTGAATGTTGCACTTTATAAGATTTCCCAATGTTGTAGTAAGATTGTGTTAAAATTAAAGAAATTTATCTTAAAAAATAAGGAATCTATTTAAGTTCCAAACACTCTACTGATTTTTAGACAATTTGTGTAAGCTGCCTGGCTAACACGGCCTATAGAAAATTCAGGGGGATTCGGTGTGAAGTTACGCCTTCCCCTGGTTGTATAACAAGCAAGGAGATATGGGGTGTTAAAACACAAATATATCATGTGAAAGTATATGTTTTTGCGATTGTTCTCGGATAAACCTTCCGTGACATTGCATACAAGAAATCACTGTGCCGCTATGTCTGCCAGGGTTAATACCTGACATCATTTAGGTAAACAAATAGCCATATTGATGGATGTCATTCGTTTACGCGAGACATCATCCCGAATCGCTTCCGAAAAAAGGAAATAGTAACACCAAGATCTCTTCATTATGACCGATGCGCGAAACCGCATTACAACGAATGTCACAACAACGTTGGATAAACTGCAATAAACTGCAACCCGCTTTCTCTAAGATTACTATTAGAGTCTAGGAGATAATTAGTATAGAAAGAAACCGAGATTTATAAATATATTCAATGTTACTCATGATTTAAAATCAGAATAAATTACGTTTATTATGCACTAGATACTATATTGCAGACCCCCTCATATATTTGCTAACCTAGAATAAGGACCAAATACAAAGAAGAAGGGATGCCCAAGAGAATATCATAATAACCCAAACCTAGGAAAGGGATGTTGACTTACAGGAATGATATGATAAAGGAATAGATTGAAAAATGTATCCCCGCCCGAAATAGAAGACAGTAATCCTACTACTATAAACAATTGAATTTCTAGTAAAAAGTCACACCGAAAACTGAACAGCTACTACAATACCCCCACCCAAAAAGAGGATAAAATACATAAAATAATTCTCCCAGAAAATGATAATCTTTCTGGGCAGTATCACTTTTTACTATTGATTTTTCAAGTACTCTATCACTCCGCCACGGATCATTGCGGACAATTCTAGTACGAATTTAAGAAGTTTTATACCTATAAAATCAATAGTGAAAAATGATATTCACCCGATAGTTTAAGGTTCAATCCTCAGTGTGGGCGACCGAAACATACAATTGCGAATTACTTAGGATCTCTGATCAGTCATGGCTGAGGGTATCAAAACATGCTACCCCTGTGAAGTAAATAAAGTGTTCTACCCGAAATTCCGTCCAAATTCCCGAGTTCGACAGAAACATTCCTGAGTTTCCCAATAACCTTGTAAAAATCACGCTCAAGATAAAAACAGTAGTCCGATAAATTCAAATAATACGAATAACCAATCTTCATCTTAAAAAATTAGAAACGTGAAAATTAATGTTATTATCCTTTAATCTATTTTGACCTGGTGATTGTCATATTTATTGGTTATATTCGCCATGTTTCAATTTATAGTTGCCACTAGAAGAGTCTATACACGCCCGAGGTAAATGAACATACACTATTTGCACTACCGATCAAGAAAAGTTAAATACCAAATTGATATCGATCCAAATATTCGACACGAAATGAACTGACTTTGGCATTGGCGCGGGAATGGACACTTTCAAATCAGCCGAGCAGGCAGTTATGCTGTATTTATGCATAAATAGTCGGTACGGTTCTATTAATTTTACAGTAGATTTTGTGGAAACGTTTAGTGTATGAATATTATATTCGTGTTAGAAAAGCTCTCGAGTTGAAATTCTACTTTGATTTGCAATATCCGGTACAGGCGGATGATTTTGCTTAAGGTTGAAAAACTTTTATGCCAAAAGCAACTCCATAAACTAGATCTTCTCCATTTACCACACTGAAGCTGGAACACAATTTGCTTTGCTCCAACATTCCTTGCTTATTTCTTCATAATATCAACATTCCTACATGAAAAATCAAGTCTAATGCGCAATATTTTATACTTATTTTTTAACTGAATATAAAGCGACCAAAACTCTCCTGTTAAACTATTGCACCACTACTGAAGATACATTAATAGCATTTTTAACTAATATTATACTGTGCATTTATAAAACAATATAAATACTAAATTTGAATTTCACTACGATTAAAGTGTTCCATATACATACACACTGACATAACGCTCGTGTTTCCTCAACGAATGAGATATTTTCCGAAAGTCCTTCCCAGTTACACATACATAAATGCAATGTTTCTTAAATAATACGTACAGTTCGTTCCATATAGAGATATGAACATGTTTAGAAGCAATTGAAAAGGTGGTAATTAACTTTCAAAACATTACTACGAATGACATTTTCGCACAAACTTGTACGTTTGTTCATTTCGTCACTACGCCGTGAATCAGTGTTGAATTTTATGCCTGGTCTTTTTTTATTAATATTTACCATACAACATTGAGTTTGAATTTTCTAAGCCATAAGACAAATGTACTTTAGTTTTGTTTCTATCGGACTTCTGAGAAAAACTCCTTCAAAACTTTTTACTTCCTTCATAATAAGAATGTTTTTTTTCGTGGGATTTTGTTCCTTTTTTATTTTTTAATTGTAAATGAAGTTTCATCACAGTGGATTTTCGGTTTGGACATTATAGTTATTGGTTCACTTCATTTTTCACTTCTAAATGAATTTTCCGAGATATTCGCAATTTTTTTTTCGTTCTAATAATTCATCTTTTCAAGACAAACAATGAAAGACGCACACATTAAACTAAAAATCTACTATAACAAATTCGTGTTCATGCATGTATTTTTATGCATTTTTATTTATTTCATTTTTTTGTTTTATACAATTTTACAAATGCATACAACAGGTACATAAATAGATATTTATATTTAACACTGACTACGATTGCAATTTTATTCCAGCTTTTTTTGTATATAGATACTATCTATTTAAACGGCGTCTACATCCCAGAGGTTATCTCATTTGCCTATTACGAAAATCTATTTTCATAATGAGTTATAAATTATTACTGATTGTTTGTAATAGAATTCTTATATTAAAAATATTATTCAAAGTTGACTTATTTATTGTGATCGAATTTACATTATATTTAATTTAAAAAAACATTATTATTATGGTTTATAAATTGAGAAAAAGCTTTATTTAAACTATCAGAAGTATAAATATTTTGAGCTATCGGATGTTTCCCGTTTAAATTTCACAAATAAATAATTATGCGTTTTATTGTATTATTTAGATTCATCGGGCTATTGTTCTTATCTTAAGTGTCATTTTCACGTTTCCGTCATTGTAGCTACCGACCGTCTTCAGGTGTGTCTTGTACAAAATCTGAGTTGTTTTTGTCGAACTCTGACGGAATTTCGAACAGAATTGTTATTTAATTCACGGAGGAGGGGAGCATACACGCGTTTCACCAGGCATGGCTGTATAGAGGTTCTAAATATTGTGCATTTGTATTTTCGGTCGGTCACACTGAGAATTCAACCTTCAACCTCCAGAGGCTATTACTTTTACAATTGATGTTTTCAAAGTACTCTAACCACTGTGTCACCGGCCAGTTCCAGTATGAATTTATGAAGCCTAGAACCTATTTCTAGTTGTAAATATCACTATTTATTACTAATTATTATTATTAATATTATTATTATTATTATTTATTTATTTATGTATTAGTGTATATATTATATATTATTTAAAATTATCGTTAAAATCTATACTGAATAAGGTCGGAATTTACATCAACAGAAACGTTGTGAAAATGACATTCAAGAAAATAACAATAGTCCGAAGAATTCTCATCTTAAAAATTCAGAAAGAGGATGTTTTTTTAATGTTTATATGAATCTTAAGTGTGGTTATACAAAATTGAAACAAGTTAGAATCTTCGGTGTATCTTAGACAGTATGTGACTAAACCCTTCGGCAGGTAATATGTTTCGTATATACAGCTAATGATGTAATAATACAGAAGCATTGCATTTCAAAACACGATACCAGTTTAAAAACAATGGACAAGTAAAAAAACCCAACTAGACCATCTTATAAGCTACGTGATTATATACAACCATTTACATGTTCACTATCTGAGAACGTAACAATTTAATTTTTAAATATGGATAGGCAAGAGGCAATACTGCATCCTATAAACCCTGTTAAAACAACACTTATTTAGCATTACTTTTAAAACAAGTTAAATATTCTGTACTATAATACGATTTGTTCTTTTAATCTCCTTTTCCATGCAACGCCGCTACATGGTAAGCCTGCTATAATAATAATAATTTTGTCGCAGACAATCTATTAGTTGGCCAGTATGTAGAAATCCCAAGAGGGATAGGAACCTTCTGTCGTGTCTGATAGTGACGCAATGTTCAACGTGCGAAATCGGTGATGCGCCACTGTTAAACTCCTGGTCTCTATCAATCAAAGTTATGAAACAGGACCATTGCCAACACCATCAAATGCATCGCTTAATTGCTACAAATGACCGTAACATGGCCAGGATGATGAAAACCAAGTTTTCAAGTACGGTGATTTTCTTTGGCGTGGTTTAAGTGAGGGCCACATCATACCACCTAACACTTTCTAAATTGGCTTGAAATCAAAACCAAAGTGTACATGGATGTGCTGAAGAATGTAGATAATTTATGGTGCACTCCCGTAGTCGCTGACAGATACTGGATGTGGCGGTAGTACTCGGCGCATGCCCACAAGTCAAAAGAGACGCAGGCTTTGCGCCAGAAAGAGTGCTACAACTTTATACCCTTCTCTCACTTCCCCCTCCTTCCCTGACCTGAACCAGGTTAATTACTTCGTTTATTCATATTTCGAGAACATCACCAGCATGACCTCTCACAACTCCAAAACCAGCTCGATCGCCGCCATCCGCCGAGTATTCGCCGAGCTCCCGCCGGCGTTTGTGGAGAAAGCATGCTCCAAGTTCCAGACCCATAACGGGGGGGGGGGGTGATTGAGAACGAATAGATGCCAGCTCTACTACATAATAAAGTTACCTGAATTGATGAATTCAGTAAAATTTTTAAAATAAAACTGTAGCGCTATGTTATGTGGGACGACACTTTTATCGTTCCACGTTGTATTTGTTTATTACGTGTTGTAGGCATTCACTTTTAAATCCATCTTCTAAATTCACAGTTTAAAATAAGTTTTTATAAGTATTTTATTTTGACTCATTTTTTCTTGTTATTATTTATATTCGTCTAATTTCACGCTCATACACTTTTCCATATGCTAAGTATTCGATCTTGTCTTTAAGCTCAGTCTACAGTGTTTATATACTTTGTATTTTATTCAAACGTGTGGTGAATATTCTTATAAAAATATGCGTAATTTTTATTTTCATATCCATTTCACATTAAATCACAGCATGATGAAACTGATATATATATATATATATATATATATGTATATATATAGTAATTTATAAAATATATATGGGGATTAAGCTACACTGAATATTCTGCGTTTCATCCAACTATAGGATTCGTCAGGCTTATGCGCGAATTCTGTCGTTGCTTCTTGTTTTTATATATGTTGAGGATTTCTAGTTGGCCAATCAGCTTTCTAGTATCCACCGCGCCCATTCCTATCAGCCAATGGGCATGCATTTTATCAAACAAAGGATCCTTTGTTTGATAATATATATATATATATATATATATATATATATATATCTTTTGAATTTTTATGTTACCGTAGAAAAACAAACAAACAAAAAAAACAATGTAATATGTGCGTGTATATTCGCCAATGTAAAAAATTCATATTTGGGATAATATATAAATTTTAGTCTTCTTGAAAGTGTATAAATCTATAATATCCATCATTTTATCTTCAGGGCAGCACTGTAAAATATTGTTAAAAAAATATATAACAAAAAAAAAAAAAAGAAAGAAAGAGTCATTTTTGCACACATTTTCCGATTCCAATTCCGATAATAATACTTCAAGAAATTCCGAGATTTTTCATTCCAGATTTCAATTTTGATTAATCGTCCCAGCTCCAATCTACACACACACACACACACACACACACACACACACACACACACACACACACACACACACACATATATATATATATATATATATATATGTGTGTGTGTGTGCATGTATATGCGTGTGAGTGTATATATTTAAAATATTTTCACTCGGCAATTTCATTCATTTGCAAATACATATTCTCGTGTAATTTCATTCAAATGTTATTGCACGCACGTTGACAAGTAATACACAGACGTATTAATGTCTATAGATACGACCACAATCCATACTAAAATAATATAATGCAACATTGTTGACAGTGATATCCAGTAAACAACTCACGCCCCGCCTCGTCTCGATGAAATGCATTATATAATCATGCGATTTCTTAAACAGATCTCTCCTATCCTATTATACGGACAGCATGATGCGCATTTCAATATAGCTGTCATTATTATTTTGGCACTTCGAATTCTTCATAGAAATCAAGGCTAATAACAAGAAATGGCCTATCCTTTCATGTTCAAGGGCGAAGTTCTTAAAATGATTAGTTATCACAACTGTCGCCATCTTTTCGCAATTATTGGAAATTTGTTGCTTCAATTTGATATCCCGTGGTCCGCATTTAGTGACAGAGAAGCCGTTGTCATCTTAATTAATTATAAGTGTGTATCAAAAGTAGTTACGCTGTATTTCGTATTCATCATTTAAATTTCTGTAGTTTCTTTTTCAATATGCTTATTTGCTGAATACTACAGAAGGCTGACTATATTGGTGTCCATATTTACGCTCGCATATGTGTATCAGCCAGTGCAGAAGATACAGAGGGGGAAAATTAAAGTATCAAATAGAATGCCAAAGTTAATTTACATAAAATATACTTTTTGGTTACACCTTTGGTAGATATTCGTCCTAACCCGGGATACGTTTATGGCAATCAGTTAGGAAGTACACATATAGGTGCGTTGCTGTTGGGCTGATATATAGTTTACTTCAATTGGTTGAAGTCCATCCTCACACGCCTTATCTTCTCTCTGGGACAGGATTACTTTTTGCTATTTTGCTAATCGCCTGAGGTTCTCCTAGAGATATCGATATATTTAGGTCATATTGTGTTAATCCTTTTGAGTTGGTTTTGAACACCAAATCTGACAGTGTGTCTAGCCTTTTGAAGAAAAAATAAATGAAATACAAAAATGAATGCAATTTATTTGATGACATACAAAAGATTCAAATAAATTACCAAATATAAAACCACCACTGATTACCCTGAAAACATCGTTTGCATTAGAAGTGGCTCATTTAGCAGGAGGGATATTAGCAATATGTGTGACAAAAATAATTTGCACTGTAGATGACCGCATACTAATTGTGTAAAATATTACTTAGACTTGATTTCAGTTGCAGCTGCGTAGTTCCCAACATTATTTCTTACCTTAAACTAACTTTATGTTTTAAAAAGTGACAAAGTGTGTGCTTGATGAGCTTTTAACTCTCTTATATAAAGATTCAGTATTAATTCTGACTCAGTCAAAAGTTGATCATTGTTCTAAAAATATTGTTGCACTTGAACACCCAGACACACAAAAGTGTGGGAAGTTAGTACAAGTTATCATTAGCATTGCACATTAACCATTAATCATTCCAGAATATTTAACTTCATTTACGCGTATTCACCCGCACATGTGCGAGTTGTAAACAAAGCTATTTCTAAGCCTAAAAAATCTACTTTTGATTAGATCATAAAGTAAGTCGTCTGGTTAACCCCAATTGGAGGATTTTGCGTAATATAGAATTAGCCATAAAGTGCCATTATTCTCAGATGAACAGTGAACCAGAGTCGGAGTACACGTCAGTATAAGTAAATTATGGTGACAGTATACTGTTGGAAAACACTTGGGACACACCTTTTCCCTCTAATACACCTATGACTTCGATAATATAATTCCCAGTTCTTTCTACGCTTGTTTTCTGCTTAACTCTGTCTTTATTCTATCAACTACATAATCTTCCCTTTAATAGGACTGTATATGGCAACGAAACTATCCTATAAATCCCAGCTTCTCTCTAAACAGAAGAGATAACAGCTAATGAGGCTCCAATATCTTGTTAAAATAGAAACTATCGTTTATAAACCATATATGTACAAAATACACATCTAGGAAACAAATTAACATACAAGGCAATCATATGCAAATTAAGTAAGAATCGTATGCAAATTAGCTTATAATCGTACGCAAAATATATACAAGTTTTCTGCATAAAATGATAGGAACATCCTTGACATGCCATAAAACGAAATATCCAACGGATTTATAAAATGAAACCGATAGCGTTGAATATGACCTGTTGTAGGGTGCTAGTCTATCGACATTTATATTCATATTATATTCATAGTAAGATTTGTACCTATTTATGTATCTGGACAGCGTATTTCCTTACGGTAAATTCGAAACTTTTTTACGATCATGACTGTCAATGCTGTGAGAGGAACAGGTATTTTTTACTTCCTCACCTTCAAAAAGAATATAGGGCACAAAGCGAAAGATACTGGAAAATATATTTCGCGCCCCAAGAGAATGGGCACTCTTGTCTATTTAAATTGCATACACACCCCAATTGGCATTTCACGTCCGGGTGCCACAGATAGTATACAATAAACTTAACATAAAAGATACATGGCAAGCCCTGAGAGACTAGGTCCCCTAAACTGATATGGACCAACAACTATATCTTTGCCAACAGTGAAGAGTCTATTTTAAAAAGAATGAAACTCTAGTGTTTTGGGGATGTAGAAACACTACGATTCGAACAAGTATGTGCAGATTGTTTACGCATTATTTTTTATCTGTTTTGTGTAAGTATATTTGTATGCTTAATACAACAAATCAAAGAAAACACACACATGTCAACATTTACGGCATCTTTCGAATGGCAGCAAATATTTCCGTTTTAATAATATTGTATCCCTATTGTAAATGCGAGACCACATTGATTATTCTGTAAATTTCGTGCTACATGATATGTTTCTTTAGTAAAGGAATAAGAACGTCATTTTCTCTAGGCTAATATTTTCTTGTTCTACTTATTTCGCCTCGGACCATTCGTGACCGTAGCGAATCCTTATAGATATACACAGCAAGACACTTTTACACAGATATGAGACAACGCGCGACCTATTCACTCAACGTTGATTCATTGTGAATTAATAGGATACATTTATATATTTTACTGGTCGTAAGAATTCCACACATTAAACTTATTTATAGTTATTTATTAAGTTTGTAAGATATTCTATAACTATTTACACAATATACTTATTTACAATCTTATTTTATACAAATTCTCTATTGTTAAACATGTTTCAGCGGCACGGTCTCTATAACGCTAAATGTTTTCTTGAAGTTTAATCGAACAACGGTTTAAATTCCGTGTGTGTGTACAAGGAATTTCTTTATATATGTATGTGTTTAATACATCCCCATCGTACCTTCATTTTTTGTGGTATTCACCCATCATATCCCTTGAATATAAGCGTAATTAGATAGGTAAGAAAAGTCGAGGGTGATGGAGATAAATGAGAATCAATGCATGAGAAAAAATCCAGCGATTTAAAAAAGTTATGAATGAATCTTGAAATACAATCAAGAATAACACATATTTGTTTTAAAACTGCTGAGTTAAGCCATAAAAATTACTAAGGGAAGATATACCCTTATATGCTTAGGGTGAGTTACCGACGCAGGACTTACAGTTATCAAAGATTGTTTTAGAGAACTTGAATTTGTCTTGTCTACATTAATCTTGCATTTTAATATATTTTGTATTATGCTAAACTTTAATCTTGATCAATAATGCAGAAGCATTTCGGCCCTGATTCAGTGAAATTTATGTAAATACAAAAATAAAATACATTCTTGTTAATGGAGTTGTTTTCCCTTTCGTCGTAATAAAACGTGGTATTTAGATATTTAGAAAAAATAAGTTGTAATTCCTTTTTAAGAGAAAATAGAAGAAATATATATAAAATCAGTAAATTCTGAGACACAAGATAGATCATCAAACTATATAGAAATATATTATACTTAGATTTATTTACTTATATTTAATCATACGACTGTTAGAGTTTTTACGTTTCTTTTATTGGCTCGGCGCAGGTTTTAATAATTTTTTTTCTGATAGGTATGTAACCGAGCAGATGGCACGTTGTAGCAGCAGCAGTTGCCGGACATATATTCAAATAAACTTACCCGTGCACAAGCTTAAGTCATAACAAAAGAAAGAGAAAAAACAAAACAAGCAGAGAGTGAAAATCAGGAACCTGGGCGTAAGCTAGGGAAAAGCACATGTGTTTAAAGTCGTTTATTACAACCAGCTGTCTCTGGTGACATGTAAGACGCCCAAGAGATGTAATAGTCGATCTGCTTACTAGTTTCTGTTTGGATTGGCTTCAGGAACATGAGCGTCTTACATAAAATGTATTAATTTGCATATAAATAAATTAATTCCGTTAAGAAGAAAGAATTCAGGAAAAGCGTGAGCCGAGAATTTTAGACCAAATATATATATATATATATATATATATATATATATATATATATATATATACTATAATAATTATTAAATATTACATACACTAGTGTTTCATCCTTTCCGGAATCATCAGTGCAGGGTGTCACCATTATCGGCGATTAGGAAAGAGATTCGAACCGGCAATGAAGCCATAATCTGACTCCATTAGCAAGGCACAAATGCACACGGCCACCGTTAACCGAGAGAAATATCGTTGAAATTAGAACATTTTCTTTTTAAATGTCATATCATCTGTAAGAGTAATCTAATGATTATATCCTGATCTGCACATGCGAACTAAAGTGACCGACTTTATTCCAACTGTAAAGTGCTCAACAATAAGAAATAATTTCTTAAAGGGGCTGACATAATCATTCACTATAATAATAATTACATACTTAAAGACGCTAATATTTCGTCTTTTCGGGAATCATCAGTATAAGCTGTCACGATTACTGTCAGTCGGGAGATTCGAACCCGGCAACGAAGCAATCTCAATTCGCAAGGACCAAATCCACACGGTCATCCTCAACGACGAGAAATATCGTTGACATTTAAACATTTTATTCCTAAATATCATTACGTTTATCAGAATGATTTAATGATAGTATATATATATATATATATATATATATATATATATATATGTATATAGAACAAAAGTTTTAATGATACTTAACCTTTGTCTAGAGTTATAACACTTTAACATAATGCAATCACATATATATGACTGATAGTGTATATACTTATGTGATTATATTTAAAAGTTCAAAGTAAAATACACCTGTGTTGGATAGTGCGATTATAAAATTATTGATGAATAGATGTTGGTGTATATAAAAAAAAATAAGGTTTATATTACTTTTACGATGAACAGTGTTTTTCCTGAGCTTGACATAAAAGATGACGTGGGCATATCGACATTTTATTTAAAGAGGATGAAGGACTTTAACCGAGGAGAGGAGACAATGCTCTATGTTAGAGGGTTAAACAAATGTACTTAGGTCTGTAAAAAGAAAAGTGCTTATAATAACAAAATAGAGCCGGTCAGTAACTGTTAAAGAGTTTGATAAACAATTAATATGACTAACAACCGGACGAGTTCACACACAAGTTTCTACAAAAGATGACATCAAACATATATATATATATATATATATTTCGTATTACATTTATTTGCACAATGTGTCAACATTTTACAGATTTTACCTCACATTTTTTATCTTGACTTCACCGGCTTTTATGGTGTCTTCTCGACTTCTACTCTGACTTCCTCAAATGACTTTACTTTTACTAACTAACGTCCGTGTATATATTGAATTATTTCTTTGTGATTACATCATTCCCATATCCACAATAAATCTATCAACCGAAACCTGTATCTATGTATTATTATTATTAACACCCATTCCTTTTTGTTCTGATGACCTATTTGTTTTTATTCATCTAAAATCCCGTCGTGTTATTATTTATAGAAGTTAGTCAAGTTAAATTCCTACAACGTCATTTTACCTGGAATTTCATTTTTCTCTTTCAAATACACGATAATAATAATAATAATAATAATAATAATAATAATAATAATAATAATAGTCTTCTTCAGGTAATCTGATGATGCCTCGAGAATGCTAATGTGCAACACGTGTTGCTGAAACATGTAGTTTAACGCTGCTATAGATGTTTCTACGATTATTAAAGGTAAATGTTTTTTAGTTGCATTTTCATGTTTTTATATATTTACGTTGCATTTTATATTTATGTTATTTATTTACGTATTCCTCTTTTAATTAATGGGTCAACACTTATCAAGGTTTATGATAAAGACATCAAAATGATTAAGTCTGCTACATTAGTTTTAATCACACTGTTTGCGGTAACAGTCATACTAGTCTTTTAGAGTAAATGCGTCGAACATTTTCCGTCTTTTGGAGAAATCTTGCAGAAAGAAAAAAACGAAACATCTCATCCTTGTCATCAAAATGGCGGTAAAATAAAATTAACAACGATGCTGAGTGTTTGATTTTTGTTAATTTTTGCAGAGGTGTTATGTCACTCGAACAATATCGCGGATTGTTATCTATTGCTGTCATAATTAATTTATTATGAATAAATGACTTGACTGTGACAGATGTCTCTAGGCACTTTGTTATTTTTGGTCGAACAATGTGTTTTATGAACTGTATACTGTGTGTATTAGACTGTTTCTGGGATTTGTTAATTTTGCCTGTAATTCCGTCGTTTTACAAGAAACGTGCGCAAACACATATGCTAATATCTATCCATGTATGTATGTATGTATGTATGTATGTGGTCAAGGTCTGGCGTGGACGTGTGTTAAAAGCACGCATATGCCTTAGCGTCATACTGTGCTTCTCCCAGAAAAATCAACCCCACAGCCACGTCGTGACCACTGCCACGCAGACGGGGCTCTGATGAACGGCGAGTATCCTGCGCCGTATAACTGAACCTCCAGTGCCTTGTGGGCCATAGTTCTTTTAACCCAAGGCTAAGGGTGGGGTAACCCTGACAGAAACATCCAGAGAAGCTTAGGCCCTGTAAGTTGCGACATACATGATCCACCGGCGTGTGGAATATGCTCTGGTGACCAGCAACCTATGTTCAAGTCATGGATCAAATGGCATTGTAGGTGGAGAGGGCTCCGTAAGTCGCGGTGAAGTCAACCTATCTAGGAGAAAGAAAACCCTGATATAAAACATGCGACAACTGCTGCATCCAATAATGTTGACTTGCTCTCCTTGATGGGTCAATGTGCCATTTGTTCAGAGAGTGGTATTGTCTCGTTGCAAAGTCTTTCCTCACTATAAAAAGCTTCAAGCACAGGCATTACTTGATATATATTAGAATACACATTTTACTATCAGTGTGTATCTCGATAACAAAAAAAGCTGGCTATAGCCTAAACCGGCAAGCGGACACTCAATGAGAGCTGATAGGGATATTGGCGTCAATGGAAATAAAGGTTCTGGAACCTCCAAGGTATGGACCGGCAGGTGCTCAGGGAACCACAAGGTTCATAGAACTGACTCGTGTTGCTTGTGGCGCTCATGTCTGCCTCATTTGAGCCAGATATGTGTTAAGTAATGACACTACTCAAGAACAAGTTTGCTGCCATCATGTATGTATGTGTGTGTATGTACGTATGTATATATGTGTGGCTGTGTTTCCTTATTTCTTATTAGACAAAATTGCGCACTGACATCAGTAAAATCATATTAGGTTTTCTAAGCCTGGCTATTTTTGTGTAGGTAAATTGAAAGATGTTGTTTTGTCTCTGACACTATCTTGTCCATAACGTCTATCATTTGAACATTAATTGAAATAGTATTGTTTAAACAATTATCAGGAATCAAAATCACTTAATTGCTGTTGATGAAAATGATAAGCGTTCTTGATCTAATTATTACTATCAGAAGAGCTACTTTTTTATCTTCTAAAAGGTACATAAAATTAATTAAGATCTATTCGGATTGGGGAATTAGTGTTTAATTTTTAAATTTTATCAACTAATGTTGATAGTAAAATGTCTAGTAACTCTCACTATGTAGTAACCCACCCTTAAAAATTTGTGTTTAATAAAGATGATGTCCAGTCGTAGTTTTTTAATAATTATTAGGGTTAACTTTGTGCTGTGTATTAAAATCTATATAACCATACGATAGCGTGTGTGTAATTTTCTGTCATGTTTACACCCAGGTCGTTTAATTGCTATGTACTTCCATTTCTTGTAAATAAATTTACCAAGAATTCTTCATAAGGTTTGGTTTAGGTTTCGATTATAACTGGTGGCACTTGTCATCTCTTTCTCTCTCTCTCTCTCTCTCTCTCTCTCTCTCTCTCTCTCTCTATATATATATATATATATATATATATATATATATATATATATATATATATGTCATGAGTGTTTATTTCGGTTTTGATTCAAGCAATGCACCCAAGTCATATGGATATATATTTTTTTTTATTTTGGAAATTGCAACTTCATAGCATATAAAAATCCATAGGCCATTTACTCTATAATAATATATACGAAATCTGTAAGAATTAACAAATTATTTTTTTAAGTGTACTCTACGACTGGGTTTGTCGTGCTAGCTTAAATAAATAAGTTTGGAGTTTTAACAAAAAAACCTACAATAATACCAAAGCTTCTCCATTTACACTTAATATCTACAGAATGCCCACATCAATATATCATACATGAATGAGTCCTCTGTGGTATCTCCACATGTCCCGCTATTTACGATGATTTGAATTAATATAGAATTATTTTTAATTTACATTTCTTTATTTTCTTCACAATAGAATTTAAATATGTAACTCTCATTGACGTTAAAAAAATTTATTGTTGATGTTAAGGATATCTTAGCTCAATATCTATGGGATTTATTCCGTTTTCCTTTTAACATTTATAATTGTGATTCATTTAAAAGAGTATATAACGGATATTTTAGCAACTTTTATATTCATACAACATGATTTGTGTGGAGTGCCTACAGCTTTGATCCATGGATTTAATACTCTTCCGAAATTATTTATTTTGTTTTAAGATTAAGAATATTTAATGTAGTTCTTATTATTTTGCATTGTTAAACCATGTTTTATAATCGGGGTATACGGTTTTCAAATCTTTTTTAAAATCCTCTTGCGTGAAATATGTTATAATAGGATATTTAATAATTTTTAAAAAGGTTTGAATGTTGTAACAATTTGTGTACATGTTTATAGATAGATTAATGCATATATATATATATATATATATATATATATAAACATATATAGACGTATGTGAAGATGTGGATATATGTATACATTCCATGCTCTATGACATTTCCATGTACCTTTCTTCTGCTCATGGTATATTCCCCTGAACTATTAACCGAATAAACTGATTTGTTCGCTTCTAGATTGCAGGAATACCTTATATCCCGAGTAATTTCAATGTTGATTTTTTTAAACTTTAGTTTGTTTTCCATTATTCTGTGAAAATTCATTCATAATACACATTTTACGTTCCGATTTCTATGAAATCTTACACTATATCCCTCAGCTGTATCTCTCTCCTACTCCCCCCTCTCTCTCTCTCTCTCTCTCTATATATATATATATATATATATATATATATATATATATATGTATTAGATCAGATAATATTTAGTTTTATATATATATATATATATATATATATATTAAAAAAGAGCATATTTTGTTCACTTTGTATCGAGATTTATGAAATACCATAAACTTTTTTGTGACAATGTGTGGTCGTGATAATGAATGTGCGCGTTTGCAATTGAGTTAATTAATGACGTTGTTTTATTAGTAAGTTTGAATTTGGAGAAAATGTCATTCGTATTTATTTACGATGTCAAATCTCTGTTCTTTCATATTTTGATTACAGTTAACATGTTTATGGTGTGTAAATTGAATATATTTATCTGCGTTATAGAATTGAACATTTTAAGTAGAAATTACTAAAGGATGTCAACAAATTTTAAACTCAAGTAAAAAGGCTACAACAATAACAGGCCATTCAATATCCCAATATTATTGCATTAATTCCTTATGTTTTAGGATTATAAACATGTAATATTATTGTAAATTTCAGATAAATTTTTACCAGGTATGACTGCTATTTAACAGATGTTTTTATATTTTTACTGCATTTAAAAAAATGCTTCGTTTGATCTGCATTGTCGCCAAATCATAGAATTGTGCGTTCTTTCGTACTGGTTCTAATCTTGTGCCAATTGTCTGCGAGCATTACTTTGGTTTCTGCTCGAACAAACATAGGAATAGCATACTTAAATTTATATACGCCGTGCTCATTAAAACATTACCACAAGAAATAACTATGCCTATATCTATCTATTTCTCCCTCTCTCCTTCTAATATATATATATATATATATACATATATATATATATATATATATATATATAACTATATATATATATATAAGGGTAAACATTATATTTAATTTTTTTTGGTCGCTATCCCTTTCGTATAAATATTTCCACAGGAAGAACAAAAGAAAAAGAAAACATTGAGACATATACAGGGTGTCCATAAAGTCACTGTGCACTTTAAAAATGTATAACTTTATTTGCATTTGTAATAGAAATTATCTGTAAAATGGATTTAAAAGAAGTAAATCTATATTTTTAAACTTTTATTGAAATGTTATTTAACTTTCCACATGCCCTCCACTATTAGCAATACAAAGGGTAATACGATTTTGCAGTTCACTAAAAACATTTGTCAAATGATTTATAGTAATGCCTGAAATCACATTAGTTATTCTAGCTTTCAAATCTTCTAATGAACTAGGTTTGGTCACATACACAATTATTTTCACATGTCCCCATAAAAATCTAATGGAGTCAAACCTGGCGAACGTGGAGACTAATGAAATGGTCCACCCCTTCCGATCCATCTGTTAGGAAATTCCTGATTTACAAACTGTCTAACACACCGAGCAAAGTTACAATGAGCTCCATCTTGTTGAAACACTGTATCATCTTTCAAGTTTAATTGTTCAAATTGAGGAATAAAGTAATTCTGCAACATATCTGAGTAGCTGTCACTGTTAATAACACGATCTTAAAAAAATATGGCCCTATGATTCGATTTATTCCCAAAGCACACCACGCACCAACTTTAAGAGAGTCCCTTTCATGTTCAACAGTTTCATTTGGGTTTTCAGTTCCCCAAATTCGGCAATTATACCTGTTGACCTTGCCACTCATGTGAAATGTTGCTTCATCAGAAAACAGTAAATTACTCACAAATGCATCATCATTGCAATGTTTTTCATTGAACTGGTGACAGAAAGTTAGCTGTGCATAATAATCCTCTTCTAACAACTGTTGATGTAATTGAATTTTATAAGCTTTCATATGAAGTTTTGCCCGCAGAATCTTATGCATAGTAGACTTTGGCAGCCCGAGCTCCAATGATGCCCGTCTCACAGACTTTCTTGGACTTGCAGTAAAGGATTCTTTTATAGAAGCAACACTTTCGTCACTGACACATGACCACCTAGACAGTGGTTTATCATGGACAGGGCCTGTCTGTTTAAATTTTTTCCACCATTTAACAATGGTGTTTCTATGGGGCGTTTTTTATTGTATTCAATTCTAAACTTCCTTTGTACAGCAATAGTAGATTTCAATTCAGCCAACCAAAGGACACAGTTTACTTTTTCCTCATTTGAAGGCATCGGATCAAATTGATTCTAAAAAATAAAAGAAAATATTTCTTACGTATTTTTTATTTATCTAAAAATTGTTACGAATTTTGTGGTGAAAAATTATTAAATGACTTAAAACTAGATACATTAAACTTTATAAGATTTGTTACAGATTATTTCTATCGCAGATATAAATAAATGTATACTTTTTTTAAAGTGCACACAAACTTTATGGACACCCTGCATTTAGACATCTGCCGACAATAGTTCATGCATTTATCAATCAAACATCTTCACAGCAATAGCGGATTAATTTCTACTAACTCTTATAAGGAAAACAACACGCTCCATTACAAAGGTACAGTGGACGATGTATCGCCTTTTAAAGAATTTTGCGTATAGATTGAAAGGCGACATTACTCATAAGTCCACACTATTAGAACTGAACTTACTTACTGAGATTAAAAAGAAAAAAAGACAATGCACTTGTAACCAATATTTTTTAAACGAAAACGTATCATATAGGAGACTATTAGTATATAAAATTCACTTTGTGTGTATATGTCAGTTCCGTCATAAGGTATTCAAAAACGGCTGAGCTTACCTTTTGCAAGTTTCACAGAAAGGTAATTCATATGACTGAGAGTATTCTTAGGTGTGTTTTGGACAGAATTTCATTCGATATATATCGAAAATCGAAAAACTCAGATCGCCAAAATTGTTTTTTTTCTAATAAATGAAAAAGAATATTATACATTATAGACAAGGGGAAGAATAAAAAGAAAATATTCGATTACATAGACAAGGGGAAGAATAAAAAGAAAATATTCGAACCTGTAAAATGCTCGCTCACGTTAAAATTTAATCACACGCAGAGATAAGTTAAAATTGTTTACAGTTTATTATAGCTAAGTAACTGTTTGTTGTGAATGATCTTGACGAGAAACAAGTGAATCACCCCCCGTGAGTGCACAGTGAACGAAGCAGAAAAATATGACTAAGTTTAGCATTTGCCCCCAACTTTTTCCCCCAAATCCCCAGGGGAGGTCAAATGAACAAAGGGTACAGTTTTAGGCCTTAACATATGTAAATTTGAGTTCTGCACCATGCAACAGTGATAAATAGACAAATTTTTAGATCAATATGGTAAAAGAGTTTCAAAAAGGAGTGTTGATGATGTGTTTAAGTCTATTTAAATAAAAAAAATACCCCACATTTTTCAGTTGTTTTAACTTGAACACTAGGTGAAAATAGAAAAAAAAAACGCACGAAGCTGGTTATAGAAATATGTTGTTTAAGCTTTTAGTTTTCTATGACAAATTGATAAAACTAATGACGTTCGTGACGATGGTTGGTGTGTGTTGTGCAGGGGATAGCGTTGCTAGAACTCATCTCGTATCGTGTCGACTGTATTTTTCTCTCGCTTTTTGTATCTCTTGTTTGGTCTAGATGAAGACGATATTCCAATCTGCAATATTTCGTAAAAATGTGGTCACTCGCTGACAACGGATTTGCATCCTATAAGTTGACCTACCTTTGACCGGGCCTTGCATAGAATTGTGACCGATGTTTTTGTTTGTCGTCACTCGACCACACGAATATCCCCCACACGAATCTCCCGCACATGACTTTGGGTCAAGTTTTCTGACCAAATTTATTGTTTAATCTCACTCTCCGAGAATCCGTTCATGCAACATGTACATGTGTGTTTATTTGGGCGGAAAATCGTTCTGTAAACATATCTTCTGAAATACGACGAAGTTTTTGTTTTTCTCTTATGTTTAGGCAATTTTTCGATTTGATTAGCTGGTTTATGGTATCTGTCAGTTTACTATATGTTATAGTACAGAGTGATCTTGCGTCAGGTATTTCCTTAAAGAATGTTTTGGATGCGTTATGGTTATTAACAGTTCTATTTGTTTCATTTTGTAAGCTCTGTTTGGTCGTTTTTCTCTATAATTATAAAATTCAAATTATCTTTTAACGAGTGTTGTAACCAAACAAACATCTGGTTTACTACTTTCGGTTGCGCATTCGTACATAATCAAAGAACCGACGCGACAATAAAACGTATTGTTTTACTGTGTACGTTTTCAGTGTCCCAATTGTTTTTGTTTTCTCTTTTAAATATATCAAAATTTGAATTTAACTTAAAGTATGATGGTATCTATTCAGTGCACATTTACCTATAATTACGGCAAGACATTTATAAGTGAATGGCTGTATGTGATTTTTTTTTCAAAAATAAACAATTATAAACAGAACGACTCATAGAAATCTATTTATATTCTTTTTTTCTGATCATATACTTTCATAGAAATGTTTCTGTTATACCACAAAAATCTGTTTTTCTTTATGTCACACGTGTCACGCTCATACATTAATTCCTAAATTAATATACAATACTGACCCAACGAGTCACGGGTAGGGTAGTATATATATATATATATATATATATATATATATATATATATATATATATATAATACGGCTTTTCGGTATTCTTCTAACCGTACTTTTAGTGGACGACACGTATTACTTTTGTATAGTTTTTTTACATTTGCATGGGAGTTCATAGACACGGTTCTTAGTCATGATTTGTTTTCTGTAAAGGCTTGACTCTTACAAGCTTTTTCTGGAGAGCTGATTCAATGCTAAATACTATTCTGATTCCATATGATTTATATATTCGTTGAAGTTTTTCATACAAGCACTTCATGCATGGTATACACACATATTAAGTTCTGAGGTACGGGATTGGCTGACTTCTGATTGCTCACTGAAGGAACGGTCTTACATCCCAATTGACAACAATGGACATTTTGGCTTTTTGTGTAGAAACAGTATACTTTATGATGGGATTTGATATATATCGGCGGGAAGAAGGTCTGTCAATGGGATCATCATTGTAGTCAGTAGTGGCCAATGCATACATGGAATACTTTAATAAAATGACATTATGATCAACACCACTAAAGCCAACAATATGGTTGCGATATGTAGATGAACACATTCATACTCTGGCTCCATCAGGAAAAAGTTATAACATTACTATACCATGTGTATTCGATCTGTCCCAGTATACACTTCACGATAGACAAAAAACATAACAACACATTTCCGTTCCTAGATGTGCTGATAACCCGCACTGGTCAGTGGGATATATCATATGTATCCTGAAAGCCAACTTCCACTTGACAGTACCTAAACTTCAACTTCCATCATTCATATAATGTAAAGAAAAGAATTGTCCGTTGTGTAAAACACCGAACAAAAGCTATATGTAATAACAGCTGTGCATATCAAGAGAAGATGGACACTTTAAGAGATCCCCCACATCGAAAGAACTTTCCAGTGAGCATAATATCAGCTCCAAGAAATCTGGACCAGACACAAAAAGACACCACTAAGAAACTCAGCACAGTTTGTATACCATATATCAAGAGCTTGTCTGGAAAACTTCAACGAATATATAATTTTATGACATCAGGACAGTATTCAGGAATGATTCAACTCTCCGGAAACCGCCTGGGAGAGTCAAGCCTCCTACAGAAAAAGACCATGACTAAAAACTGTGTACATGAAATCCTCTGTAAATGTGGAAAGCAAAGCAAAGGTGATACGTGCTGCTCACTAAAACGACGCTTATAACATCAAACATCTGTAGTACGTTGAGAAATTGAAAAATTAGATATAGCTGACCGTAACTGGAAGGAAAATGGAAACTATCTACCATTATGGGACAAAGTAAAAATCATAGACAGAGAACAGTTGAGTGTAAGACGAGTCAAGGAAGCTGCACATATGCTAGGGAATAACCAATTACTAAGCAGACTTAGTATAGAATTAAATACGACATAGGCACCATAAATTATAACCAACAGATACTATATGCAGGTAATAAGTCTAAACATTTATATATATTTATATACATATATATATATATATACATATATATATATATAGATAGATATACATAAATATAGAGCAATAATTAGTAATAAGTTGTGATATAAATAAATTGAAATAAAATAGGTTTAAGTATACTAAAATCCGTACCAGATTTGTCTGCAAGGTTGGAGTACTTAAAACACAATTGTATAACCTGATATTCCCCTGAAGATTAAAGGTTCAATATTCAGTGTGGGCGACCGAAAAGTACAATTGCTATTTATCAAGAACCTCTGTCTAGTCATTGCTGACGAAACAAGAGCCTGCTACATTTGTAAAGTATATATATATATATATATATATATATATATATATATATATATATATATATATATATATATGTCTTTTATCGATTCTGCTTTGCTCACAAATTATTGATTGAACAGTGTCGTAGAATATAAGATACATCGTGATCGACTCTGAAGGTCGTGAAGATTCGGAAAATAGGTCAAATAAGTTATTTTTTTATAGGAACAAGAATCCAATAAAAACAAATGTTAATAGTTAACATTTAAAGTGGCTTTAATTATGGTTGCCAGTTAGGGACCGGAAAAATCTCAGTCATCTGATTCGATGTGGACTTTTATTACTTTTCGATACAAAGAAACTTTCTTTATAGCCCATATATATAAAGCAAAAGTGTCATACACACTCGAGCATGCATATATATATATATATATATATATATATATATATATATATACACATATAATTATTTACTATAATAATTATTAAATATCTACAGACACTAGTGTTTCTTCCTTTCAGTGCAGTGTGTTATGATTAACACCAGTCGATGAATTCCAACCGGCCCAAAGAAGCAATACTTACAGCTATTGTTAATCTCGAGAAATGCTTTTGAATTTTAAACCTTTATTTTGCAAATGCTTTTTAACGTCTGTGAGAGTGATCTAATCTATTTATGATGATCTGAGGATGAGAGCTAAATTGGCCGACTTTAATTCAAGTGCTCAACAATAAGAAACGAGTTTCTTAGAGAAGTTGACACAATTATTTACTATAGTAATTATTATACTAGTGTTTCATCCTTTCGGGAAATACCAAGGAGGAGTGTCACGATTAACATGAGTCGATAGATTCGAACCCGGAAACAAAAGCCATTTCTGGCTTCATTAGCAAGGAGCTACTCCATTCGGCTACAGTTAATCGCAAGAAATGCTGTTGAATTTTTAACATTTATTCTTTAAATGCTTTTTAACATTTGTCAGCGTGATCTATTCGATTTATGATAATCTGCACACATATACACAAACACACATACACATATCTATAATATAAAGCTGCACGTATGTGTGTGTGTGTATGTGTCTGGTCACGAATAGGCTCCTATATGGTTGACTATTTAAAAAAAAACTGATTTCATATAATGATAGATGTATCGAAGATCAAGAATGGGTATGTTTTATCTAACAAAACGGTGGTTCATAAAAATTGTGGGGTCTGCGTTCGCGCCTGGCCCGTAAAGTATGGAAATAAAAAAGAAAAAAAAACGTTTACAAGGGTTTTTGATATAGATGTACATAAGAATACTTTGATAAATATGTTTCAACTAAAATGGGGATAGTATAATAAAATTGTGGGGTCTGCGTTCGCGCCTGTACTCTATGGAATTATGGCACAAACTTTAACAAAGACTTTTCATATCTATTTGCGTAAGTAAACTTTGACAATTATGTTTCAGTTTAAAGAAATATGATATAATAACATTATTGGGTGTTCGTTCGTGCCTGACCTCCATAGAATGTAAATATATCACAAAGTTTAACAAGGTTTTTTAAAATGGGTGATGGTCCACAATAACATCTTAACTTTAATGTTAATTCATGTTAGCTTTTATATTTTTTTAATTGAATCATATTCTGTCGAATAAATTCACGTCATAAATTCACGTTCTATATTAAAGTGAAAGCCTCCCCCCCCCAAAAAAAATTCGGAACATGAGGCAATTCTCGACACAAATTTTGGATAACTCTGTTTTTTTCTTCTCCACCTGCGCTTGGCACTCTTTAAAAAATAGATAAATAGATAAATAATAAAAATAAGAACGGTACTTGTTATCGTGCCAAAAGAAGGAAAAATCCTGCTCACGTGATTACGTGTCTTTTTAAAAACATTTACATAACCATTTATTTTTATTTATATATCTGTTTAAGCTTTTTTGTTTCAGTGTACTCCCAGGAATTCAGTAGATTACAACCCTTACTGTGTGTTCTTTACTTTACAACAGTAAAACCCTGAATCCGAGGGCGAAATACTACACCGTTCAATACTGTAAAACTGAAACGAAGCTGTTCTGCTTGAAAAGAGCGCCATTTTTTCTTATTCATATTAATATCGATTCTTTGCTTTAAAAAACTAAAGTAATTACGTGTTTACTTTTTTAATATCTCATTTTGCTGTTTCGGATTATTTTACTAAAGTAAGGAAAGCTTCATTATTTTTCAAAACTGTTTTTGTTTCTTTGTTTTCGATATTTCGTCGATATTATTTAGTAACTGTGTGTAGCAAAAAAGCCAACAAACGACTACCCGAAAAATAAATATACAAGAAATAAATCTTATGATACTCAATAACAGTTCAGTTCATGTTTTTTTGTTGTTTTGAAATAGTTTTTAATGCTCTTTACTTGAAATAATTTCAGCGGAGCGAAATTAAAACGAGATTTGAGGCGATAATTACTTAAATTAATTTTTATATAAACAACACGTGCCATAATCGAATATTCTTCAAGCACAAAATAACGGAAAACATTAAAATATGTTTATAAATATTCCTTACGTTGACGAAACTCTCTTAAATTGTTAACACAGAATGCTCAAGTGCTCTTTCTTCAGATTGAAAACGGGGCTCTCTATTTCAAAGTCGCTGCCATTTTGATTTTTTTAAACCCGTTTCGTGAATTATTTTTTTTTTTTTACAAACTACTTAAAAATACAAACCAATGAACGTTTCTACCATTTAAGTAACTTTTATTGACTATGGTAACATTTATTTCTTGTATATTTATATTATTATATATATAACATTTTCTTTTTGTAAGGAAACATGATTTCGTTGGTCACTCTTAGCTATGAATGGAAATAAAGTTGATATAAATAATATATTTTCGCGAAAATTATCTTTACTTTCATCATATTTTGCTTAGGGTAAAACTTTTGAGTATCAAAACCTATCTCTTACAATCCCATCCTTTTTATAACCTATCATACTTTCATCAATCACAGTCCATTTTCTGTAGGCTGTTTTTTAACCCAGTCAACGACGGGTACTTTTGATAGTATATACATATATATATATATATATATATATAGAGAGAGAGAGAGAGAGAGAGCGAGAGAGAGAAAAAGGGGGAGAGAGACGAGTATTGGCTGAAGAGAGCTTGATATGGATATCTAAAACGGTCCTAATTATCGAGCTTGAAACCGACAGTGGAAAGGTCTTATCTCATATAACAACTTTCTGTACACAAAATTCAACATATATATATATATAATTTTTGTTCGTTAGTTATAAATAAAACTATATTTCTACATTACCAATTTTATTGACATTTTTTTACAAACAAATACTAAGTGTCGAGGATTTTTTTGTATTAAAATAAATCAATATTGCAAATTATAAATAAAATAAAATAAAAATATATTTCGTTAGTCGATTCTGCGTCACTATTCTGTTTTTACTTCCGGTAGTTATTTCAATACATGCTTCACGATTTGACGACACTAATTGATAAGTAAAAAAAATACATCCCCTATTTTTAAAATTCAAATTCATTTGTTAATCTTCCCAATTTTTCAATGTTTGAGTTGAAATATAATTGTAGAAGAACCTTAACAAAACCATCTTTGTCGTAAAAATCATTTTAAACAAAATTGGCAGCACACGTTTTTTTTGGGGGGGGTGTTTTAAACAGTTGTCTCTGTATAAGAAAATATGAACATTTTTATTATTAAAACTATAGATTGTTAGGTGAAAGTGCAGTTTTTATCGAGGGAAATCCACGGTATATATGCATTTGGGTAACGAGTTGAAATAATAACTTTTTTTAATTTTTTTTCAGCTATTCTTACCATGGAGAGGGAAATGTTTTTTGTAACTAATGTGTGCTTTCAACTAAAAATGTATTATTAAAAATAAATATATCCTGAATTATAAAAAACGGTATTTTGAAAGTTGAAGTTAGATTGAAAAAATCAACACGGGCGGCACGTTCAACATTTTAGCCGGAGCCTATTTGGCAGTAAGGCCCAATTTGTGTACGTCAGTCAATGATTTTATTTTCGCTTTTTTTTAGGTCAACAGGTTTTTTTTCAAGAATACTTTTTTCGCAACACTTAAAGCACACTTTTAAAACTTTCTACAGAAGTTGTTTTTATATAAGAAAATATGAATGTTTTTTTTCTTTATTAAAGAAACTGTTAGGTGAAATATAGAAAAGTTTCGGCAGATTTTCCGTTTAGTTGTACAAATATCCTCAGACTAGGTAATCACTAAAAGGGACTCTTAAAAGCCGACACCGATATCGAGCGGAAGATACTTTTTTTTTACATATTTCACAAACTTGAAATGGGTAAAATATAATCACATAATTATTGAAAATGCAATCATGTTGTTAAAATTTAATTTAAATTAACCACGTTGCTTAACAAATTTAAATAATAATGCATGACGTTTTAAAATGATTAAATATGTTTTATTTTATAATTTAACATTAAAAATATCGAACAATAAAAATAACATTTTGGGTACTTATGTATTTTTTGTTACTGTGCTGAAATAATAATGTTATTATTTTGAAAGTCATTCTTAACATGAGGAGAATGGTTTGTAACTATTCTCTCTTATTCTTTGCAGTTAAAAATATATATCTTGTAACTTTTATTTAACCTAAAACGCATAAGCACCAAATTTTGATTTGATTTTACAGTAAATATTGTTCTCGGATGTACACGACGTCAGAAGCTACCGTTCTATTTTTATAGTTTTTTTTTGTTAGTTGAAATTCAAATTTCACGATATCCCTTTTTTAATTGTAAGGTGGAAGAACCTTCAGATCCTCATTAAGAATGTTTTTCCAAATAACGTTATTATCGTAATTACACAAACTTTCATTTTTATTGGGCAATGTTTTTAAATTTAAATAAAATAAAACATTAAATTATTTTAAAACTTCATCTTGCATTATATTTTTTAATTTGTTAAACAATAAAGTTAATTTAAATTAAATTTTATATGACACGATCACATTTTCATAAATTATGTGCTTATATTTTACCCATTTAATGTTTGTAAAACATATAAACAAACTTTTTCTACATTTTAGTGTTTTTATTGGGTTTGTATTACTGTACGCATAGATTTGTAGAAGTTGTGAAAAAAACAAATGTATAACAAATATTATCAACTGCAATATATGTTACTTTTCTACCAAACTGGGTATTTTTAAAAATATTTTTATTTAATGTAAAATGTTTAATCGGCTCGAAAACACAGCGTTTACCGCTATATGTGAAAATCATCAATGACGGCAGACTCTGTGTTAAACACGTTAAGTTTGAGAAAATGAGGGTAAACTAAAAAACTATACAAATTACTGTTAAATAACCACCAAATATATGTAAGCCTATGTCACGGTAACATATATTGAGTGAGTTCATAACAGTATTTTGAATAGTCTTTTAGTTTGAACTCGTTTTACCAAACTTTACATGTTCAACACAATCTGCCGCCATGTGTATTTTTCAAATATACTGATAAACCCTACAGGTTTTCGAACCGAATCAACATTTCACATTAAATAAACAAACTAAAATCTTATCCAGTTACGTAGAAAAGTAACTTCTTTTGCCTTTAATAACATTTATTTGTTATACATTTATTTTTCGGCAATTTTTTCGTATCTGTGTTTAGTAATACACACCCATTTTATTTAATGTCGGCTCGAAAAACAGTGTTTATCGGTGTATTTGAAAAATACAACTGGTTGCGATCACTGTAGATTACGTTAAGTTTGGGAAAATGAGTTCAAACTAAAACAAACTATACAAAACACTATCAGAAACCCACCGAATATGCCAGCCTATGTCACGGTGATATATATTCGATATGTTTCTGACACTGTTTTTTTTTATAGACTTTAACTTATTTTCTCAAACTTAACAAATTAAACAGAGTCCGCGACTATTTATCTTTTTCAAATACATCGATAAACACTGTGTTTTTCCCAGCCGATTAAACATTTTAAATTAAATAACAACACTAGAAAACCATCAAATTAGGTAAAAACGTAATTTACCTTACCTTTGCTTTCATTTATTTGGTTTTGGACAACTTTTTCTAACCTGTGTATAATAACGCTCCCCCTCACCCAAATACTAATTAAAAACTCACATAAAAAAAAAACAAAAAAACTCGATTTAGCATTTCAACATTTTAGCAATGTTCGGCTTAATCCACTGGTTATTAGTCAAGTCTAAGCCATGAATGACGGAAACTTCCGAGGATCCGGATCCAATTCTGAAAGAGTACCATTTTTTTTTCATTTTCGCCTTTTTTTTTCACTTTTAAGATTGGATTGCTGTACTAAGAATATAAGAACATGCATTTTCTCTTTTTATTATATTTTTCCATTACACCAAATTTAGCCACAGACACTCCTGGCAGCTAGTATATATATATATATATATGTATATATATATATATATATATATATATATATATATATATATATATATATATATATATATATATATATATATATAAACCACGAACTGTCCGGTCGTATAATACATATAAATATGATATTTTAATGCATATGTATTCATTGGACCCAATATATTGTAATGATTTAAAAAGTATAACCATTAGTGAGAATGGAAACCAACACATTTAGTTTACGATTTACGTTTTTTTTTTACTTTTACGTTAATGCTTGAGCTATGAACACATATTTTCTTCAAGACTAAGCATAAAAACATGAACCTTAGCTATTACGTTGCGCATTCATAATGGTTATGCTCTCGTTTGACCTTCACCTGACAAATTTCTCTTTTTAATTTTCACACTTTAGCACCGATTTTCACCGGCTTAAATCCAACTATAAAGTTCTGCATGTGTTCAAATACTAACCATATGAAGTTTAATGTCTGTCGACTTAAAACTGACAAATGTGTTTGGTAGGCAAAATGTTTTAAACATATATATATATATATGTATATACATATATATATATATATATATGTATATACATATATGTATATATATATATATATATATATATATATATACATCCACACATCTATACAGAAAGAGGTGTGTGTTCCTATTTACAATGCCTCACCACGGGGCAGAGTTAGACAACATAGTCGTTTTTTTAACGTGGAGAAAAGGAACAAAAATAAAACTTGTCTCAGTCGTAAAGGAATTCTTCTCCACTGACAGAGAACAAGAAATTGAAGTGCAGCATCTGAAGAACAGATACTACACTTTGATTTTAAGAGCTTTGTGTTCACTATAACATTTTTACGCTAATATTACGCAAGTATAAATCGCGTACAATATTATGAAGAATGCGTGAATATTATCACACTTTATAATAAAATAAAGATTATCATCCCATCAGAAAACCGAAAAAACTAACAAGGGATTAATAAATATAAATGTTTAAAAGATTATGTAAATAAGCTGGCTCTTTTACAGATGAATGCAATTCCATGACTTATAACAAAGTTGTTTTTTTTTGGGGGGGGGGTTACAAGGGGGTCACCACTTATCAAGGCCCGGAAGCCACTCAAGGGTAAGGGTTATTGTAAATACGTAAGTGTGGATATTTAAAGTGTCTACTTAAGGGGGCGGTTCATAAGGAATTTGTTTACGTTGGAATTGAAGACATCAAAGTAATTATCAGGAGGGAAGCAAGCAGACAAAACAGAGTTCCACAGGCGTGCAGTTCTAATAAAGTAGCCTTGTTCATGGAATCTACGTTTTGATTTAGGCATAGATAAGGAGTGGGGAAAGTTTTTGACAGTGGATTCAGCTAGACGGGTATTTTTCGTAAAAGATTGGCGAGGGGGTCCAGAGATTGGAGTTCAGACGAGCACCTGCCATGGAAATAACGATAAAACAAAGATAGGCTTGCACCGTCTCTTCTGTGGGAGATAGGTTGCAGGGAAGAGAAAAGGGTATCCCCTACTAAGCCACGAAGTCTATTTTGTACTCTGTCAAGGCAGGGTAGGCTTTTTTTTAGCAGCTCCTGCCCAGATATGGCAGCAGTATTCCATCCTTGTACGCAGTTGGCTTTTATATAGATAAAGCATTGCATCAGTAGTGAGATATTTTCTGGAGCGCTAGAAGGATCCCACCATCTTTCCAGCGACCTTGGCAACAGACTTGATATACGTGTTTCATTTAAGATCAGGAGTGAAGGTCAAGCCCAGAAGCTTGTCAAAATATGGGTCTTTCCTAGACGAGAGCCATCTATTTCAATTGATGCCAGATGGGGATCAGAGCGTTGATGATGTAAAGATAGCAGTTTGGTTTTAGATGAATTAAAGGTAACCAGCCAAGTCTCTCTCTTTCTTCTCTCTCTCTTCAGTAGTCCGTCGCTGACGACGATGACGTTGCACCATGCCTAACATTCCCAGATAGATTACGCCTGATGGACTCGCTGGTGACTGTGGAGTCCAATTCGTGAATTGCATATACGGCCGCAGGCAGCGCAAGGGAAGATGCCGTCTGCCTGCTGCGCCGCGTGCCTTTGGTGTCTTCTTCGCTCTGCTCGGTCGTTATAGGTGGAGGTGAAAGTTTCCAAGCCCTCTTGGCAGATGTTTCGCCATTTTCTCCGATCAGCAGCAGCATGTTCGATGGCGTTGGATTCTATGCCACACTTTTTCAATGATGTTTTTAGTTGGTCCTTGAAACGTTTACGTGGACCCCCAGGGTTGCGTCTACCCTCTGCAAGTTCCCCGTAGAGGACCTTGCGTGGGAGCCTTTCTGCTGGCATCCGGATGGTGTGACCAAGCCACCTAAGTTGTCTATTAGTTGGAATTATTTCAAGTGGGTCCATTTGAGTGCGCCTGCGTATTTCATTGTGTGGCACCCTGTGCCACCATTTTAAACCTAGTATACGCTGTAAGCAGTTGGTATGAAATGCTTCTAGCTTTTTCAGGTGGCGTCTATAAGGCACCCATGACTCGCTGCCATACAAGAGGATGGAGAGACAGATTGCTCTATAGACAGAAACCTAGGTGGTGGTGGGGAGGTTACGGTTCATAAAAACTCTGTGCGAGAGTCTACCAAAGGCTGCAGCAGCCAGACTAATGCGCCGTTGGACCTCACTTGTTAGGTCACAGGAGTCAGTGAGCACTGAGCCAAGATAAGTAAACTCTAGAGTGTTTTTCAGTGGCTGTTGGTTGATTGTGAACATTGGTGGTTCCTGTCGGTGTTCACATATGTTAAGTGCCTCTGTTTTGTTGATGTTGATGGCTAGACCAGCTCGGGAGTAAATGTTGGAGATAGTGTTGATGGTGCGCTGAAGACCCTCTTCAGATGAACTCACCAGAGCTGTGTCGTCAGCGTATTGCAATTCATGGATTGCTTCTTCTGTCACACGTGATCTGGCATGGAGGCGACGCAGATTGAAGAGGTTGCCATCCAGCCGATATGAGAGGCGGATCCCATCAGCAGGATGGATTTGCTGTTTGGCAACATTGGAAACCGCAGCAAGAAAAAGATTAAACAAGAAGGGCGCAATGACGCATCCCTGCTTCACACCCGATTCTACCAGGAAGGGCTCAGATTTTAGTCCTGAACTGGAGACGCGAGCCATAGATCCATTATGGAAAGCCTTCAGGACACCCAGGAATATTGGTGGGCAGCCAAATTTGACGAGTACCTCCCAGAGCAAAGAACGGTTCACAGTATCAAAGGCCTTGGCGAGATCTACAAAAACCATATATAGATTTTGGTGTTGCTCGGTGCTTTTCTCCTGGAGCTGTCTTGCAACAAAAACCATATCAATCGTGCTGCGCTCCTGTCTGAAGCCACACTGCGATTCAGGTAAGACTTGATTGACAATGTGTTGGATGATACGAGACAGTAAAATTCTAGTGACAACTTTCCCTAAGGTTGACAGGAGGGAAATGCCTCGGCTATTGCCACAAATATTTCTGTCACCTTTCTTTTTATATATGCTGATGATATCTGCATCCTTCCATTGTTGTGGGCAACAGCCTGACTCCCAGACATCTTGGATGATGTTATGGAGACAAGTGGTAATGGCATCTCCGCCATGCTTAAAAAGCTCAGCTGGTATGTCATCAGGGCCAGTGGCTTTATTATTCTTGAGGTTGTTAACTGCACGGCTAACTTCATGGATAGTTGGTATTACATCCAGTTTTTGAATTACAGGAAGGTCAGGAAGATGGTCAAGAAGATAGGGTCGATAGGGTTCTGCCTGTTCAGTAAGTCTTGGTAGTGTTCATCCCATCGATTGAGTATGGCAGTCTTCTCAGTATAGAGTATGGAGCCATCAGCACTACGGACTGGGCAGAGGCTATTGTTCTTTGGCCCATAGGCTGTCTTAAGGGCATTATAAAATTGATGTTGGCCCCCCATATCAGCTAAACCTTGGATATCAGTTGCAAGATTGGTCCACCATTCATTTTGCATTCTTCGGGTTTCCTGTTGGACTTTTGACCGAAGCTCGGCTAGCTTGGCACGTTATGCTGGAGTTGGATTTGCAGTCACTGCTTGCTGTTGCCGATTTCTTTCTTCAATTAGTTGATGAATTCCATCAGACTGCTCGTCAAACCAGTCTCTATGTTTTCTTCTTGAGAATCCCAAAATGTCTTTGGCAGTATTGAGGAGGACTTCACAGATGCTTTCCCATTTTTCAGTTAAGAAAGCTGTTGTTATGGGATCTGCTGCAGGAGTTGGTAAGGTAAGACATTCAGCCAGTTCGTTTTGTAGAGCAGCTCGTGTTGTAATGTTGTTGAGAGCTTTGAGGTCAAGATGTTTTCTGGGAGCTTGACGGCGAGCTGGAGGCCGGATCTTAAGAAGGAAAATAGAGCGTACAAGGCGATGATCTGTCCACCCATCTGCTCCCCTCATGGCTCTGGTGATTCTCACATCTTTCATGTCATTACGTCTTACAATAACATAGTCAAATAGGTGCCAAATTTTGGACCTAGAATGCATCCAGGTGGTCTTGAATTTGTTTTGGAGCTGGAACATGGTATTTGTGATGGACAGATTATGTTGGGAGCAGAATGTTAAAAGACGCAACCCATTATCGTTACATTTTCCAACTCCATGATGCCCTAGGACTCTCTCCCAAAGATGGTGACTGCTGCCCACTCTTGCATTGAAGTCCCCAAGGAGAATGATCTTATCTTCTTTGGGGATTGTCAGCATGATCTCATGGAGTTGGGCATAAAATTGGTCTTTCAATACATCAGCTGAATCTAGGGTTGGTGCATACACATTGACTAGGGTAGCGTGACGTTTATTTGATAAGGGGATACGCCAAGTTATTAGCCTCTCATTGTGACCCGTTGGGCTCTGGGGATTGCTGTTGAGTAGCCTGGTCTTGATGGCAAAGTCAACTCCATGGATGCGAGGAGCACCCCTATCCAGGCCCTTCCAGAAGAAGGTGTATCCCTCTCCTGACTCGGTGAGGGATCCCTCATCCGAGAATCGGGTTTCATTGAGAGCAGCGATGTCGATGTTGTACTTCTTTAACTCATATGCAATTAGAGCTGTTCTCCGTTTAGGTCTTGAGTTGTTGTCAAGGTCGAGAAGAGTACGCACATTCCAAGTGCCAATTATTAGCTTCTTAGTATTATTAGGACCGAGGTATGGGTTGCCACGACGAGGCTCGGTTACCTGTCAGTGGAGAGTGGAACAGACACTTGTTTAGGTCACCTATTCTAGACCCCTCCCAATTCAGGGTGGGCGGTGTGGATCCTGAAAAGGGCCGCCCAGTCACCGTGGGAGCTGCCGAAGGAGGCTGCAGTTCCAGTCCCAGCCATCCAGCGACCATCACCCCGGGGCCGCCTCACGTGCAGGGTTGGAGCTAAGGGCTGCCAGCAACAACCTTGCCTGCCCCAACCACTCCTTCCCCATCGCCGGAGGACTTGTATTTGAAGATGAAAAAAAAATAGTGTGTGGGAAATTAAGAGTTGGCATGGGCAAAACTAGTGCAGTGATGATTTGAGTGAAAAGTGGGTGCACGCTCCACAGTCCACTATCTTGGTAGACCATCAGCGGTTCCAGTGGCAGGCAGAGACCATGACGACTGGACTGACAGGCTGCTGCAGGAGTGTGCCAAGTCCAGTTTGTCAGACTTTGCCTAATGTGTCACCCTAACACAGATTTTCTGGTTGGGGTTTACTCCCCTAGCCCAATGCCAACTAAGGATAACCCACTGGGCTGTGGGGCAGGGGTTGATGTGAGACCAGGGCGTGTCCACACGTCGGTGGGCCATGGACTCACATCTCTGGGGCCCCCTGCTGCTCCGAGGTCCCTTGCTGTTAAGCCTGGAGCCGCGAGGCAGCCAGTTACCGTGTGTGGCCACGAGGAGGCACAGCAGAGGTCTTGGTGTTAGAGAGGTTGTGTACTGGCAGGGGAAGACTTACGCACTCGGCTTCCCTATTCGCACGGGGCTAGCCAGCGGTAGCACTGAAAGCGAGAAAGCGCAAGCAAAGCATGCAACTTATACTAAGGAGCATGCATAGCATGCGACCTATTGTCCAATAACCACACTATACGCTTCATAACACCCTGTGTATATACATACACTCACACACAAGTATTTCCCACTGAACCACTCTTTCGAGATCAGAGGACAGAGAATCAGAGAGAGCTTTGTCATTTACAGCCTTTTATGTGTTGCCGTAGATGGTCGTGTCATTCGCATAGATGTCAACGAATGATTAAAGTATGTGTTTAGGGAGATCATTGATGTAGATCAGGAAGAGAGTTGGGACCAGGATTGACCCTTGAGGGACTTCAGCATTAATACTGCAGGCCTATGATTTTTGTCCATCAACCACTACTCTTATGAGCCTATCAGAGAGAAATGATTTAATGATAGATAGAATATTTCCAGTTATACCGTAGCTGGAGATCTTGTGAAGTAGGCGTGTATGCCATACTTTGTCGAAGGCCTTTGATATGTCAAGTGTAATTGCCCTGGAAAGGAAGCCTTTGTCAAGAGATTAATTAATACTGTGAGATATATCCGTTAGCGCATCTGCGGTAGATCTTGCAGAACGGAAACCATATTGCGTGTCACTAAGAAGGTTATTTCTGCTGAGGTGGTTGCCTATTTCTCTATTTAATATGGATTCCAGCAATTTACTCATAACACACAGGAGACATATTGATCTGTACTGAGAGGGAGATGATTATCACCTGAGTTCTTAAATACAGGTTTTCCAGGGTGTTGGAAAGCACTTCTCCTTAAGTCAACGTTTACACAGTTTCGTAAGTATGGAAGCAAGTTCTGGTTGAAAATTTTTAACACTATAATTGGAATGCCGTCAGGGCCAGTAGCTTTACTGGAATCAAGGTTCTTGATTAGCTTGGCGACCCCATGCACAGATATTTGTATGTTACCTAGCGTGTTCTGTGTTATAGGAGGAAATATGGGGAGTTGATGGCCTTCGTCGCATAGGGTAGAATTAGCTGCAAAGTTCTTGGCAAATAGTGTGGCCTTTTCTGAAGCTGACGAGATGACCTCTGGTTCGTTGATAATGGTTGGGATAGAACGCACACTTCTATTCAGGATACTATTTGTTATTTGCCAAAACTGGTGGGAACCAAGCCGCTGATTAGCTACTTTGGATTTAACAGACTGGGCATATAGCTCTCATGCATTTTTTATTACTCTTTTACAGTGGTTGTTTGCGTTCCTGAAAGCAGCTTTAGTCTCAGTGCATCTATTGCGTTAGTAGTTATGGAAAAAGTGATTTCTGTGTGCGATGGCAGCAGTTTTATATGAATATCAATACACACAAAAAACAAATTTATAGGAGTATATATAATATATATAATATATATATATATATATGATGTATGTATTTTTATATACATATACGTATTGAAAATCAAGAAGGAAAAACTATCATTATTTATATTTTCATCACTATTACTTTTTTTTTTCCTTTTGATTCCTTAGAGGTAAATTAGACTAAATAATATAAAAAAAAGACTTTTGTTTCTTTGTAAAAAATCTTTTTCCAATGTCTTGAAATAAAAGTGAAACCTTATGAATATATGAATTGCTGTCATATTTGGACCGGTCCATCTGATACTAGTCTCTCACTCCTAGACAAGATTCAAAAGAGAGTCGCCAACCTAATAGGTCCTGAACTGTCATCCAAGCTTCAGCCTCTGTCCCATCGACGAAATGTAGCATCCCTCTGCCTGTTCTACAAGTACTTTAACGGTGAATGTTCCGCCGAACTGCAAGCACTTGCACTCCCTCCACGTAAACACCCCCGACTAACCCGACAAGCAGTAGAATCCCACCCCTTCACAGTAGAGATGCCTAGATGTAAGAGAGCCTTCTACTCCAGTAGTTTCTTCTCCAGAACCGCTAGACTTTGGAATCCCTTCCGTGTTCCTCCTTCCCAAACTGTACTGATATGCAGAAGTTCAAGTGTAATGCGAACCGACACCTTGCTGCCCAACTCCCCACCTAGTGCCTTATTCCCTAATAGTAGTCCCCTACATCAAAGTGGCAATGTGCCTTGTTTGGGGTGAAATTGTAATAAAAAAGTATATATATATATATATATATATATATATATATATATATATATACATATATATATATATAATCTTTTATCACATTTTTCATGATGTAGGACTAAATTTCTTTCCTTTTAATCACTCAATTATCTACTGATCTGTCTTTATATATATCTGTATATATAACAATGCACTTAATGTAGAATCTTTGGAAGATTTTGTTCATATTGCTTTTCCTCTTATTTACATTAATGACCCAGAATTCTTAATAAAAATATACTTTCATATGAAGAATTCGTTATGTTTGTAAAAAAATGTTGTCACTGTTCTAACAAGCCGCAATTTGTCAACCATTTATACTTACAACTTATGTTTTGGTTTCGTCTTTATTATAGGTAGATTTAACTTACTCCTTATACTAATTTATTTACAGACTAACTGCTTTTTTTCAGCGTGTCCATTTAATTTTCATTTGAGGAGACGGATGCAAGTTGTCTTACTATTGTGGATACTGAATACAAAGTACTCCACGTATTTTGTTATAATTTGATGGCTGTTTGCGTTTTTTGTTATAATTTGATGGCTGTTTGTGTTTTAGTATATAAATGGACGAATAGAAGAGCGGTATATAGTCAGTCATTCCAATGATTTATGAGCTAGTTGAATCGACGTTGACAGATGTGCCTAGTAGACGATACTCAGGATTAAGTCCGTAAGCACAATGTTTAAAGTATCGGGGTCTAATTTAGTCTAATTTGTCATCTTAGAAAAAATTAAAATAAGTACTATTGATGAAAATATAATCAGTAATTCCAATCGAAGAGTATGCAGAAACATCGGGAAGATAGGATGATCAATTTTATATTTGGGCCTAAATCGTCGTTCGTCTAAACCAAAATCTTTGCACAGAACACAATGAACATTTTGGTACAATATAGAAAATTCTATCGAGACAGTCATAATAATATATTTTGGAGACAATGAGAATAACTGTAACATTTTTCAGTCATGACATGTAAACAGATCTGTAATTTATGAAGGCAGTCAAAGTATTAAGTAACAATAAAATCTCTTTTAATAATGGTGTTCTTTATCTTTTCGCGTTCGATTTGATTAGCGGGTTTGAAACCGAGGGTACCAATGACTGGTCTATTCTGAAACTTTCGGTAAACAAAATATAAATAATACGCTCTTATTTTCGGATTTTCCTTATTATTTAGCACTCTCCTGGATTTCGTTTTCAAGAAAAATTATATATATATGTGTATGTGAATATATATATATATATATATATATATATATATAAATATATATATATATATAAATATATATATATATTTGAGGGTAAACAGTTACATGTCGTCGCTACACACAACCATTTGTTTTAGTCAATGAGATTTCCTCAGGAGACCCTGAAACGTTGGACGCCACAAAGAAAGAGTTTTCTTTGTAGCGTCGATGGGTCCAGGGAAACATATGGATTTTTGTAGCGACCATACGTAAATATTTACCCTCAAATAAAAATAGTTTGCTGTTGTTATTGAGCCCTATCAAACACTCCAATTGTATTCATTAGTCCCGGCTTTTGGACATCTCAAACATATATATATATATATATATATATATATATATATATATATATATATATATATATATATATATATATATAGTAGAAATGGTAATTAATAAAAACTGAAGGAAGCGCTCAATACTGTTGTAGAACAAATATGCGTTTTATTTTTTATTACCGTATCTGTCTGTTAAGTTACATTATTGTTTCAGCTACTCGGCCGTTTTTTTTGGCCGTCTGTAGCTTCCTCAGACTTTTACAGAAATGTTAGGAATATATTCAACAACGAACATTTCTGTAAAAGTTTGAGGAAGCTACAGACGGCCAAAAAAACGGCCGGGTAGCTGAAACAATAATGTAACTTAACAGAAAGATACGATAATAAAAAATAAAAACGTATATATATATATATATATATATATATATAAATATATATATATATATAATTTATTCACAAAGGAATAACAATAAATATTTATTAATTATCAACTGTTTAAAAAATAATTATTAAACTTGGCATAGGATTAGTATTCGTATAGCATTACATGTACCGCATGTTAAAAGTATGTTTCAATAATTTAAAGCTGCATTGTTGCATCTATAAAATGTATATATGAAAAATAATACGCCCTTAGATTAAGATTGAATGGCAGCAATTAAAAAATACATACTTGCCTCATACCAAATTACTAGACACACAATAAATGTATGCTGTCCATTTGAGAGCAGGGTGATGATAGTAATAATTAAATCAGAAATAAATGCCGATGCAACGTCGTCAGCGTGCTCATTTGTTTGATATTTGTTTTGTCAATGGCATTAGATGATTTCATGAACATCTAACAACCAATGGAACAGGATATTAATTGTGACAGCTAGAACATCTAAGGGAAACGGGCAGAAAAAATGCACCGCGTAAAGATCTTGAGAAAATGAAACCAGGAAGCTAAATCTCAAGAATTTAGCAAAGATTGTAAGAATCTGATAAAAAGAAAGTGTTATCACATGTATAATATTAATCGCCTTTAAAGCAAACCTTACTTTTTGATATACAATCAACGAAGACGAAAGTAGAGTACAACACGAAAAAAGATACAGTTAATAATTATAGAATATACGTGTTAATCAAGAATAACGAATAATGGATGAACACAAACATGGCACACTTATTTGATCTAGCCTTAGACTCTGCAGAGGCATCGGCTTCTTCATTTTATATAGCGTCATGAATATATTTGTATAATACGTAGATCGGAATTTATAGCGATGATTGGTTATCTTCCATAAAATATCGTAACAAAATCAAGGGAGAATTTTAGAAAAATTATACGCATGTAAATAAAAAAAATAGGCATCAAGGTAGGCATAACGACTAACACAAAAGTAATTTCGTAAATGTCCTTCTAAACAAAAATAACAATACGCCGTAGTCATACTTAGTAGATAACGGCAATCCAATATACGTAAAAAAATCCTAATAATCTCCCCTCAATTATTAAACAAATTCTATCGAAAAAAGGCTATTCAATAGTGGATAAAATGCGATCGAAATTAAATATAAACAACAATACGCAAATATGTATAGTTTTATATCAATTAAAATAGATGAAAAGTAAATATGTTCAGAATTTAAAAACATAATTTTGAAAAGTGTATATTGTCCGATATTATATTCAAATGCTATACGCATAAAACATTTAATTTCATACTTCTAAAATAAATAAACGATATACATTTTTAAACTCATACTTAGTTTTAAGTGACTATATCTAAAGCAACTGCTCAATTAAGCAATTATAGTCATGTTTGCAAATTAAAGGTGTTCAAATTTTCTATCTTCTTTTATTAATACAAATATGTGGCATATATAAAGTATACGTATATAAATATACTAGGAAGGAGAAATGTTTTGTTTGTTTTGTTATATCCTGGAATAATGTTTGTTTTGTTATATCCTTCATACATTATTGTGTGTAATTTGTTTTTATCCTAGGTTATAATTTGAGCTCGTCTGAGATTGTTTTAATCGGGTAGTGAGTTTTTAAAACTAGTTAAACATGGACATCCAATAAACAACGTTTTAAAGCAGCATGTTTCTGCTCGCTTTATATCCCTCATATTTCCACCTTTTTCCAATATTCTTATATATTTAACACTAATAACGTAAGTAAAAGAACAGTCCACTTATATGCACTCATTGTTGAATATATTCCTAACTACCAACACAAGATGAAAGACATAATTGGAAGTTTTATAATAGATGGGTGACTTTGTGAGAAATATAAATGAGGAAAAGACTTAGTGTAACAATTTGATTAATTCTGCTTAGTCTACTGATAATAGAGAGATTAATACACTATGTGCATTATGTATATAAATATGTACATGTATACGTATTTTAAGATACTCGTGCCAGGGAGAAACAGAAAAATGTTTTATGATACAGTAGATAAATTATAGAGTATTATTTCTGATGAAAAAAGAAAAATTGTTGTCATTAGAATTAAATTCTTTGTTCGCTAGTAGTAAGTTTTTATTGTTTTCATGAAAAAAAATCACACATAATCACTTTCAATTTTTATCGATTGATTTATTCTGAGATTTCAAACGAACACGCGATAGATTAATAAACCATCATTAATTTTGTGTGTAAATTGTGCTAATTTTCTTATTTATGTTTCTGTTTTAACGACAATAAGCACATTTAAATGTAATAAATATGGCAGTTTATTGTAATAAACATTTATTAAGATGTATCTACGAATTTCATACAGTTTTGTTAACATTAAGTTTTGATGTAATTTACAAGCTTTATAGTAGTGATTCTTAGAAAACTAACAATTTTAGTTTAGTAGGATTAATAAGGATTTTCTTCTCCAAAATGCGTGACCGTAACCCTAGCACGAAGAAACAAAAACAAGTTATTCAATGCCATATAAAAATTGAAATGTTTTGTTTGTTTTGTTATATCTTGGAATAGTCCAATGGTTTCATACATTATTGTGTGTAATTTGTATTTATCCTGATTTCGCGCTAAAAACCTAAGGATGATATGCGATTTCATAAAAAAACGGCGAAAATTAAATACATGAGCACAGAAGACCACCTATCAATGCAGTTGAGTAGAAATAAAAATGACGAGAGAAAAATAATCGTTTTTGTATATTAAAGACAACATAACTTGTAATACAGGGTACCCCCCCCAAAAAAAACGGGTCCCGTGTACACTTTATGTGATATCTCAATGATTTATTCACCGATTGCCCTTATTTTACAGGACCTGGCAGAATCAGCGACCGTGAGTACACCAAGATCCCAGTGGGAGCTGAGACAAGGAATACACTGTGTTGAATTTAACTACAAGAAAGACTCGTTTAAGAAAACTCAGAACAATTACATGCGTCAGTTCGAATCTGAAAAGGCTCCATCCAAAAGCAAACTTAAGAACTGGCTGGACCACTTTGGGAAGTATGGGACCGTGGAGAACCTCAACGCTGCCAGAGAGAACCATCCAAACCACTCGAGACGCCCCAAGAAGCGAACAGTCGAGCTGGTCGAAAGAGTGAGAGAGTCTCTCCAGCAGAGTCCGAAACGCTCTGTGCGTAAACGAAGTCAGTCGCTCGGTATGTGCCTTGAAACTTGCAGGAGAGTGCTGGTGAACGATATCAGGGCTTACCCATACAGAATACAGACACTGCGACCCCTTACAACCGCAGAAAGAAGAAGAGGAGGGCTATAGCAGTCATTATGCTCGAGAAGTTCGAGGAGACACCAAGTTTCCTTAACCTCCTTTGGACCTCAGATGAAGCCCCCTTTCATTTTGATTGAAAGGCGAAATCCAAGACAAATGTCGTCTGGGGATCCTCCAGACCCAATGAAGTAGCCATCAAGCCCCTGCATTCTCATAAGTGCATGGTGTGGGCTGCAATCTCGGCCAGAGGCATCATCGGACTTATCTTCATCGAGAATCTGGCGCAGCAGTGACAGTCACCAAGGAGCGGTATGTGGAGGTCCTCAAAACCATAAAGAGTGAGCTCCAGACCATCTACATGTCGTTCATGAGCAAGTTCTGGTTCCAGCAGGACGGAGCAAGTTCTCACACCTCAAACCTCTCCAGAGATTGGCTGAAAGAGAACTTAGGCTTAGGCTTAGTGATCAATTTCAAGTCTGATTTTGTGTGGGCACTCAATAGCCCGGACCTAAGCCCCCAGATTTATTTTCTTTGGGGCTATCTTAAGGACAAAGTCTACGCAGGGAAACCCAGAACAATCACGGAACCCAAGGAAATACACAGGGAGGAGATGAGAGCCATTACTAATTCGGTCTGTAAGAACGTCATGGACAACTTCGTGCTGCGCCTCAAGAAATGCACGGAGCTAAATGGGGGCCATCTAGAACATATGTTGTAGAACGAAGAAACAAAGGCCAAAAACCCTAGTGTTTTGATGTGATGTTTTAATATGATAAACTAGTTATGACCAAAGTTTTATTTCATTCGGACAAAACACTAAAAAACTAATTAGAGTCGGGGCCCGTTTTGGGGGAGGGCCACCCTGTAAATATTATTACTGTATAAAAGAATATTAAAGAAAAACATATGTCAATTTCAATTGTTTAGTTTTTGCCGATATTATGAGATTATTTTCAGAATATGACTATAGTCTCTCGCTCCTAGACAAGGTTCAAAAGAGAGTCGCCAAGCTGATAGGTCTTAAACTGTCATTTAAGCTTCAGCCTCTGTTCCATCGACGAAATGTAGCATCTCCCTGCATGTTCTACAAGTATTTTAACGGTGAATGAAGATTTTCAGGAGTAATCTGTATTTATCTATCACTTAAACAAGTAATTAAACAATGAATTAATTACGACGTGAGGAAAAGATGTATAAACTTAGGAGGCATGCAACTGCAAGATGGGCGAACGTAAGGAAAAAAAGTTGCACAAAATGTATCCCAAGTGCCAATTTTCGTTCTTCATGTGGAAGAAATATTCATCGCAGCTTTAACAGACCTTCAGTTGAGACTAAAAGATCGAAGAAGTTATGTTCTTCTTTTGGCTTGATGAAATCCCACAGAAGGATATTATCCGTCCCTTTGCTAAAAAGAACTGTCCCTGTCCGTTCCATGTCCGTGTTTAGTGAACTGTTTAATAAATGTATATACGCCCGTCACCATACGCTTACACGATAAACATTATTAACACTCGACGATCACAGATTATCAACTGCCACGTATATACAAGACAGCCCCCCCGCTTCGGCGGCACGGGGGACAAGATCAAAGTGTAGTATCTGTTGCGACAGATGCTGCAAGCTATGACTAGCTATGACTAGCAAAGACCAGATGTGGGGGCAACCCCACATGCCTGACCATTAACCAGCTCCCATTTCCCACCTCTCGGGAGCTGGTCCCCTTTTTCCCTTCCCCCTCCCTTCACTCCTCACATTAAAAATCGGATTTGTGCCTAATTTGCTCGGTGGGGGAGCAAATAAATACCATCTGTTGCGACAGATGCTGCAAGCAAAGACCAACACAGACCATATGATGGGGTAACCCCACATATCTGACATTGGTCAATGTAGCGATCACCCTACAGACCAACGGTACTATCCAGCTCCCATTTCCCACCTCTCGGGAGCTGGTCCCCCCTTTTCCCCCTCTCCCTCTCTCTCCACATTAAAAAACGGCCTTGTGCCTATTTTGCTCAGTGGGGAAGCAAATAAATCCAACTGCCTCGTATATACACACGAGATGTAACTACACGTATTGACACGTACATGCACTTACCATCCTATAGACTATACAGATGGTGATACAAACATATATGAACATACATGAAGTGTATCAACGGGTAAATCTATATACTCGTATTATATAACCGGCTATATAGCATAACGTCTTACTAAAAATAAGACGAATCCCTTAACCCCACAGGCTCGTGGGGGCACTGCATTATTCAATGCAACGTGCCTTGAGTAAGACTAACCTTGATCCGTCCATCTCTCTCCAGGCTCTGAGTACATACAGCACCTGGCATTGCCAAATAGTCACCGAGTTTAATATAAGTCAGGCTCCACGTCCTGTGGCTAATGCCTTAATGAAAAATGGAAAATGAACATTACATTTTATACAGGTTTGACTTGAGGAGTCTTTTTCAGTCATTTAGGCGCTAAGAAATCTATGAGCATAGTGGTATTTTTTTAAATTACATTCTCACCCTAAACAAGGCACATTGCCACTTTGATGTAGGAGGCTACTATTAGGGACACAATCTACAAGGGTACTATGTGGGAAGTTGGACAGAAAGATGTCGATTCACGTTACACTTCAACTTCTGCATGTCAGTACAGTTGCGAAAGCAGGAACCCAGAAGGGAATTCCAAAGTATAGCGGTTCTGGGGAAGAAACAACTGGAGTACAAGGCTCTCTTACATCTAAGGCTCTCTACTGTGACGGGGTGGGATTTAGCTGTTTGTCGGGTTTGTCGGGCGTATTTACGTAGAGGGGGTACGAGTTCTTGCAGTTCGTCGTAGAATTCACCGTTAAAGTACTTGTAGAACATGAAGGGGGATGCTACATTTCGTCGATGGGAGAGGCTTAAGCTTAAATTTCAGTTTAGGACCTATCAGGTTTGCGACTCTCTTTTGAACCTTGTCTAGGAGCGAGAGACTAGTAGCAGATGCACGAGCCCAAATATGACAACAATACTCCATAAATGGGCGAATGGTGGGCTCATAGAGGTACGGAATACTTTCGGGCGTTACTAGTTTTCTAGCACGGTAGAGAGAACCTACCTTCTTCGCAGCGGTTCTGGCAATGCTCTCAATGTCACGTTAGGCCGAGGAGTTTTAAAGGAGTACTGTCAGATAAAGAGTCTTTACCCATTGCTATTGGTGGTAGAGAAGGTTTTTGTAATTATTGAAGGAAACAAGTTTAGTCTTGGCAGCGTTAAAGGTGACCATCCATTTTTGTCCCCATTCCACTACAGATTGGAGGTCACCCCCTAGGGTTTTCTGCCATTTCTTTAGATATGTGTTCATTTGTTTTCCTGTTGTGTCTCATAGAGTGTGGTGTCACCAGAATATATACCTATCTCACAGACAATTTTATCATGGAGGTCATTTATGAATATTAGGAATAATAGAGTCCAATAATAGACAATTGAGGCACTCCCGCATTTATATCATACTAGACTACACGTGACCCGTTGGGTTAGTATATTATATTCGCTATGGAATTCATGTATGAGCGTGACACTTGTGATGTAAAAAAAATAGATTTTATTTTTACATAACAGAAACATTTCTATGAAAATATATTAAAATGAAAAATCACTGACGGATGACTCAAACATAAAAAATCCTCTCTATCCGTGGAAAAGTTACCTATTTTTCCGAATAATCGCTCAAAATCGAAAATTAAACATGATTTTCCTACGAATCGAACGTCGATGAAAATAATTTAGTAGCAAAAACGCACATGAACCAACCGATGAGAAATATAAGAATGAAAAAACCCATACTGGAATCCTTCAACTAAGTTATAGAAACTTAAAATCTTTAAAAAAAAAATAATAAATCAAACATGAAGCAAAAAAATAAAACTTAAATAAATAAAATAAAATAAAACTAATACTGTAAGAGATTAGTAAATGTGTCAACAAATTCACCGTTCTCACACAACTATTTTGTATCTAGAAATGTAAACAAAAAATAAAAAAGAAGGAAGCAAGGAAAAGGAGCGGATAGAGAGTAGTAGTAGTATCAGTAGTAATAGTAGTCTTGGCTTACTACAATTGTTCTTATGTTTCTCAACGGGTTAAAGTTGTTTAGTTGTAAGAAAATAGCGACAGTATAGTTGTAATAAATAATAGTTGCAAAACACCACCACTCTTCCCATGTTAAATAATACTTTCGAAATAATAACGTTAATTGCGCAGGTCAAAATCTGCAAAAGAAACGATTTGTGTTTATTTGTTTACGTTGTAATGGGTTAATGTATATGCGCGCATGCCCAAGCGGATGCTGTTAACCGGAAAGTGGGTTACATCCCTCGTTACAAGGTTATTTGAGTTTTATAATCATATAGATTGTTTAGATGTACGACCGCCGAGGACAACCTTGATTTTTCTCTCATCTAAGAAGGATTTAATTATGTTAAGTATTCTTCCAGTTATACCGTATGATCTGATTCTCCTAAGAAGAACTTCATGCTATACCCTGTCATAAGCCTTAGATATATCTAGAGCTACAGTTCTACCCTCCTATGCTTTGTCCAGTGAATCGTAGATACGTTCAGAGATTACAGTTAGGATGTATGCTGTGGAACGGGTTTGCTACATCCGTATTGTTGGTCGGTCAAAAGTTTAGCATCTGTAAGGTAATAGACTAGAACATGATTAATTATGGACTTTAATATTTTGGCGAAAAGCTGGAGGAGGCTAATTGGGTCAGTTTTTTCGCCAGAATTCTTGAAAACTGGTACCGCAGAAGAAGTTTTCCAGCAGACAGGAAAGCAAGATTCATAAAGCCATTTGTTGTAAAGTTTGGAGAAAACTGGAGCTACTTCGCCGGAGCACTTTCTTAATAGCACAGCACCGATGAGAGCAGGTCCATATGCTTTTGCATGTCGATATTTTTTACGGTAGCATGCTGAGAAGGGGTGATTTTCGGATCGTCTAGTGTGGAAAGTCTGGGAGGGGGTGGTTAGCATGGCCCAGTGTGGAGTTGGAGGCAACTGACTGGCAAGCATATTAGCCTTCTCCGTTGCTGAGCAAACAACTTCATGATTGTTGGATAGTGTGGGGATAGTTGATTGCCAATTATTTACTACACTGTTGTAGATTTTCCAGAAGTCAGGGTTCCTAATTTCTATGCTTCGGTGCGATTTTTTTTTTGTGGTTTCAGTAAATTATTTCTTAGCTATCTCTATTTCTTTCTTACAGTTACTTCTGTATTCTGTATACATCTGTTTGAGCTGAATTATGTCGGTTAAATCTGCGGTACGCATGCTGCCGTTGCGCAATGGCAACTGCAATAGTAGAAGTAAACTAGTTGGGAGAGTGGGGCTTGCTATAACATTTCCGCGTGGAAACATGTGCATCACTTGCCGTTTTGAACCATTCAGTGGTCTCCTTTGCTCACTGTTCAGCATGGAATGAAAAGATATTTCGCCATGGAGCTTCTCTGATGAGATCCCTGATGGCTTCCTTGTCAGCCTTTTTATAATATCTCGTTGTTTTGAGCAATGCCACTTCAGTTTTGTCCTATAGTTTAGGGCGATTTCAACCGTTATCACTGCATGCCCAGCCTTCCTAAGTAGGTTGAGGCATTTGGAACACAATCATCGGGAACTATGGTCAGAAACAGATCTAGAAGTTATGCGCGTTTTCTTGCTTGTCTGGTAAACGGGTTGAAAACGGACATGGGAAACCATATGCCAGAAAGTTAAAACAACACTAAAAGTCCAACATAAAATCAATGTGACAAAATGACGAATTACACCTAGTTTATTGCAATAAATACAGCGTGGATTGAAATGTTTTATTTCAAAACGAAAAAAGCTGACATCACATTAACATGAAATACAGTTGTACATGAAATAAAAGTACACACTTGAAATCATCTGACGCTCATATCCACTCGAACAGCAGTTTTTCAACCGACTAAAGAGTGAGGAAAAAATAAAATCTTTCTCTGTTTATATTGCCCAAAAGATTTGTATTTGTTGATTACGCAAGGTTTGTTTTTCTATAGCTATGCGGGCCATTTGACTGGTTACATGCATTATCACGTGATTAAAAATGTGTCTGATTTTTGTCGCAAGAGATTAGTAGTCGATGACTGGTATTTATCCTTTGATAACTGTATTATAAATGCGCATTGCTTTAATTCTCTCTTTCTGATTCTCTTTCTGGTTTTCTCTCTGTCTATCTATGAATCTTACTCCGTCTATCTGTCTGTCTGTCTGTCTGTCTCTCTCTCTCTCTCTATATATATATATATATATATCTATATATATATATATATATATGCATATGAAGATGAAGAAATACGAAAATTATAAACGTTTATAACTAGGGCTGTGACAACAGAATATTCTTTTCATTCTTTGAACTCTCAGGTATATATCCGACACCGTTAGACACACTTGATCAACCACGAACCATATTCGCCTACATAAACGCATATAATATACCAACGGATATATACTCAGGAGGCAACACAATGAAAAGAATATGCTGTTGTCACAGTCCTATCTATAACTTTTCTTTATTCGTTTTCTATTGCTAACGTGCAGGAATACAAAATATCGTTATAAAGAAATGAAAAATCTTTTTCTACATATTTTCGACCGATTCTTCAGTTTTCATCAGCGAAGTGCATGCACGAGGAGGAGAAGAAAGGAAGAGGAAGTAGGAGAAAGTATGCCAGATGAAAAGCTTCCATGTCATAATAGTACGCACATACACACATACACACGATACATATGCACATATAAAAGAAAATAAAAAAAAATTGAAGGTAAATAAATATAGAGAAACGCGCACTCAACTGTCTAAAATTATGAATTCCAATGATAGTATATATTCACAGAGAGAACAACAATTCAGAGAATATAAGACGTTATAAGCAGAGGCTGTAAAAGCATTTATGTGTCAACGGTTATTTTTGTCGTCCGCAAATTCTACTGTACTTTAAGACACATACGAAACGCTACTTTTCATTTGTCTTTTACAATAATATGTACATACACATACGTAAACAAACAAATACTTATATGTACACAAACACACCCACACATGTATATGCATATATATACTTGTATACACGTACACATAAGCACATACATCTACGTACATACAAATACAAACAGATACACATATGCACATAGATAAACGTGTGCGAATATACATACACGTATAGACAGCTTTACATATGTACCAGCTTATAAAGATACATAAGCAAATGTGAGGATATATATATATATATATATATATATATATATATATATGTATATATATATATATCCTCACATTTGCTTATCTTTTTATTTATATATATATTTTTATTTATATTTTTATTTATCTTTATATATATATATATAAAGATAAATAAATATATATATATATATATATATATATAAATAAAAAGATAAGCAAATGTGAGGATATATGTATATATATATATGTATATATATAGATATATATCCTCACATTTGCTTATCTTTTTATTTATCTTTATATATATATATATATATATATATATATATATATATATATATATAAGCATGGTTACCATGTCTGTGTGCGCGTCCATCCTGCCACTAAAGAGTTATGCAAAACTAAAGGCGTGTAAAAATTGCTTAAAGAATGTATTTCTCGTCTTTAGGCGAATGTAGACAGCAAACAGTAAGTCAGACAACATCGCAATTTTCATATATTTTACTATATTAAGATTCATTCGATTCATTCCTCACTATTTTTGTTTTTTATTTTCTTTGCACGATCTCATCGATATAAACCCTCTCGGAGTATTATTAATAGTGCGAACTCTAGTAAAGGAAATGTGTTTTATTTCATTTTTGTCGTAAGAATAACAAACGTAAATATACCTAACAATTTAAAATCATCGGCCGCAGTCAGGGACGACCAAAATACTCGCTTTTCCAGGCCTTCTGTTTATTAGTGCTGTAGTGGTTATGATTATCTAGCTATATGTAGAAATAATTACGAAACAGCTATCAATTAAACGAAGAAATACATTGACAGTTGGCACTAAGCGTAATCGAACCCTGATCTCAAGTATAAAAACGCCGACTGTCTAACGGTCAGGCAATAAAGTCACTTCAAAATGAATATTCAATGTATTGAAAACGTGATTAATAAAAATGCACCAATGTAAAGAAAGATAATTAATGGAGATAAAACCATTTCACTGTTTTGGAATAAATATGACCTCTTAGAGAAGAAAGAAAAACGTTAATTTACGCGAGAATTAATGTGCTCGTCGCTAATGTCTGCACAGAAATTTATAGATTTCTTTTCTAATTCGATTTATTGAATAATTTTTTGATTGAAAACATCAAAATTCGATTAAGAGTACAACCTAATGTAATGTCATTTACTTTTTATTCAGATTATTGATGGAACATTTTTAGATTGCATACGTCTTTTGGAGATTTGTTTTCACAAATAAACGTTAAATAGTTCTCGTCTTCTGCACAGCAAGAACTCATTGAATTAGAAATGCCGCAAATAATTTAAAGATATTTCGCTGTGTATATATAACTAAACGAAATTTCCATAAAGATAGTTTCTTCCAATTTGTGGTACAAATTACCACGAGACGACTTCTAGCTGACTATAATTAGTTCGCCTTTATTTTAAATATATGCAAATACATGATGAGATTTCCATTTAAATTAGTCCTGGATATGACCTTAAACTATATCCGATTGTGAGACCCCAGCTTGCGGGCTTTGAGGAGTGTGGAGCAACTCATTAATTTCCATTGCTCCCAGGTCCACTCTGACCCGGAGTGGTAGAATCTGTTAGGGTCCCAACTATTGGTTAAATAGAAACTGACTTGAAAAACAAACACACAAATATATTCTATTAAAACTTTTTCTTCAAAATCACTGAATTCAGCATTAAATAACCTGAAAAGGGCTGATACGACGTAAAACAAAAACAACCAAAATCAATTTAAGTAACCGAATTTTGTCATTTCCGAACATCGTTTATCACTCATTTAATAGAATCGTTTCTCTATAAAATGACGAGCTTTCTTAGCAATTTCATGGAGTCGCAGTCCGTCTCGATAAACTATATAATATTATACGAACAATTGTGAATATCTGAGGAGATACACCGCTATCATCGAATGATATTTTAGTTGTGTGAGTCGTAGCCATTAGTATAATAAGAATGAGGGTACGTAATTAAATTATGAATTGAAAACCTGAGTATTGGACCTTAGGGAAGCAATGATAGTCTTTTCCAGTTGTTCACTATGTTTAGCTATTAATCTGCAACAACTGTTTGCATATGAACATTACAATATGACGTCGCTAGAACATATAATACATTTACTAGTGGATACAATACGTATCATCTACCTTCTTTCTTTTTTCCTTTACACAAAATATATATGGCGCGATTGGATCAATAACTTTCATGTTTTTTATTTATAGATTCATACATTTAAACATTCAAGTTTTATTTTTCTAACATTCATTATATTCTTTTTGGATTTATGCATCTACTAAGGTCAATTACCAACATGAGGAGGCATAGTTCTTTTGAACATATTCGTTTTGAAATATATATTGGTATCTAAAAGCGATTTCTAGTTAATTTCGATAGTACAACACCAATTTTGGGCATTATTTGAGTAAATTTTTAATATTTTTAGATGTTAAATGATCATTAAAATGCGTACTTTCTCAAGTATATTTGAAACCAAATTCACTCGATTTATTCCGTTAACACAACAACGGGATCGGTTGGTATATTCATGCATTTTAAAATATAATCAAATATTTATCAATGCCAAAAGGCACTTCTTTCGCACGTGCTTTTTCTACTAGTTTTCCTAATCTATTTCGATAATAAGGCAACTAGAAATGTCGGGATTTTAATGAATTGTTAAATATTTTAACATTTTCACTGACGCATGAAAGCGATGCTTCCCCATGTGCATTTTCAGTGGTATATACGGAAAAGTATCTTTTTCTTTTCGATAATTCCGTTATTATTTTCGTGAATTTAAAGTTTAAGCCGATATATAAAATGGTTCCTTCACATTTATATTTTCATTTAGATTCATTCAAAAAATTATTGTTCATTTACATTATACAACAGCGAAGAGTGCTGCTTTTCCTACTTATATATATATATATATATATATATATATATATATATATATATATATATATGTGCACAGGAAGTTCTATTTTATATATATATATATATATATATATATATATATATATATATATGTATAACGCTTCCCTCCAGTCTCAAAAGACAAATGTTACCCACTGCAGGAGCAGCTGCCCGTGTAATTGTAAGGCAAGGGTTACGGAATCACGAACAACACCTCTCCTGAATTAGCACTGTTTGACTACAGTGGGAAGGAGAATTCCAGGATTACTGGAAACAATCCCGAGATTAGCGGAGAGTATATAAAGTAGCTGTAAGTTCCAAATGTTCATCCATTAAGTACTGACCAGGTTCAACGTTGCCTAACTCAGGTGATCTATTGGAAACTGGTGTCAACGTGATTATGCCGTATTTGTGTATATATATATATGTTTATATATATGTATATACATAAATATATATGTGTGTGTATTATAAAACGTATATAAAATATAATGTACATGTATGTATGTATGTATTTATGTATATGATTGGAAATCATTGGCTGGATTTTAAGACACAGATATACGATAAATAGAATACAAGAAATTATTTAATCGATCTAATGATTCCCACCTATAAAATACACTAATTTAAATTATTGAAAGTTTGATCAACTAGTCTTGTAAGCGTTTATGCAATGCATTAATATAACTTGATAATGCCACTTTTATTACTCAACCGTTTTTCTTGATAACATGTCTGCGTGTGGTTAATACTTAAAAAGCAGTAATACATCAATAAGACATCGTAATAAACTAATATAAATATCATATTCCTGTTTAAAATATATGATACGTTCTGCTACAACAAGCTGCACAGCTGAACATTCAGGACGCAATTTTTTTAGGGCTTCACTAAAATCATGCAGAACACAATTAATCAATTAGTCTAATTTGATTTCCCTATTCTATTAAATAAAAAATACATTTATGGAAATATTGCTTGTACACTTTTAGTCACTACTTCTGCTGATGATTTTCACCATTCATAACGCATGAGAAAAAAATGTTTATGTGGAACGAATTAGACTCGACCTTGGAGCATGCCATTAGCCACTGTTACCTCCATAGTTTATAGTGATTTATCGCTATGGCAACACGATTCATATTTTCATCTGGTATTTATATTCCATAATTGCATAGATAAAAGGATATAAATATGCTTAGCGAATAATCTGATGCGAACGTTGCAATATCTTTTATATTCAAATTTCACGAGTTTTTTTTTTTGCAACAATTTACGCTTGCTTGTCATCAAATTATGATTATATTTAAAAAAAAATACTATTATAATATTTTGAACATTTTCAAAGTATCTACAAGCCATCTAATGTCTATGTAATACAGGGTCACCCATAAAAAATGGGCCCCAACTCTAATTAGGCCCCGATTCTTAGTGGTTTGTCCGAATTAAATGAAACGTAGGTCATAAATAGTTTATTATATTAAAAACATCACATCAAACACAATGGTCTTTGGCCTTTTTTCTCCGTTCTACAGCATATGTCCACATTTAACGTTTGTTTTTGTGGGTCAGCCTATATATATATATATATATATATATATATATATATATATATATATATATATCCGATGCCGATGCCGATGCCGATGCCTCCGTTCAGTCGAAAGAAAAAGGATAACCCTTGTAGGGGCAGCTGAGCATGTAATTATGTGGCAAGAGGTGCGCAATCTCTAACTACATATCTCCTGAAACGGCTTTGCTTTAGTTCAGTGGCAAGGAACGTCCAGGACGACTGGAAACAATGCCGAGATTCATCAATGGATGCTCATTCTTTTTCTGTAATATCCATGTATATATATATATATATATATATATATATATATATATATATATATATATATATATATATATATATATACACACTGTGCCTAAACCAAAACGTAGATTCCATGAACATAGCTTTTTTTTAGAAGTGGACGCCTGTGGAACTCTCTTCCGTTTGCCTGTTTCCCACCTGGCTACTACTTGGATGTCTTCAAGTTCAACATAAACAAATTCCTGATTAATCGCCCCATTAAATAAGACACTTTATCAAATCTCCAATACCAACTATTTCTACGATATTATCCCATTGATTATTGTACACAAAATAAACCCTTATTCCCGAGTGGCTTCCGGGCCTTGATAAGTGGTAATCCCCATGTAATATATATATATATATATATATATATATATATATATATATATGTATATATTATTTTAAATGACCATTTATATGTCACTACAGATTGATGAGTATGTTTCGCTCAGCCGTTACAAGTAAATTTCACACGAGTTTCCGATATGAATTGATGTTACCTACTAGTTATTAAGTGCCGTAAACTCATGTAGAATTATTTAATATGGACCTCATAGTTATATAAGCAATATCGCCCGAATCGTCTTCTACTTACTTATAAATGTCTAACCAAAACATATGAATGAATTTGTTGCGACATATAGATGCTTATATAAAATAAAAAGAAGCACTCTTGCATCAACCTCGTTAAAGCCTCATTGGTTGCTTCACCTTTGGAAAATATTTGCTTGCATATATATATATATATATATATATATATATATATATATATATATCGTTATCAAATATATATATATATATATATATATATACATATATATATATATATATATATATATATATATATATCGGTATAAGATGAATTATATACAAGGATATATCACGATTCCTGTAATCTCTTCGGATTTTGCGAAGAAGCATATGAAATATGATGTACCGATTCTTTCAAAAATAATTAAACATTATTCATTCTTCGAATACGAACTGCACTATTGTAACACTGTTTCCGTACATATCGGATCCACACGGAAACGATATTTCATTAAGCTAAGTGCAAGCAAGCGTCAGCAAACATCAATCATTCATCATGTGACTTACATATCCTTAAATCCTTTCTTCGCATCAAATCAGTTATCACAATACCAACAAATAAATCTTCCTTATCTTTATTTAAATTGTTGCTAGAAATAATAAAGAAAATAATAACATAAATTTAAATAGATAGTACAAACAATAGGATTTTCACACTAAATAAATCTAATCATACTAGGCAAGTTTCATGTGTCCTTTAAGAGTAAACTAATTTTTTATTCAATGTTCAATTAAGGTGTGAGTTTTTTTTACATATTCTGTTGTCACGAGATTATAGCAACTAGCATTTCCTCCTCAGCCCAGATTATAATGGTTTGTGCTCATATCTCACGACACAAGGCTTTTACACATTTTTTTATATTGTGGGGTGGAACTGCTATTTATCTTCTGTGATCGTTATACCATCTTTCTCGGCATTACATATTCCGGTATAGTTAGTTAAGTATTTGCATAATTGCATTGTTAGCTGTTCTTTTAGTGGCTATTGGTTAGCAATCTGCTCACTGTTCTTAGATTTGCGGGAAAATAGCTGAATACTCATTATCTCTCGAGGCATTGATTGTGTGCTTTAATCACGCAGAAACTCCTTATTTTGGAGGTTATTAAGTGAGTGTCGATGCCGGTGCACTCTATGTGATACCAGTAATCAGGGATATCACACTTGATTGATATTCCCTCTACCAGTACTACAATATTCCAGTGGTTGATACTAAGGTTTTTGCCTTCTTAACTTTGCCTTTCTTTCCTTTTTCCGCCGCAACCTCTCGATAATGTAAAAACCTCTTTAGCAAAGTATATCAAATATGCATATGTAGACACTGCCATGTAAAATGCTGCTCTCTCAATATCGGATTGATATTGTGGCGGATATCTTTCCTGTTGTAGGTTAAAGTTAGGTAGTCAGTAGTTTTGTGTTAAAATCTTTTAATGTCAGATGATGATAGAGTCAGCAAAGAAAATTCATAAGCCTAACTTTGGAGGTCCTGGAGCGAGGGTTGAAGATGAGGGGTATGGAGTGAGGGGAAATGCAATTAACATATCGAGCACTTTGATTGAGTAGTGACTGTCTTTTCACTGTAACAATTTGGGCATTGAAAGAATAGATGTCTATAAAACGGAATCCTGTTTTGGCGGTATTTGGCTTGAAGCATTTAGCTATATAGAAAATAGATATCGTAGGAACTGTTTCGTTCTCGTTGGCTCTTATGAGTTTGGTAAAACTTTATGAGGAGAAACATTCTCAGAATTGCATTTCTACCCAATCTTCTATCAGACTGATGCACCTAGCAAGTCCATTTCATGATCAGAGACAGCAATGTTTGCCTGCAGAAATATCCATTAATGTTGATTTCCTTAGACGTTATCCTAGAACAATGATTTTTAAAAAAAATTCAAAATACTTGATTTCTTGAAAACATGCATATTCTTTTTTTTATTATAGCTTTAAAATTCAAACTGCACCTTTTTGCTTAAAACAAATATTAATAGTGAATTAAACACCTATGAACTCAGGTATTATTATTATCAGTAAATGTGTTCTTGTTATTAAAATTTTTTACTTCAATATTTAAAATCCTCAATAGTATAAATAGATCACACAAATATCATACTAGATTAGATGCTTGGCGTTTCCAAGATGCTTGCAGGTGTGAGTACTGAGCAAAAAAAGAGGTGGTAGTAGGCAGGCAGGCTAGAACCAGAACAAGAAAGGAGGAAACGAACGTGAAAAAAATGTGACATCTTTGTCGTTGTGTCCCTCTCCAAACCATAAGTGGCGAAGGTTTAAATTAAGGCTGCTCAATCGAAAAAAGGGATGACTTTCGGAAATATCGGTGAAAAAAACGAGCCCTTTTTGTGGAAAAGTGCCCGTTTAGCGTGGAGGAATTAATGTTTTTAGCAATTTTTTCGATATCTGTCGTCCGAATAGTAATGCTTAAAAACAATACCGATCTCTTAAAAACTCGTCGCTTCTGTCGAAAGTTTTAGGCAGACTTACATACATACATACATACATACATACATACATACATACATACATACATACATACATAATAGACAGGTGAGATTTATATTATAGACCAGCCTCGGTGCCTGACGCTACATGGGTGTTTGGATGTTTGTGTTCAGCAAAATAAGTAGTAGTAGGCAGCGCGAACTCTTTCTCTCTAACCCTCTCCCTCCCCCCCTCTCTCTCTCTCTCTATATATATATATATATATATATTTATACATATATATATATATATATCATGATTCTTTGAAGGGTACAACATTCATATAATGCAATCATGAAAGGAAGACGAAAATTCATGATTAGAACGTTAAAATAGTCAACGATTAAAATAAAGCTATCGGGGTGAAGAGAATAAAAGGATGGAAAAAGAAAATGGAGGAGTCAGCTTACCGGTCTCGCCCTCGCTTTATCAAAGCTGAATCGAGGGTTTTGAGTAAGTAAAGAGAAAGTCACGAATGGGAATCGAAATTATGTACAGATAAAAATAACATTGCATTACGTATGTATATATGGGTAAAATATATTAGGGAAAACAATTGAAATACAACGTTATATTAGTCGAAGATTCTAGAGATTAATCAGTCTAAAACTGATGTGGCATTTTTTCTGCTTCCAGAGTGAAGACCTTCTCAATTAAACGTGAACAGTCTCCAAGATCTTTAAATGAAATAAGGAGTGAGCACGACAAAAGATTGTAAAATAATTCGTGCTAAAGTTCGCTGCACAAGACAGGATTTTATAAGATGGCCAGTAATTGAAGACCGTGCGTATTAGCAATTACGTCTGTTGTTTGGTATGTCCCATTTCTGATTTTGGTAGGTACGTGTTATAGGATTCTTCCATCCAAGCTTAATGTTGTTCAACCCACATAGTTGGCACTGCAACTACATTCCAAATTGTAAATTACATTATTATTATTATTATTATTATTATTATTATTATTATTATTATTATTATTATTATTATTATTGGGATAGAACATCTTTTCGGGAGGATGGCAGTAACGTTCTTGTAGAGAACACAACACGTACATTTGAAGCAAAATAACAATTTTGCAATGTTGAACTCTTTTGCTTTGCAAATTTCTCACTTACTGCCCCCAGTCAAGGTAAATGCAGATATGCTATGCATTTATTGACCGTTTGAATTTTAGTTACAGAGAACTCTTCCATTTTCCTCTATATAACTGACCTTATCATATCCAACGCGTACCCATTTTTGGAGAGGGAGTCTAATTATTTTTAATTCCTCCTCCAATTTTGGTTTGGAGCAGATCATAAGAGCACGATGTGTTAGGGTCCAAATAAAATTTATCTTACGTTTTCGGTTAAAGAATGAACCCCAGCGTGTATATAGTCCTGTGAACGTAGGTTCACGGTATATTGATGTAAGGTAACTGGATGGTGTTTTCGTTACCAATACACCAAGGAAAGCTATGGACGAAGTAGACTCTCCTTAATAACTGGACTGTAACGCGGGATTCATCTTATTAAGTAAGGAGAAAAAATGATTTGCCTCTATTTGGTTATCGAAGAGGCAACATGTGTCGTCGACATAGCGAAAATAGATCAATGGTTTGATGGATTCAGAGAGCAATTACTCTTCATGGAAACCCACGGAAATATTCGCCATTATCGGGCTCACAACTGAGCCCATCGACACACCTTAATTGTACCTTATCTAGGATAAGTAATTTATACCATATATATGAAATAATGTTTCCTTTGCGGGATGGTTAATATACAACACATATTTAAATTAATTTTATCTACAATAAGACGGGTAATTTAAATAGATATATTAAACAATTTCACAAACTTTTTTTTACCCCAAAACGGACATTACTTTCTCCAACTTCACCCCCAAAAGAAAACTCAAGAGCACGTTTAAAATTCGCATAATCATGCTTCTTTCTACCCACTACTACAACCATCACATAATTCCCGGATGAGTACATAAAACATTTTAACAAATATAGATCACCCTCTATAGAAACTGACCTAGGAAACTTTCATAGAAAAACAACAATATATATGTATTAATCTAATTGTGAGATCATTAACTGCTTAAGCCATATCTGGAATTGACTTCACAAATGAAGTAATTTTAGGATAGACAATTTTTAAGCCGTTTCATGTACAAACTTTATATTTCACCACTCTCATTTAATCTAAGGCGACGCTGATTATTCTGCTAATATATATTTGCCCCTATCTCATTAAATCCCGGGCAACGCTAGGAATTTTGCTTATATATATTTCCATCAATCTCCTTCAATCCCGGATGACGCCGGGATATTACAAATAAATTATCTCATGTATCTCATGCAAGCTTGAGTAATGTCGGATATTCTGCTTTTGTATAAGTGCAGCTATCAGATACAATCCCGGGCGACGCCAAGTATTCGTCTATTCTGTATTTGTACCTATATCATTTAATTCCAGGTGATGCCAGGTATTCTGTTAGTATTTATCTGCACCTGCATTATTAAATCCTATATATTTCCACTTATCTCATTCAATACGGGGCGATGCAGGGTATTCTGCTAATATATATTTCCACCTATCTCATCCAATCCCAAGCAACACCAGGTATTTTGCTAATATATATTCTAACCTATTTCCTTCGATCCCGGGCAACGCTGAATGTTCTGCTAGTATATATCTCAATCAATCTAATGAAATCCTCGGCGATGCAAGTTATTCGGTTAGTATATATTTCAATCAATCTAATTCAATCCAAGGCAACGCCAGGTATTCTGCTAATATATATTTGCATGTATCTCATTGGCTCCCAAGCGCCCGTGTATTCTGCTTGCATATATTTGCATGTATCTCATTAAATTCTGGAGGATTCCGGGTAATCTGTAAGTATATATGTGGACGTATGTCGTTGAATCCCGTCATTCTTGGATATGTTACAAATTTCCACAATCATTTTTCATAATAAAACCCACATATATTCCCACTCTTACTAAAATAATAACTTTGATACATTTCACATGTAATTAATTTTTATAATTCTTGGATATGTTACTAATTTCGACACTTATTTTCACGATTGAATTCACATTATCCCCCCTCGTACTAAAGTAATAACTTTGATACATTGTCTGCGCTGTTTGTTTTATTACAAACACACCAATAAAATAAATCACATTTCATCATTATTCATAATTCTTGGATATGCTACTAATTTCGACAATCATTCTTAATGACTTAACCAACATAATCGCGCCTCTCTTACTAAAATATCAATCTTGAGACATTGTCTGGCTGGTTATTTCATTACAAACACACCAATCAAATAACTCACATTTCAACACTTGTCATAATTCTTGGATATGTTACTAATTTCTACTATTATGTTTCATGAGTTAACCCACATTATCGCATATCTCTTACTAAAATAATTACTTTGAGACATTGTCTGGCTGGTTCTTTCATTACAAACACACCAATCAAATAACTCACATTTCATCATTTTTCATAATTCTTGGATATGTTACTAATATCGACAGTAATTTTTTCAAAAAATAACCCACATAACCGCATAACATAGTCCTCTTACTAAAGTAATAAATATGACACATTGTCTGGCTGGTTATTTCATTACACAGATACCAATCAAATAACTCATATTTCATCATTGGAAAAAAATGATAATAAGAAAAGACCATAGGTTACATAAGAAAAACAACACTTAAAAACCATAATAAAAGTAAATTTATCGAAGTAATGTAAACATATAGGAATCTCAAGAATATTGATTATCGAAGAAAGAGAAGATCATAACTGGTTCATAAGACGAGAAGCGAACGACCATTGAGCTATAAAGCTTAAGTTGTACCCACATACATAAGTATACACGCATACACACATACATGTACTGACATTTTAGGCGAGAATGATTCTTCCTTTCTACAATGTGATGGCTCAATATCCTATAATATGCAACCCCTATATATATATATATATATATATATATATATATATATATATATATATATATATATATAATATGTATGTGTGTATGTGTATAATACTTATATAGATTGGCTTCCTGGGTGTAAATCTAATGAAATCCCCGTGATTATGAAAACATGTTCAATGGAGGACAGAGCTGGTATATAGTCAGTTTATTATACACACATTCTTGATTACATATGTGTATACATATTTCAGTGGAATTCCAACTAAAAAAGATCACTTTAGCAGACCTAAACAGGAGTACCTTTAAAAAAGATAATGGGATATTCGGGTGTGGTTTACGCCCTGGAAGAGAATGGGGTGTTCAAACTCCCTACTATCCACATTCACGAAATATACCTAAACAGAATATATATATATATATATATATATATATATATGGGGGGTGCGTGCGTGTGTGTGTGTATGTGTGTGTATCTGTGGGATTTTTCTCGCTCTGACATTGATAATCACAGTTTACAGAGTGAAACGATACAATTGTCCTCTTAAAACAGTACTACAGCTTTATTTTAAAACATTTTAGTGGAAAAATCAATTCAAGTAACGTGATTACGTGTTGAGCGGACATCTATTCAATGTAGCAGATTTCAGGTCGGGGTAGGAAGGTGCCAGTGTAAAAGTTTCAAAGTCATAGCACTCCTTCTGAAGTCAAGCATGAGCTCGTTGTACTTGTGGGTCGATACTAAGTTCTGCGTCATACTCAAGCTTGCCAACGGCCATCTAATTGCTTCAGGGGATCACCACATTCTTCCACATCCATAGTGCACTTTGGTGTTTACTTTTAAGCCGACTTCGAAGATGTGAGATGTCGTGCTGTCCTCATTTAAAACCACACGAATAACAATAACTATGGCCGTAAACTGTTTTCTATCACACTGAGCACGTCCCTGTTATCTGGATTTGCATTTTAATGATGCTAGTAATGGATCTGTTGTTATAACTTGACTTTGTTGACAGCATGACTTGTACAGCGACACATCTCCGGTCTCGGCCGTTGAATATTGTGTCAGACGTGGTAGAAAGCTTCCATCACCCTTGGGATTTAGACATAACTGGCCAATTAATAGATGGTCTGCAACAAAATTTTTAAAAAACAGTTTCATCAAAAGGAAATGGGATCATGTCGTATTTTATGGAGCGACAATGTTATTGTTTCATTCTCTACTTTATTTTTTATTATTAAAACGTTCTTTTTAATGGACGCAGAATGGATAGCAAATAACTTCCTGAAGTTTAATTAATTTATAAACGTCCTTTGGAAAACGAGCGTTCATTAATTATTTATATATTTTTATGTTTTTCTTAGATGATTGGTTTTATTCAACTATTTGAATTTTTGTATACATAGTTTCGCGAAAATGCATCATTGCAGAGAATTTGGGATAAAAACGTTAATGTTCATATTTTTCCCATTCCCTGTGCTTCACTGTTTTTAACTTTTAGCAGATACGACCTATAACTAACCTGCAGTTTTATTTAATTCTTTATGAGTTAAATCTGATTCCGCATTTTGTTAATTCCTCCCCTCTAATGAGAAGGAAATATTTATTTCGAAACTCCGCGGATTAAAGACAATCCACTTCGTTTGTGTCTCCTTTTTGGAAATTTAATATGGTTCAACTCTTGTTAAAGTGTTTTTTAACAGATTTTTTTACTCTTTACCCAGTAGACTAATGCGCAAAAAAGTAAAAATAATAATATTGATGATGTCATCCATAAAATGTCGTCTGTGTTCGTTTACAACATCGTGTCAGATGATATGTGTGCTTATTATTTAGTTATTAGCTAGTTATTTAAATCTGCAAAACGATGACATGTTTTGTGGCTATTTTCAATAATACCTCCACTTATATCATAAACTGAGATCTATTTTAATAAAAAAAAAGTAAAACAAAATGATGAGTTACACATGCGCTTGAAGAGTAGTTGAATGCTCTCCACCGACTTGATATGCTACCCTTTTCTACAAGAATTTTGTAGATAAAATCCATTAACAATATTTAACCCGTAAGAAAGTTATCCAAATTATATAGTTAAGATTGTGTTAGTCTTAAAAATAAAAGTTAAATAATATCACGGAGTCTCTGTCCTACGCGTGACGTCGATAGAATTATCGAACGATCGAACGTCAGATATTTTTTCAGTTATATATTGTCTGTCGTCATTCTAGCAAGCAAACATGTGAAATATACAACGACAGAATTTTCACAAGTTCTGGATGGTACACTTTACATTAGTACATGGTTTATGCTCAGATTTCAGCAACATTGGTTTCTTATATAATTTAAAAGCACAAAATACCTGCTACAATATCTAGTATCTAATGATATATTTAAAACATACCAGTGTAAGTATTCTAATAAGACGCAATGTACAATCATCTGTTTCTCATTTAATTAGCAGTGAATTTCTCGAAATACAAGAAACTTCAAACTAAAAATATTTGTGTGTGCATGCTTATTCGATTTACTCCTGCTAAGATAAACTGTTTTCCCTCAAGTTGACCCGATTAGAAGGTATTTATTTATCTATATATCTATAAACGTCAAATGGCCTGTGTGCGTATCTATGTGTGTACATTTCCTTACTAAAGTACTCTGTTAATTTTCAGTCTACAGGCTCGAGATTTTATATAAGGGGTATTGAGATTTGGGAAAAGCTTTTTAATCTGATTTCAGCTAGAAATTTGGCTGTCAAAAGGTCTAAGTTCAGCGATTTGACCTTTGAAAAATCTACCAAACTCCTCCGCAAAGTTTGGGTCTAAACCGCTTGAAATTTTAGATGTAGATTCCTATAATATGGATCAACCATTTTAATTTGATTAGGCAGCAAGTAATAAATGGTAAGGGGGTCATTATCGGAGTCAAAGAAAAATTGACCTCTGCGGTTTCTACCAAATTACTCAGCCAATTTTTTGTGTAAACATTTGAAATTTTACTTAAGGTGTATTCAGATAGGGCAAGCATTTTAATTAATTTTTACCCGAGAATTTGGCTGCCAAGCTGTCCAAGTTTAAAAGATTAGACCTTTGCGGTCTCTATTCAGGCAATTCTAGATCTAAACATATTAAATTTTACATAAAAGGTCATAAACACATGTAGCAAGTCTATTAATAAGGTTTTGGGCGATAATTTAGTTCGAAGAGGTTTAAGTTGAAAAAGTTGACCCTACAAATCTTCTCCGCTAACTTTGGGTCTAAACAATTGAAATTTTAGATGTAGGTTACCTGAACACGAGTCAAACTTTTTAATATATATATATAAATGTAAACATAAAGTAATGAACAGTACTTAGGACCCAAGCAATGCCTGGCTGAGCTGCTGGTATACTCTAAAAGAACAATTTAAAGTGGCCACGAGATCTAAATACACTAAATACACTATACATGAAGGTTCAAGTTTGTAAACACAATATTCAGAGTAAAGTTTAGTAGATAAATTTTGTACATATACAAGGTTACTTATATACATACATACAAACATATATATATATATATATAAATATATATATAATATGTTGGTATTTAAGAATTAACTTGTTAAACATTTACATACAGACATACACACATCTACGGTTTTGTGTATACAGACAAAGAGATATAAAGAGATACATATAGGAAGATGGATAGATATAAAGGCAATAGCGAATGTGGTAGAAAGTATACAAATCAGAGCAGATGCGATTAAATCACATGCAATACGAAAAAGAACAATTGGGAAAAAGACTAATGAAGATATTCCGAAAAAACCCTAAAAACTCTTGTAAATGAAATCAATTTAATTGGATGTAAAAACAATTTATTTTTAAAACCAATGACGATTTTTATATGCATTATATGTAATCAAAACATGCATAAACACACTTTGAGGAAACAAACTATATTAACAATATGTTTATAGAAGCTGAAAATAATAGGTTTTTCCTTTCCTGGGTGTTCATTCTGTATTTATTATAAATTATTTTTGGTCCCTGAATTCATCGGAGAGAGACCTATGTTTTCAGTGGCGTCAGTGTGTCCGTTTATGCGTCCGTCAATGTTCGTGAGTCCGTGCGTCCGTGTGTCCGTGCGTTCGTTATTCCGGATGATTGCCAGGTAACCGTCAGAAAGTTTTTGCTAGAATTTTGACAAAGATTCTATTTCTATTAAATAAATGAGCAGTAAAAAAAAGCAATTCTGCGATATACCTGTTGCATGCCCAGGGGTTAAAAAGAGGTAAAAAAAAAGGTCCTTAATGGCCGAAAATGACACATTTTGACCCATAACTATTGATCTATTATTATATTTTTCTGAAACTTGACCAAAATGTGGAACATATTGTCCTTTATATAAATCCATTAGGGGTGACCCTGGCAAAATTCTGGTTCGAGTCTTCGGAGACTTTTAGTGCTAAAAATGCCCCTTTTGGTGGCTTTGTTGATAATTCTCAACAAAAACTTTATATGTCTGACTATATAGAGTTTTTTTACGGTGGTAAACTATATTATACATGTGTTAAGGCCTGGAACTGCACCGTTATCCATTTACACTGGGATTCATCGTCCTCAAGGGTTCAAAATAGGTAAAAAAAAATGCCCCCAAATCGCAAAAATGACACTTTTTGTCTCATAGGGTTTAATCCATCCATTAGATTTTCCTGAAACTTGGTCACAATGTTGATGCCATTGTTCTTAATATTAATTCAGTATGGGTGACCCGGGCAAAATTCTGAGTCGCATCCCTCTATGATTTTAGGGCTAAAAAACATCCCTGTTTGGAGCTCTTTTTTTTTTCTTTTTTCATATTACTCAAAATCTTTATCTGATTGTCAATATAGTGGTTTTCCATGGTGCTGAATTCAAACATACATGTCTAAAATCATGGAACTTCACCGTGTGTGCATTTCCACTGGGATTCTGCGTTCCCCAAAGCTCAAATAAGGTAACAAATGCCCAAGAATGACAAAAACGACACTTTTTACCCCATAACATTTGTCCTATCCATTAGATTTTCTGAAACTTTGCGAAAATGTGAAGACAAAGTTGGCAATTCACACTTCTCACATTCATCATTTCTTCACTATTTTTGTGGCGTCCTCTCGCATGCAGCACCACAGGCCCGTTCATGCGTGGCTTGTTCTTTTTAATGCAAGATCTATGAAATAACCGATTATACAATACTGTGTAATTGTTTATTCAATCTTTCAATTTATTATTTATAGTATTCATAAATGAAGAGTTTTCTTGAACCGATCGCCTATAGCCAATTATATTTGTGGGATTTCATCATTCAATGCATTTTACCTGAATAAATTGTGTACGTCGTTCAATATGTAAGAACACAAGCATATGTAGAGAAGCTAACAGATGGATTTGAATATATGCTCATATATCTATTTTGACAGAAGCTAATCCTACGTCAATGTTTTGCATACTGGTGTAAATGCTTGCTAATTAGTCGGAAGATCGAAGTGTATTCCTCAGTTGAATATTACCAAATTCTTCGCGAAATATCCAACATTGTAGCACGGCTCATAGATAGTACGGTGATCTTTGGAAAAGTATAGCACTAGCTTCTTCTTTGATTTAGTAGATAATGAAAATTGAGCCTTCCAGTTGCCACGAATCGGGAAATTTACGCCGATTTTTACTTGAGTAAAATCTCAAATATTTTCTCCGAATATATATTTTTATTTATATAGCAATGGTTAACCACATAATTAGGTCAATAAAAAATTACTCGAGGGTTTGCGTTAAAATATAATTGTCAGCTAGATGATGGAATAGAACTGAGAAATAATTGAATTTATTTAATTAGATCAAAACATAGTTGTTGGCATCCTACTTAAAAGTGTTGCTGTCTGCAAGAAAGGCAGTTCCGCATTAATAGTCCGAGCAAGAGAATAAAAAAAAAACTATGGACTCACCTACCAACGGAGTTAGTAATAGATATTCGTTGGCTGGTACATTGTATTTCATCTTTTTTCGTTTCTCACGTTACACATTGCCGTCCCGTGCACCACAGAATAATTTCTGAACTACGTGACTTTGTTCTGAAAACCTTGACATTTAATGATCTCAAAAATGGTTGTGCGACTTCCTTTTGTAAAAGCTTAAAAAAAAACTATTCCTGGGAAACATGCTTGTACTAGTTCGACAATTTGTCTTGTACTTTTAAGCGGGACATGTTTAAAATAACTGGTAAATCCGAATTACAGCTGTTTACGAATTATATTCGTTGCATTGCTTTCCTGTTAGCCAAGGTCAGCTTTTGAGTTAATCGTTGCATCCTTTCGATAAAACGCTTTCCTCATTTTAACACAACGGAAAGGGATGAGGCAGAGATGCATTGGACATCCGCTTTTTCAACACCATTTGCTTTTCACGCACGGAATTGTACAGGAAACACTCTTACTGGAGCATATGTGATTATATCGAAATTGAGAGAAAATCACATTATATTATAATTGACATATTGTCTGTCAGTCTAGCTGCATCGTAATATAATACGACCAGCATCACTGAACAGAATTATAACAAATGTGACATGGTGGAACTGCGGGACATTGAGTGTTCCATGTGACTGTATAAACTACTCTACAACATAACGTTAGCTACTTATATGTTCTTTATCGCTCTCCCCCAACCAAGACTGTAATCAAACCAATCACGTCTCCAACAGCATAGATGTAGCACTCTCAATAGACACTAACACATAAGTACATGTATTTGTTGATTTAATTTCCACCACAGTAATTGGCTTGGCCTCTTTAACTACACTGACACAGTTGATAGCATTAGGCATAATTATTCTGTATCCCATTCCTTTACACAATCAGTAGCGTTCCCGTCCCGTCTCTTGGATCGTCAGCACCAACAAACTCTACTTCTGAATCTATTTCTGACAATAATTTCTGAGGATTATGTAATACATGCCCATTGCCCTCTCTGTAATGCTGATCACGCTGTGTTAAGGATAGATATCACCATAAGCTCTCGACCCGAAGTTGAAAAGCCACTGGTCCGAACGACTAGGTACTACAATAAGGCTGACTGCGATTCCATTTAAAATTCTCAATAGATAAAAATATTTCCCTTCTATACGGAACAGTGCGCATATAAGGCCACTGAAGGCTGAAAGCAGCAATTGAAGCACATGTTCCCACACATGCGTTTTATAGCAGTCACCACTCTCCCGAATAATTTACTTCTACTTGTGCAGCTGCCATTGCTCAAAAGCAGCATGCATATCGCTTATTTGTTAGAATAAATCAACTACAGATATACATAAATTTATAGAAGCTTGAAGTAATTATAAGAAGGAAAGTAGCTACAGCATAGAAAGATTATCCCCCTCTCAAAAAAATAGGAATTCGTGTAAAATAATGGGCAATCAACACATCCTCAATATGTTAAAATCTTGAATTCTTTTGCACGGCAACCTAGAAGGCTAATCTGTTTGCCCGTCGGTTTGACGCAAATTCTACTTTGAACCCAGCAAACCACTCCTTCCTAGATTTTTATCTGCGGACAGAAACAAAACTAGATGATCTAAAAATCACCCCTGTCCGAAGTACATAATATCTTAAAAAGCTAGATACTCCAAAGCATCTGCTCCGCTTAGGTTGCTCCAGTTTTTTGCAAACTGTTCAAATAATTCCTTAACGAATATTGCCTTCCTGAATGATGGAAAACTGTGATACTACTTTACTAGAATTCTAGCGAAATAGCTGATCCATTAAATTGTCGGCCCATTATACTCCTCCCTCTTTTCGCCAAAATATCTGAGTCCATAAATAATCAAGCCCTAGTCCACCACCTCACAGCTACTAAATTTTTCTCCGACCTACTACATATATTAAGAGTTGAATGTGTTATCAAAGGCTTATAACTTTTAGGTTGTAAGAATTACATTATTTAAGGCAATATTCATTGTAAGGGTTTATTTTATAGAATTGAAGGAACTCAAAATCATAAGGAGTTGTGTTATTATTTCATCCAATTGCTTGTCTTTAGAATTCCCTTTTATCTCCGTGTTTGTCAACAGTAAAAGCATGTAAAACACTAAATGAACCGTAAAAATGTCTTGCGTGTTTATATGCAGATTTCCATCTATAAATATAGTTAATTTTACAATTGTTCCTTTACGTTTCAGGGAAAAGATTTCTTGTTTTCATTAATGAAAGTATTACATGATTTCACGTAAGCTAAAGTAACACAAGTAAAATTTATATTTAAACTTTACAGTTCTGGCAGATAATACATCGTTTTCTTTTCCAACATAAAGACAAACCCCAAACAATGAACTATATATTTCCTTCGATAAAAGCCAAACATAAACATAAATAAGCATAAAAGAAGTCAGCATAAATAATATGAATTTGTACTTGTCTTGATCAACAACAATTTTTGTTTCTTTTTTATGAAAAAAACTAAGACATTTTTATATTACTTTTATTTCCGGGTGTTTTGTTCTTCAATTTGAAAAAAAAAATGTATTATTTAACTTTATCTTCAGTTTTGTTTAGTGTTTATTTTTATATAATTCTAAGTTTGATTTTTCTTCTAGATATGTATAGTCTGTTAAAGTTGTATCTTTTTCCTTTATTTATTGAATCCACCGGAAATGACGTCATCTGTCTGAGTATTATATATGTTTCGTGTAGATCTCATATTTTTACGTTTTTTCGTTATATAAAGAAAACATTACTTATGCATTAGATATATTTTTATAATTTTTTTTTCTTTTCGTCTGACTTTAAGCATTCATAATACTTTTCCACTGCAGCAAAAAATTCTATAGAACATTCTCCCAAAAAATAGTTATAAAATACGAATGCTGAGATATTTTAAGCTGGTAAGTATTGATCGTTTAAAAACATATTCTTAGAAAATTCTCTAGTGTCAAATAATAAAAAGATAAAATCATAAGTTGAAAAACAAATACATTTTAAGATAGTTAAGCCTGGGAATATGTTGAAAATGGCATTAAAAAACAACGAAATTACGAACAACAGATGATTGCCAATTTATCAATCAACTTTGACGCTATAACTATATTTTTTATTAATCCATCAATTTATCCGCTTTCAATCGCTCTTGATCTATCCATCTATCTATCTATCTATATATCACTTTCTCTATACATCTCTCCGTTATATATGTATATATGTATATATATATGCATATATATGTATATATGTATATGTTAGAATAAATAATTAATAAAACATGTTAAAACACTTTAAGAAGAGTTACGAAACATATTTCATTTTCAAAAAAAGGAAACACAAATTAAGTGGGTTGCGTTTAATCCGCGTAGTTTCGAGAGAAATATATTTCTTCTCATCACAAGGAAGGAATTAGGAAAATGAGGAATCAGATTTTACTTGCAGAGTATTTAATGAAAATACAAGTAAGCCATCGAGCTTACTTGGTAAAAATTAAAAAAATATATAGTGAAGCACAGGGAATGGAGGGGGGAAGAAAAATGGTTTCACGTGAATGCTTGATCGGATAAAAAGTAGGCTATCTAATAACGATAAAATCAAAGAAAATACGTTAAAATTCAGTATCCAGAAGTAAAAATCCAAAGAAAATCGCGTTACTGGAAGATATTTCATTACTACTACTACTACTACTACTACTACTACTACTACTACTACTACTAATAATAATAATAATAATAATAATAATAATAAATCTTTACTATTTATAATATACTTTGAGTTTGCTATTTTGGATTTCCTTGGTAATCTTAAATCTAAGTAATATTTCATTATATATATATATATATATATATATATATATATATATATATATATATATATATAGAGAGAGAGAGAGAGAGAGAGAGAGAGAGAGAGAGGGAGAATTATATTTATCTATCGATTAATCTATGTATGTGTGGAATTTTAATCCTACCGTTTTTTGAGCTAAACTATGCCCAATGCCATTTGAACGAAACGACTACTATTTCGTGCCAAATCCACATGACCAAAATGTAAGGGGGTGCGCAGCAAGATATCTGTTCACATAATGCTTGCATTTGTGCATGTCTGTCCAATCAGAAAAGCAGCGGTTGGATGTTTGTTATAGAGCAGAACCTATTAAGTAAGATACTTTTTTAAGCAGCTGAATAAGAAAAATAACAGAGGAAGCAGATGAACGAGTCCAGATGTGACAACACTACTTAATCCAGTAGGGAATAGTCGTTTTGTCGAGATATAAGATACACTCAAGTGCGAGTAACTGTTTAGGACGGTAGAAAAGAACAACCTTATTTGCCACAGCCGTATTGTAAATGTATTGGTTCCAGATTATGCGACCAGTAATTATAAAGCCAAGAAGTATTGTTGAAGAGGTTTCTTGCAGCGTATTATTTGCCATGACAATCAGTGATCGAGACTGCTCTTTGTAATTGTTTAAGAAGATAAACTTCATCTCGGAAGCGTTGAATATAACCATGTATCTATGTTCCCATTTTACTAAAAACTGGAAGTCTTCTTCTCATGTTTCATCCATTGCTTTAGATACGTGCTTATTTGTTTTCACTTCGTGTCTATAAAGCGTCGTGTAATCAGAAAATATACTACCCTTGAAACACTTTTATCAGTTAGGTGGATAATGAATATCACGTATAATAAATATTCAAAAATCAACCCGTTTAGCACACCCACATGTATTTCGTATTGTTTTGACGTACGACCATAGAGAACAATATGAATTTGTATATTGTCAAAAAGGATTGAATATATTTAGTAGTCATCTAGTAATAGGGTATGCTTTCATTTCATTAAACAAACTTTCGTGGCAGAACCTCTCAAAATCGCAAATATATCTAAGGTTACTGCCCATCCCTCTCGTGCCTTATTGTGTGAGTGGTGTATACGTTCAGAGATTAGTCAAGATATGTTGTAGAACAAGCTCTCCCGAATCTATAGTGTTGGTGCGAAATAATTTTTCTGGGGTAGTGGATTAGTGCTTAATTGATATATGGCTCATATTTTATGCGGAAAGAGGTATAAGGCAAATGGGACGATGAATGAGTGGATTAGGGTGTTTATCATAAATCTGATAGTACAGTATCAATTTTACAGCGGTTCCGAAAGCAAGATTCGGTAAGCAATTTGTTGAGGAGTTTGAAGAGATCTGGGAAAACTCACCATATCATTTTTAATATAGTACAGCACAGATTAGATTAGGATCACACGCCTTCAATGTGTCTAGTTTTGTTGATATCACACATGAAAAACAGTAATTTTCAAATTATCTAATTAGGCTTTTGGGAAGAAGTTTTATTTGTCTAAAGTGGAATTAGAGCCGAACCGGTTTCCGGTAAACTAATGTTGTGGTTGTTGAATAGTAGGTAATTATAGATTGCTTATTATTTATTACACTTTTCTGTATTTTCCAGAAATTGCGAGTCTCTTATTTAAGCTACTTGATGCGTTTTCTAGTGATGTCGGTATGCCTCCTCCTGCCTGCGGATTTTTCACTTTTAGAGTAATTTCTACCTTCTATATACTTTTGTCTATTCGTACCGAAATTTTATTAGATATATATGTAGAATGCATGCTGTCGTTGAGCTATTACAGCTGCACACATAAAAGTAAACCAGTCGGGAGACTAATGGTTGCTATAAAAGTTCCCTGTGGGAACATGTGCTAACATTTCTACTCTGAACTATATAGCAGTGTCATTTGCATACTGTTCCGCAGGAAGAGAAATTTGCCACTTAATGGGGAATCTCTGGTGTGATCACTGTTGGCTATCCATGCAGCCATTTTGAAGAATTATATGATTTTGAGCAATGAAGCTACGACTTGGTGTCGAGAATTTGAATGGGTGGGATGTTGCTGCTTACCATGTTGGTAAGAACATGTACCTCGAGGAAGCACACTTGCTATCAGTTCATCAGAGTGCATTCAGTTAAAGTGCATGAAAACAGGCACAGCGGGGATTCAACATTGCGGCTGTTGGACAGAGTTCTGAAATCGGTCGATAGTGCGAGGTGCATTAGATTTGAAAGATTTATTTGTACTTGGTGTAAAAGTGACCAAATAGTGGTAAATACACTAGCTAAAGTGCGGTAATATTACTTCATGCATAAGCAAATGGTTGATATGTAAGAAGTATAATTTCCTATCACGATAGAGAAAGCCCACATTCATTGTCACAGCTTTTACGAGCTTCCAATATACTTGTTCTACACCATGGTGTTTGCGCATATTACTCCAGAGATTTAAAGAATGAGCTTATAAGAAGGATTTTTTTTGTAATAGCAATCGGTGGTTGCTAGTGTTTTTGTACGTGCAAAAAAAGCTAAATATTAGAAGCATTATAATCACCCACCATTTACGGCTCCATTCTACTACTGAATATCTGAAGGTCATATTATAAGGTTTCAAAATTTGACAATGCATGGATAGTTTTATGTATAATGTTATAGTTAAGTCTTGTATTGCATCCAATTAAGATTTTTTTACCGTATCGCCAGACATCGAGACGCCATTTTACAGAGATTAAGTTAAACACAGTTTACTGAATTTAATTGAGTTGCTTTAATCGATTACAACTCTTACTTATTTTCTCATTATGAAGATCCTTTCATTTTTCAAGTTATTACAATTATTCGAAGGTAATGATGCGGGAAACACAAAGCTGACATTTATGATGTTATACCAATATGTTTAAGAGATGGAATTTTAATAGAATAAAATTAAATTAAGGTAAATATAGGAAAGCCCCTGAATTAAAGTTGATTAGATATATCAGTATTCATAGAAACTACTTAAAAAAATTACAATATTACTTAATTGAAAACATATGACAGACTAGACATCAGATTTCCCATCTCAGAAAGCAAATATTATCTATTAGATTTATATTAGTGATACAGTAAAAATATTTCCTAATAATCGACACTGAATTGTTTATTTATTTGAGAATTCTATAAATGTAAGCACACCAAAATATGAAAAATGTCAATTACAAATTATCCAAACCATTGGGCTCAGAAAAAAGATCTGGGTGTCATGATCGGCAGGTGCTCCTTCGGTAGCCAGCATGGGGGACCCGGTCGTCATATTGCGAAGGTTGGCCAACTTTATAGTTGCAGAAACTTAAATAACATGGACGCTGAACAGGTAAGTATATTCTCTAATTTCAGGGAACAATATGATACCGAACAAACACAGCACAGTCATGATAACCATCAAAATGAAAAAAAAACCTGAAGAAAGAAATGGACGACAAAAGAGAATAGACTCGTTATGGAATGTTATTATAGAAGTCATCCTAAATATAGATATAGAGGTTATCGGAAACGAATGAAAGAACTATGGGAACTGTCCAGTGACTACCATACGACAGAACAAAAATTGCTGACCAAGCAAGACTGATACTCAAGAAAGCTTGGCTCTCTAAACTAGAACTAACAGAAATTCAGAGAAGAATAATTGCTGAAACTGAACAAGAAGCATCCTCCAACGAAACCGCACGTAGAGAAACGCCACAAGTTGAAGCCTCACAAGTAAAAACATCAAAGGCCGAGGACCCACAAAGAACGAAGTCTACAAACGTGGAAACCGAGAACAATGAAAAAGAACTAACAAAGATGAAAGAATATCATAAGCTTCATAGTAGATGAGTGTTTATTTTATAAATCAATCATTACTAAACACGGCTATAAACCAATCGAGGATATAATCACGCGAATTAACGCTATTCGTATGCAAATTAATACATTTGTGCTGCATAAAAGTTATCCGGTTTTAAAACGGTTGAGTTCGCTTTGGGAAAAAAACGAGATGTGCGCACATACTACACTTTGACGTGATATGTTATGTGGCGGTGAAAGAACAGTGAAAATAAGAAATGCTGCTGATTTAGGCGTCAGTGACAAAAACGTGATGTCAATTTATTTAGATGCAAACATTACGGACGACCAAAAATGATAAAGAGAATGTATTAAATTGATTTATGAGAGAGTATTTTAAGATTACAATGTTGCCGTTTGCCAGTATATAACCATGTGGTAATGTGGAAAATGATGAAAATAATTGTAAAAAACTTCATTTATGAGAATCCCCTTTATTGTTAGGCGCATATTTAATAAAAATAAGTTATTATACTAATTCGCTGTGGTAATAACATGTGTCTTTACACGATATAGATTGTTAAAAAGTTCCAGGCAGGTGTTGTAATTTCAATAGAAGCAGATTTAATAATAAATGTATCTTTCGTAAAAAGGATCTGTAAAAAGTGAAAAGAAAATGTTATCTTATCAATAAGAAAAATCGATTTCTAGTCTCAAATCACAAAAGAGTACTTCTAGCAACAAATTACAAGATGTGACAATAATACTTTATGTTTGTTATATAAAATCAGAGTGTATATATATATATATATATATATATATATACATATATATGTATCATTATTAATTGCTAATTTACTATTTCTTTTTTAATAAAATATGCCGTATCAATTCAGGCAAGAAAGCAGACTCCAACTACGAAATTTAAATGTAAGATGACGACATTTTTCCATTATCTGTCTTTTATTGTCTATATTGAATATTTAATACACAGTTTGTTCGAAAACATAAAACTTCAGATATTGGAATTTTTTTAAGATACCCCGTGTCTCTTTTTGCATTACGATTATAATCTTCTTTACACTAGGCGCTACATACAACGCTAGCAACTATTTATAACGGACCAAATAGAGATTATTCCTTTTTTTATCGACGTCCGACTAATCAGAAAGACATTAAAACAGCTTCAATAATAATAATAATAATAATAATAATAATAATAATAATAATAATGATAATAATAATACCTCTTGTATACATGGGAGCTTTACACTATTCCTGCGTCAGAACCACAGTAAAACAATTCTGGGCTCGGTACTGTCACAAACACCAAAATATGAAAAATGTCAATTACAAATTATCCAAACCATGCGACTCAGAAGAAAGATCTGGGTGTCATGATCGGCAGGTGCTCCTTCAGTAGCCAGCATGGGGGACCCGGTCGTCATCCTGCGAATGCTGGCCAACTTTCTTGTTGCAGAAACTTAAATAACATGGACGCTGAACAGGTAAGTATATCCTGTAATTTCAGGGAACAAAATGATACCGTACAAACACATCAAAGCCATGATAACCATCAAAATGAGAAAAAATAACGAAGAAAGAAATGGTCGACAAAAGAGAATAGACTCGTTATGTAATGCTATTATAGAAGTCATCCTAAATATAGATATAGAGGTTATTGGAAACGAATGAAATAACTATGGGACCTGTCCTGTGACTACCATACGACAGAACAAAAATTGCTGACCAAGCAAGACTGATACTCAAGAAAGCTTGGCTCTCTAAACTAGAACTAACTGAAATTCAGCAAAAAATAAATTGTGAAACTGAACAATAAGCATCCCCCAACGAAACCGCACGTAGAGAAACCCCACAAGTTGAAGCCTCACAAGTAAAAACACCAGAGGCCGAGGGCCAACTAAGAAGGAAGTCTACAAACGTGGAAACCGAGAACAATGAAACAGAACTAACAGAGAATGAAGCAAATAAAGAAAATAAAACCATCTGACGAACAAGGAAAGAACAAAGCTCCCATCGTTAAGGAACCAAGTGCAGAAGAAATTAAAAACAGACAAAGAGAAGGTTAACAAGCTCCTTCCACACATCCCAACAAATACAATCACAGACTTAAACTCCCTGGTTTACGCAGACACTAAAATGGTAAGTATGAATCTCAAATCAGAAAAAAATACAACCTGGGACAAGCGGACCGACAACACTTGGATGGGAAATAAGACTAGAAACTCAAATACACAAACATAAAAAAGAAAGTAAAATGATCAGCAGGAAGAAAGCAATGTGGAGAAAACGGAATATTGGAAATGTAACTGGCAGGGAGAGGCTAAACAAGAAACATGAAGAATTGGACCAAAAAATAAAAGCAAAAGAAGCGAGATTGAGACGATATAGATATAAATCTGAACAATGCAAACAAAGCAGAACATTTGAAACTAATGAAAGCTAATTCTACCAAAATGTGAACGGAGGAAAAACAAAAATAGAACAACCAAATCCGACAGAAACAAAACTCCACTGGAGTAATATATGGGAAGAGCGACGAGATCACAATACAAATGCCGAATAGCTGAAAGACATGAAAGAAGAGTTACAACAAATAGAAGAAGGAGCAGGGAGTGAAATCAGCAATCAAACCCTAAATAAAACCATACGAAAAATGGCAAACTGGAGAGCACCAATTCACGACGGGATACATGCATACTGGTTCAAAAAATTCACAACCTTACAAGAAAGACTATCCCAAAACCTGAGAAGATGTATACAGGAAGCAAGCGTACCAGACTGGGTGACAAAAGAAGGACACGAAGAAAGGAACCGACCCTAGCAACTATAGGCCTATCACGTGCTTATCAGCTATGTCGGAGATACTGACAGCACAACTGAGGAAACAAATCTCCCACTCCCTGAATAACCGTGAACTCATCCCCGATGAGCAGAAAGGATGCCAAAAAAGAAACAGAGGAACACATGCCTGCTATACATAGGTAAAAAAATCTAAATGAGGTAACAAAAAAGGAGTAAAAATATAGGCATGACATGGATCGGCTACAAAAAAGCGTACGACTTGATCCCCCAAGCATGGCTATTAGAATGCCTAAACATGTATAAAATACCAAGCGGGATCACCAATGTAATAGAAAATGCAATGAAAACATGGAGACTAGAATTGACAGCTGATGGGCAACAAATTACACAAATTTACATACAAAGAGGCATCTTCAATCATCACTACTGTTAACCACTACTGTTCATCATAGCCATGATGCCCTTGAACAGTATTCTGAGAAAGTGCCAAGCTCCATACATGTTCTCCAATATAGAGGGAAAAATGAACCACCTGATGTACATGGACGATCTGAAACCTTTTGCAAGGACTGAAACGGAGCTAGAGACACTAATTCACACTACTAAGATCTTCAGCCAAGATATCCAAATGGAATGTGGAATGGAAAAGTGCGCACAACTAGTTATAAGAAAGGACAAACTGGAAACTAGAGAAGGCATGGAACTACCCGACCAAACAGAAATGAGGGCACTAGGGAAACAAGACGACTATAAATACTTGGGAATTCTGGAAGCGGACACCATCAGAGAAACAGAAATGAACAAGAAAATTGGAAAGGGATACCTCAGGAGAACAAGAAAACTCCAGGAAACGAAATTATATAGCAGAAACCTAATAAAAGGTATAACTACATGGGCAGTATCACTGATAAGATACTCTGAGCCGTTTACAGGGGGGACAAAATAAGAACTGAGGCAACTCGACCAGAAAACCAGGAAACTCATGACTATCCGTAATACACTACAACCAAAAGACAATATTGACAGGCTCTTCGTGAAAAGGAAAGACGGCGAGAGAGGACTGATCTGTATAGAAGTATGTGTTAAGGACACGAAAAAAGAACTAGAAAATACATAATGCAAAACACTGAAAAGATAATTATGGCAGCGAAAGCCACTGAAAAAACAACAAAACAGAAAACAGATAGACAAATTACAAAACGAGAAAATAAAAGTGGGAAGAGAACCAACTCCACGGAAGATTCATAAGAATAACGAAAAGGGCATATAAACCAAGAAAATGAATCTCTAATAGCTGCAGCACAAGATAACTCGATAAGAACCAACCATATTAAAGCAAAGATCTATAAAACACAAGAAAATAGCAAATTCAGACTCTGTGTACAAAGAGACGAAACGATAAACCATATATTAAGTGAATGCAGCAAACTGGCCCAAAAGGAATACAAAAACAGGCATGATCAATTGGTGAAGGCGGGACACTGGGAATTGTGCAAACGACTTCATTTGGAGCGTACAGACAAATGGTACAAGCATAAACCCACAACAGCACTCGAAAACGAGAACCACAAAATCCAATGGGACATGGACATACAGACGAACAAACCCATCTAAGCCAGAAGACCAGTTGTCGTAATAATTAACAAGAAAGAAAAATTCTGTAAAATCATATACTTTGCTGTCCGAGCTGAGGAGAAACGAAGCAAATACACAGAGCTAGCCATAAAGTTAAAAGGGATTTGGACGATGAAAAAAATCAAAATAGTACCGATAATAGTAGAAGCACTTAGACCAATTCCGAAAAACTTCGCACAAAGAATGTCAGAAATTGGAATCAGAGGAATAACTGCAAAAGTACAGCGACTAACGATAATGAAAACAACTGAAATATTAAGGAAAACCCTTGAATGCGGAGAAGAGAATATAACGACTAAACTTTATTGCATATCTAAAAGTTCTATACCCCCATCATGCATCTACCCATAGTTTTACCACCGCTCCTCCCAATAAAAAAGTGACACCAGAGAGCCGAGAAGGGCCAAGAAGGACTGAAAGACCGAGGAGAGAGCGTCAGCCAGACCTCGGTTTGCAAGCGCAAATAGAACTGGGATTTGGGGAGGCTTAGTGCCACTCAAATTCCAGTATAAACCGATGGCCACTGTCCGCGAGAAATCAATGGCAAGCGGCTATTGCGATGATGCAAATTCATTTGCAAATACTATCGAAGGAGGTGGAGAAAACTGGATGTCTGGGGAAACTTGTTGTCACTCAGCCTCCAGAGAACACCACAGGTTTCCAATCAGATCGTTTGTTGGCTTGTGTGAAAGCTCCATGTGAGCCAATAATAATAATAATAATAATAATAATAATAATAATAATAATAATAATGATGATGCTGATGATGATGATGATGACGATGATGATGACTATAACAATAACAATAACTACGACGACGAGAACGACGACGACGACGATGGGGGTGCAGAAAACATATATTTCGAGAATGGAGATTACAAGAAATGTTTGAATTAACAGAACAACGCGGGTATGATCAGGGAAGAGCGATAGGTATAATGTGTGGGTGTCAGAGCTGGAATTGGAGGTCATAAAAGACAGATAAATGCAAAAGTGATGGAGGAAGACACGATAAATGAATGTTATGTGTAAATTAATTGGTAAAGGAGAGATACTGTCGTGGAAGATGTGGATGAAATAGCAGAAAATAGAGAGGAAATAAAAGAAGAGGTAATTTGTAATCACGGGGAACTTTATATTGGGCTGCTTGAAGAAATTGAGGAAGTGAGAGAGCTCTTTGTAAGACTGAAAAGGATTATGGTGGAAGAAAAAGAAGTGATGGGATCATATTTAAGAAACTAGAGAGAAAAATGAAAGTACAGACAGAAAGTGTAAATAAAGTAATAAAATATGTGAAATGCAAGACTATCACAGAAATAAATAATTTAATTAAAACGGGAAGTGTTTGTGGTGTGGAAAATTGACATTGAAAAAATGTGAACGTCAGAATAGAAATATACTAATGAGAAAAGTAAAGAATAAAAGATTACAAAAAAGAATCAGAAAGTATGAGAACCTGAAAACAAATTTGATAAGACAATTGAGTGCGAACGAAACAGAGAAAACCGAACGACTGAATGAAACGTAGAGAGTGAAAAGAAAGGGAATTGCAACTGTCCTAGAAGAGATCTAACAAAAAATGCGAGCAAAAATAATGTGAAAGTGAAGAGGTATGAAGAGATAGCCCAACCGTTCAAAGTTAATAGGTTATTTAGTGTGGACCAGTAGGAGTTCTATGACGAACTTGATCGATCAAACAACGTAAATTAAATACCAATATCAGAAGAGTGAACAAAGTTTTGGAGTGATATTTAGAGTGAAAAAACAATATGAAAGTGCTTTGTGGCTTAAAGATGTGAGGAATGAAATACAAAGTAAGTAAATCCAACCTAAAGATATAGTGAACGTGTGCGAGGAAGTGAGCAAACAATGGAACGATATGTGAGAAGATGCCAAATTGGAAAGCTTCCGGTCGAAATGATGTACAGGGGTATTAGTTATAAACTTTACCACCTTCTCAAATTGATGAAATGTTGACAGGAGAATAATTCGTAAATAGAGCACGCGTGGAAGAACCGTGCTCTGCCAGAAGGATTACTCAAAGGGCACTGCGTTTGATAACTATCGCCATATCACCTGCCTTCCACTGATGTGGAAACTGCTGACGGGCATTTTGACAAATGTGATATACAAATATCTGGAACACCAAGAGATCTTACCGGGAGAACAAACTGGATGGAACCGAGGTTGTAGATGTGTTAAGTACCAGTTACTTGTTGATATGAAAATACTTCGGGCTGTAATTGAAGATCCATAAATTTATGCATGCCATGGATAGATTGCCGCAAAGCATATGATCTGCTTCCATGGTATAGCGGCGAATGCGAGATTTCTTGGAAAGAAGGATGACAATTGTAACGATCTCGGGAAAGTTCATGTGAAAAGATGGATTGTTCAGGTGGACAACTTGTCGCAATTAGTGTTTGTCTTACGTGTGGTACGCTTACTGTTTATATAACGAAAGGTAAATGAGTTTTGGGAGTGGAGAAATAGGGAGTATCTGCTAAACCATTTCTTATTTAATGATCCCTAAAAGTTGTAGGCGAAGAACAAATACTAGCTTGTAAAACTGTACGGTATGGGATTTGGCAGGAAAAAGTGTGGTTTCTTAAAATTACAATAATAAAAATGGTTGGAAGTAAAAAAGAATAAAACCTTTGAATGGGGAAATGCTAGGGAAAGAGGTTGAAGAAGAAAGATACGCCTACTTTGGAATTGTAAAATTTGATAAAAATAAAAGAATTTTAAATGAAGAACATAATAAGAAAAGAATACCAGAAAAGATAACGTTTAGTTCTTAGGTCAAGGTTGAATCGAAATAACAATATATACACAGTAAACACATAGGCAGAAGCTATATTTTGATATACGACGAATATAAATGGAAAGAAAATGAACTGAAAGATATGGACATGAACACAAGGAAACCGATGACAATAAATGGAGCTCTTCACCCAATGAGTGGTGTCGACAGGTTATATGTCAAAAGGAAAGGTGGAAGGCGGGTATTTATGGATGTAGAACGATGTGTAAAAGTAAAAGAGCATTGTCTGACGATTTATGTCTTCAACTGTAAAAAAAGCTTATTGAGAGCCTGTCAAAATTTGAAACATTGCATAAATTCGAACTAGTAAATAGCAAAGACATGAAGGCATTAAATGAACAAAATATGAAAGATTGTTCTTCGGTTTTTACGTGAGATACTTTTTGGGAGAGGACATTTGGGGGTTCGAATTTTTATTGTTTTCTTGTGATTGAATTGTTTTTTAATTATTTTTTTTGCAAGATCAAAGTTACCGGTTAGGATTTTCCTTAGGATTTCAGCCGTTTTGATTATTGTTATCCCTTGTATCTTCTCGGTTGTTTCGCTTATTCATATTTCTTTCATTTTGTATCGATTTTTTAGGGGGGGTGTTCCTAGTGTTCTAAGAATCATAAGATTTTATGATTTCTGTTTTTAAATACTGACACCGTTTTACGATTTTACCAATTGAGACAACAAATCTCCCTAGATTATACTCTCCACCTCTTCCGATAACATTTGCAAATGAATTTGCCTTCTCGCCACAGCCGTTTACCATTAATTTCTCGCTGGCAGCCACCATTGGTCTCAACTGGGATTTAAGTGGCATTAAGCCCCCCAAGGCCCTAGTTCTCTTCGCACTTGTCCAGCCGAAGTCTACTCACGGCTTTCTTCTCGATCTTTCGTTCTTTCTTGATCCTTCTCGATTTTTTGGCATCACTCTAGAGGGGGTGCGATGCTGGGGTAATGGAAGAGGGGATAGCGAACTCATAGATATGCAGCTTCAATGTTCTTGGTTCCATGTAACGCTTCTTCATGTTTTGGATTTGCAACAATTAGTCTGGAGCGCGCACGTGGATCATGTGTATTAGACTCCGCATTCAAAGTTTTTTTTTTTAATATATAAGTTGTTTTCATTAGTGTTGTCCGTTGTTTTTTTTCAGTCATTTTCTTTGATTCAAATTTTTCCCATACATTTTTCAAAGTTTTTCGAGATTGTTCCTATTATAGTTATTATTTTGATTTTCTTCATCTTTCATATCCGTTTCTGATCTCTGGCTAGATTTGCGTATTTGGTCCGTTTCACCTTTTCTTTGATATTAACCCTAGGGTCAGCTGAAACAGAAGGTCTACGATTTGGCAGGAATTGTCTTTCTTATTAATTACTAGCTTGAGTGCCAAGCATTGCCCAAAAACTGGCTGCCCAAATCCCTACATAGTACCCAACTAGTTGTTGCCCCTGATAGTAGCCCCCTACATCAAAGTGGCAATTTGCCTTATTTGGGGTGAAAATGTAATTAAAAAAAATAAACAAATAAAAAATTGCCCGGGTGTTAGGAAGTCCGTGTTGAGAAAGAAAAAAGGTAATAGGCAGGCAGGCTAGAAGCCGTACCGCTTAGGAGAAAAAGAATGTGAAAAAAATTACCTGATATTTTCTGTTAGATAATTAACATTGGTAAAAATGAATTAGTTATTATCGATCTATCTTTCTATCTATCTATTTATCTATCTATCAAATTATATTTTTAAAATAGTTTACATTGGGAGCTATGTAATGTTTATAGAATAAAGTGTAGCAATGGGTTTAAACTAAAGATGTTCACTCAATTTAACTAGATTAAATAAACAAAATAACGTTGGGGATGCAGACGTGGAAAGGTCACACGTAAGAGATACGTGGGCTTTTTAAATGATGATGTAACGGAACTGAGGTCAGGTGGTCGGGAAGTTTAGAGTCGAAAGTTGAGGTTTAGTCACGAGAGTAAATAGGCGTACTTCAAGCCAGGAAGCGAGGCTGTAAAGAATAAGATGACTTCAGACAACGTAAAAAAAATAAAGTGTGGTTCTGTGGTTTAACAAAAGAAGGACAACCAGAGGTCTCAATTGGTTATGGTTGGTCGTTTCTTGTTTCAACGCAGATCTTATCAGTAAAGATAAAACTCTTGACGATAGAAAGGTATGAAGCATATATTATTATTCTTATACAAAATGATACCTTATGTAATTATGAACTGTTATCTGTGTAATAACTCTCTGATACTACATGACTCAGTATATACGTCGATATTATATCCTCTGAATAAATAACACACATACAATTTATACGTGTTTATCTGATCCCGTTATTAGAAGAATATCTTCCACCCAGCTATGTAATATGACTGTTTTTGGTGCTAATCTACCTGACTATATAACATTTGCCGTTGTGTCCATCGCCAATTCGGAAGTGACGTAGGTTTAAATTAACTCTGCTAAATCGAATAAAGGGGAGTACTTCCGAAAATATCGGCGAAAAAAGCGATCCCTCCCTGTAGAAATGTGCGCAGCTGAGAGTTAAGGAATTAATATTTTTAGCCAATTTTTCGGTATTTGTCATCCGAAGGGTCGAGCATAAAAAACGATGCCGATCTCGCGAAGATCTGTCGCATCCGTCGAAATTTTTAGGCACACTACATACATACATACATATATTTGAACAGACAGATGAGATTTATATTATATATTACGATATCCGGTCTTCTAGCTTGTATGGGTGTATCAGTTCGCATGTCTATATGCATGTCTATATCACGTAGGAGTTTGTGATTCTCGATTTCAAGTACTGTTTCCCGCTGATGTTTGTACCATCTGCCTGTGCGTTCAAGATACCGTTGTTTGCCTAATTCCAAGTGTACTGCCTTATTTTGGACCAGATTGCTGCATTATCTTACTATATTGTTTATCATTTCTTCTCTTTCTCCACAGAGTCTGCATTTGCTGTTTTCTTGTGTTTTGTCGATCTTTGCTTTGATGTGGTTTGTTCTTATCTTGGGGTGCGGTAATTATGGATTCAGTTTCTCGGTTCATGTGTCCTTTTCGCATCCATGTCCAAGTGTTTTCCTTAGTGTATTCTTTGGATATCCTTATGAATCATTCATGTAGTGGTTTTCCCCGTTTTACTTTTCTCGTCTCATCCTTTGTCTCTGTTTTCTGTTTTGTCGATTTGTTTCAGTGTCTCTCGCTGCCATGATTAATCTTTCTGTTTTCTGCGTTACGTATTATTCTAATTCTTTCTTGTGTCATGCACGCAGTCTTTTATACAAACTACTCCTCTTCCGTTTTCTTTTCTTTTCACGTAGACAGAGTCAAAATTTGCCTTTGGGTGTAGTGCATTGTGCGTGACCATGAGTTTACTGATATTCAGATCGAGCTGTCTCAGTTCTTCTTTAGTCCACCTATGAACATTCTTGAGTACATTACTTGTATTACTGCCCATGTATTTTCACTTTTCATTAGGTTTCTGCTAAACAATTTTGTTTCTAGAAGTTTTTTTTGTTCTCCCGAGGTATTCCTTTCCGATTCTCTCTTTCATTTCTATTGCTTTGGTAGTGTTTGCTTCCAGAATTCCCAAATGTTTATAGGCTTCTTGTTTTCCATAGGACCATCATCTCCGTTTGATTGGGTAGTTCCACGCGTTCTGTAGTCTCCAGTTTTCCCTGTCTTATAACTAGTAGTGCGTACTTTCCATACCAAACTCCATTTGGATATCCTTGTTGAAGATCCTAGTAGTGTGTATTAGTGTCTCTAGTTCATGTCGGATCCTTGCAAAAAATTTCAAGTCGTCCATGTCCATTTTCCCTCTGTATTAGAGAACTTATATCCAGCTTGGAACTTTCTAAGTATATTGTTCAGGGGCATCATGGCTATGAAGAAAAGCAATGATAATAGTGGATCTCCTTGAAAGATGCGTCTTTGTATGTTAATTTCTGTTATGTGTTGTCCATCAGGTGTCACTTCCAGTCTCCATGTTTTCATTGCATTTTCGATCACGTTGTTGATCCTGGTTGGTATTTTATATATTGTTAAACTTTATATTATCTATGTTTGAGGGATCCTTTCGTACGCCTTTTTGTAGCCGATCCATGCAATGGTTACATTTTTACTCCTTTTTTACCTCATTTAGGAATTTTTTATCTATATATAGCAGATCATGTGTTCGCCTTTTTTCGTTTCTGGCATCGTTTCTGTTCCTCGGTGAGAAGTCCGCGGTTATTCAGGGAGTGGTAGATTTTTTTCCCTCAGTTGTGCTGGTGGTATTTTTCACAACGTGGATAAGCACGTGATAGGCCTATAGTTACTAGGTGAAATTTCTTTCTTTATGTCCTACTGTATCAGGGTGGATATGTCTGTTGTCATTCAATCTGGAACATTTGTTTCCTGTATACATCTTCTTGTTTTTAGCTAGTCTTTCGTGTAGTGTTATGGATTTTTGGAATCAGTATGCATGTATCACGTCGTGTCCTGCAGGTGTCCATTTTCTTATGGTTTTCTTGCTTATTTGCTGTTACTCCTTATACATGTCTGAAAGCTATGCAGCATTTGCGTTGTGTTCCTGTCGTTTTCCCATATCTCCAATAGAGTTTTGTTTCTGTCGGGGTTTGTCATTCTGTTTTTGCTTTTCCTCTGTTCACATTTTGGTAGAATTGGTTTTCATTATTTTCCAATGTCCTGCTTTGCTTACGTTCTTCGGGTTTGTATCTATATCGTCTCAGTCTCCCGTTTTTTACTGCTATTTTTTGTTCAGGTTTCGTGTGTCTTGGTTAGCCTCTCCCTGCTATACACATTTCCAATTTTCAATTTTCTCCACGTCGCTTTCTTCCTGATTATCGTTTTGGTATCTTTTTATGTTTGTTGATTTCGAATTCTAATCTCATTTTCCATCCAGATTTTGTCGGTTCATTATTCCCTGGCTGTTTGTCTGTTTTGAACATCGTACTAAACATCTTGGAACCTGCGGAGATTAAATTGTTTAGGTCAGTGTTTGTGTATGCTGTGATGTGTGGGAGGTGCTTGTTAACCTTCTCTGTTTCTGTTTTTAATTTCTTCTGCTCTTGGTTCCTTAATCAATGGAGCTTTGTTTGTTTCCTTGTTCATAAACCGTCGTATATATTTTTGTTTCTTTTGCTTCATCCTCTGTTATCTCTGTATTATTATTATTATTATTATTATTATTATTATTATTATTATTATTATTATTATTATTATTATTAGTGTTATTATTATTATCATCATTGTTATTATCACGAATAATTCCAATTATTACTTCAATAAATGAAATATGTACGTAGAGAAAATATTAACAAACATTTAAAATATATATTCACATGATTATCTATACATATATATATACATATATATATATATATACATACATATATATATATAGCATTTCGAATATAAAACACGGGTAATTAGTGTTGGGTTCAAAGCTTGCACGAAACGTTACCTGTTTTCATAAACTCAACTCCATTCGAGGTCATAATAGAGATAAGCACTAGAAATTAATAAATTTATACTGTTTAAGTACACTAATATAAAACAACATTGTACGGTAGTTGTTCGGTTGTATTCCATGTGATAAGATGTGATAGTCCAAAATCTACTTCGAAATCAAAGACAGGATCAGCTTTTATATTTACTGCAACTGATTTCTAATAGAAACTTGCTAGTCTTTTTCTATCCTTTGTTTGTTTTTGACTTTTGCTGAGTTTTGTTTAGTTTTGCATGATAGGTGATTGACAGGTGATCATCAAAAAACTTGTAATTTAAAAACTAAGAGACACGACTAATAATCTTATCAGCAGCGTATAGAATCGCGGCCAAAAAGATTGAATGCAACTTAAGGCGGGAAATTTATTATTTGTTAGCAACTGAAATAAATTCTGTTTCTGAACTTTTGAAATGAACTGCATAATTCGTATTATTTAGATTATTCTGGACTACTGATCGTGTTTTTAATTTATTTTCATAAGGTTTCGGCCGATGGAGCCTACAACCTCTTTCGAATGTATCCTGCCGAACTCAAAAAAATATATAGTAATCTGCAGTAATAAGTACTGATGTATGATAATAAGTTAAAACAAGAATAAATTCAAAGCATAGAAGATCCATATTGGATTTACCCGCAAAAATCCATGGCGTAACAGATAAAGAACTTTGTAATTGAAACTTATCTGGAGGCGGAAAGTACAATCTTAAATGTGGGTGATACTCATGATATAATTGTGAAGCAATTGTGAATTTCATAGGACATCTACCCAGTCATAGACAATATAGAAAAAGTATGCTACCCGCGTAGATAAAATAAAGGATTCTTTCGAAATCCCATGCGACTCCCCGAGTTTAACAAACTTGTTTCCGGGTTCGAAAAGATACACTTTCAAAAGATTGGATGTCACAGCAATCGTAATATGTGAAAATAGCACTGAAGCTAAGAACAGTACTCCGAAAAATACAAATATTGTGAAATAATTAGCTTGTTTGAAAAATCCCGTTATTTTCAGACAGACATCGTACATTTTTGTAGCGGGAGAATGTTGCCAACTTTTTTGTTGCAAACTGTCGCGAATTTTTAGCACAAAGAGTCCATTTTTAGTCAGCCTACCTTTCTTAATACACATGTTGAGACTTATCATAGCTTAGTTGATATTTTAGTCGACCAAGAAAATCCCGGATTTACAACTAAAATTGAAATGCTTCTAACCCATCCCGAACCTTCATTCATCCCACTCTATAAGCGCTTAGAATCTCAGAATTCAACATGGATCCATAAAAACTTAATCTATTATTTCTTCACCGAATCTAAAAATACATCAGAAATACTTAAATCAAATTTTGTCTCATACATACCGGCAATATAAATTTCATTCATTTTATAAAACCCATATGAAGTAAAACATCGTGTCGTTCCATCTTATTTTAAAATATTGAGTGAGCATTAAAAGTTTCCTCTTTAAAAATATCTGCCTTCGGAAAACGATGCCTGGTCGAGATATTTGTAATTTACGAGACGTGTGTATCACAATCCAGTTATTATATTTGTATGAAAAAAATCGAGGGATTCAATAAGAATTAGCGCCACGCAGACTAAAGATTAAATGAGTCGATTGCATCAACCCCTGCAGAGGAGGAAAATCCTATATCCACCCGACCCAAAATACTTGACACGTTTAATAAACTGTTCGCTATAGCAAAAACAATGCGGAAGCGCTACAGACTGAGGGTCGGTACGTCGTAGAAACAACGATTGATAAACTGGGATAATCGCAGACTTGTTGTTCAAAAGGATCCATACAGTTATTTCTTTATTGCAATTGCATAGAGTGTGAACGATAAATTAGCTGAAAGGATTTGGGACGATGGACGTAAGAGAGTGAAATAAGTCAGTCTATATGAAATAGTGAGAGCACGATTAAAATATTTTCCCGATTCTGATACAATTTCCGATTCCAATATTTTATAAATCGCTAAATATTTAACTATAATCTAGTTATTTTTCTCGATTACTGTAGAAATATATGTTTAAGGCACATATATTTTCTCAAACGTAAAAATACAGTTGTGAGGCGGGGTGATCTATGAATTGTAGTTTAAAATCAATAAATATTTAATATTTTATTATAACTAAGAGCAGTGGAAGAATTTTCTTTCAACAAAGTCAAATAAAAAAGATAATTAAAGGAATCGTTTTGGGCATCGGAACATAGCCATGCATTTGGTCGATTTCAATACCGATTCCAATTTCAAAATATTATCAATTTTTTTGGATTCCCTATTCAGATTCCTATTAATAGTCCCAACATTAATATGGAAGAATCGCCGAGACAAGACCTATTTGAGGAGTCTTAAAATCATGTTGAAAAAAGAGATGTGCTTATAATAAATTACAAATACGAACTCGAATAAATGCACTCAATTTTTATCATTAAAAAGTTGTTTTGTGATTGGTTATCAACTTTGATGGTTAGTTCACTTACTTCTAGTTGCAGATTTAAACATCGTTAAGGACACGGACTTAGTGTGCAAAGTTCGAATTCAATATGCTCCATAGCATCGCTTTTACATCTTATAGATGGTTAAGACCTTGTTTTTTTACAATTAAATCTCAGCACAATAATAATCTGGGGAATCACGTCTATAAACAAGAGTATTTTTATACAAACTTTGATCAATTGTGTGAATTGTGTTTGGTATTGTAAACAGATTATGACTTTTTGTTGATATTTGCTTTGTAGAAATTTAATCACCAGGGATGCGATTCCGCGGTAATTTAATCCACAGGCTAGCTTTTATTACAAAAACAGCTATTTGCATGGAAATATCCAATGATAATTGGCAGATCGAGAGGAATCCGAACTTCTTTATTTCTTGTAAATAAGCAATAAGTTGTCGCTGTGAATATTTCAGAAGGATGATTAAAATATTGGAGTAGTGTCCAATACTTTTTAAGAACACTTAACTGCAAACCAATCCCCACAACAAAATCATGCCGATTAAAACAAGTAATATAATTAAAACAAGTAATATAATTAAAACAAGTAATATAATTAAAACAAACAATATAATGCTGATTATATTTTGATAAATTGTCCGCTATAGCATTCGCTATGCCACTTCCGATATCTGTACTAATGCTTTTTATAACGTTATAATAGCGAATATGACAATCTTGTAAGAATGTAGTAGGAATATTCGGGAATATTACGATTGTTTTTTGAGTGGAGTTGCTGTTTTTTTCTCGTAAAGGTCTTTGCTGTATCTGCGGAAATTTTTATTACTTCGAGAACATTTGATTATCAGAAATTATTGTAAGAGAATGGATCGAGAAAGAGAGAGGGGTGTGTGTAAATTATATTGTAGACACGTTGACCGGAAGTAAGGATCAGCTGATCGGATTGCGAGTGAGTCACGTGATCAGGTTAGCTGAATCGAAGAGATTTGGTTTTGACTTAGAAGGCGACGGACTGTTTCACAGACGTCTCCTCCCCTTCAATGGGGGGGGGGCTGACGTGTACCACACAATCCATAGATTCACTTTTCCTTTAGTATAAAACAACAAAACAAATACAATTTTTGTGCCTGTGGACCAGTCCACCCGTACAAGGGTGGAAAGAAAAAAATCGAACCTAGAGATTACGATAGAAAAAATATAGACAGAACGAAAAAAAATCTTGTACACTAGACATAAAAGATGAAAAGATAAAGAAAATTACAGAAAAGAAAAAAAAATAGAACCTGGAGGTTACTGTAGTCGAAACAAAATATAGACACAACGGAAAAAAGAAGAAAAATAGACACATTAAAATTATGTATAGATAGATTTTTAGCTAAAATTAGAAGAAATATGAAAATATAGATAGCTCGATCGACATACAGATAACGAATTGTTGATTTTGAATATGAAAATTGAAAACATAGAAGAAAGAAAAAATTATTAATACAGCCAATGGTAAAATAGGAAGAAAGTAAAACAAAACGTTACGGTGTAGAAAAAATGCATGGAAGAAATTGGGAACAAATATATCGATCGAAAAAAAAAGAAATAGAACATATGAATGTATTTACAGTGTGTGTGTGAAATGTGTGTATCACATTACCAGAAAGAACGTCAATAAAAAATATTTGTTATGAGTTAGATGTCACACAATTATACACATTTAAAATCTGGCAATTTTTATACTGTAAAACTCGGTGTCTTTTGTGAAGAAACAATACACAGGTTCTGTCAATGGTATTTTTTTCTCTCTAATTGTACGTATTTTTTTTCGTGGGATTTTTTTCTAGTGTGGAAAAATTTTATTCATTGTATGTAAATCGATTTAAACTGTTTTATGAAATGTAAAAATGTATGTTTTTTTAGATTAAGAAAAAAATTAAAACAAAACAAGTGTTGTCTTTGAGTGATCGGATTCGGTTGATTTCGAGTAGGATCAACATGGAAAAACCATGTGTGGAAATCCCGATATTTTTCGCTAAGCTTGAAAGGCAATCTCGGTTACCGACCTGAAAAAAAGTTTTTCTAATATGGCACAGCGAAATATATTTCTGTCCAGTGTCAGAAAGCAAATGGAGTTCTCCTGGCGTGACGTAAATAATAGAAGAGAAAATGACAGAAGAGGCTATAATAAAAATCACTCGGATAAGTAAAAGGTGATGTATTTTTCTTTTTCAGAAAATCCCAACGTTGGATGACGTGGACAATTTTAGTGTCCATTGATTGTTATTTTGTTGTTAAATTTTATTTTGTGAACGATTGTCTGTAAGTTTATAAGTAAGTCGTTTTTTTTTTGTTTTGGGGAACGACTATGTATTTTAATTCTAAATGTCTTTGTATTTTTTGTAAACGATTGTGATTTTATTTTTGATATACTGTGAGGTGGTAAAGGTGATACAGTCTACCTCAGAATTTGATGATGTGGACAAAATTGGGTTTCCACGAAACTGTGTTTTGTTATTTGGAGTTTGGTTTTTGGTGAGATGAGACTTGGTGAATGCTTATCAGAATTTTTTTGGTAATTGATGTTTTCTTGAATCAGTTTGTGCAGGATTTTCTTGTTCTTTGACATGTATTTTTTCCGCAGAATGGAGGAGTCAATCTTGTAGGGTTTAATGAAATAATGAAAAATTTAAGAATACCATGTTTTTTATTAATTAATAATGATAGTAATATAAATTATTACATTGGTAAAAGAGATTATCCAGCCACACTTATGCCGTAAACTTTTTAAGATTAATACAGTGTAAGAAATAATAAAAAGGACACACTACTGAGTTATGAATAAGGGTTCAACTAGTTCTTAAGTTTTTGAAGATTAAAAGGTTCAGTTTATATTTATTTTATTTTCGAAATGGTTGCAGAAATTTTTTGTTTCGTTTTTTTTCGTAAGATTTTTCGCCGAATGCGTTGTCACTATTATGTATATACATTAGAATTGAAATGATTTAGGATAAATAAGATGATACTGATAAGAAGGTTGACCTAGAATGAATTAGCAATTTAGAGTGGGACAAACTAGCAATTACACAAACCGGTATTTTTTAGAAGTTTTTACAGTCAAAAGAGAGAGTTTATGTTTTTTTAATAATTGCTTTTTGTATTTTTAAAGGGTCCATAAACATTTTTTCGCAAGAATAGAAACTTGCCGGGTAAGCATTAGAGATGCCCCGTTCGGAAAATAAAATGGGCCCTGTGGAATTGAGTGATTGAAAAAAAAAGCTGGTCGCATGTGACGATTTCAAGCAGGAGGTAAGACTTGGCTCAATTAATTAGAGACAGGCGTGGAGAGGATACGAGAATCATTAAGGATACCAAAGACCTATGCGAGTCCGTACCGTAGGCAAATCACATATTACTTTATGAGGTGAGAGAAAACTAAAATATGCCGTGGTTACGTAAGAAGATATGATCTTATATTTCTTTTGAGATGCATGAATGCGGGATATATCTGCAGTATCTTGGGAGCTCTGATGAGAGAAAAGAAAAATCACAAAAATCGGGGCATAGCTAGAAATTTGGCACAAATAGGAATCATGGTGCAAGATTGTGGGTTAATTAGTTAAGAGTTATATTCGCTAAATCTTCATCAAAATTCCATGAGTCCGAGCAAGGAAATCCAATTGAATCAGTGTGATGAATGCTACATCTTAAAATTTTAAAGCCAACCACGAAGATTAATTATGAGCTTTAAGATATCCTGGAAACGATAAGATAGTTACAAAATGAAAAAAAAGTTATACTAAATAGAACAATCGGGCAAAGGATACGATCAGAGCACTTTTGGACGAAAGGGGTCGTCAATTTCGAAAGTGGTAAAGTGAGACCTCTAGTTTATGGCATACGGGTGGCTGGATAAAGAAGCTGACGTGGATCAGGGGAGGAATACCAAGAAGATCAGAGAGGGTCTGATCTAATAAAAAATAAAATAAAATAAATAATAATAATTGTGAAGTCAGTTGAAAAGGGCTGACTAAAGGAGTTTTTTTTTGCCTGATCTTTCTTAGCCGTGTGGTTGTGTAAATAAAAATAATATACTAGAATTTAAAAATGCGTACATTTTTTGAAAATAAGGATAGAAGGAATGTTAGAGAATGGATCGAGAAAGAGAGAGGGTGTGAGTAAATTATATTGTAGACACGTTGACCGGAAGTCAAGGCCAGCTGATCCGATTGCGTGTAAGTCACGTGATCAGATTAGCTGAATCAAGGAGATTTGGTTTGGACTTAGAAGGTGACGGACGGCTTCACAGCCGTCTCCTTCCCTTCACTGGGGGGACGCCGACGTGTACCATGCAAGTCAGAGATTAACTTTCTATCCTGCTGCGAGACATCTGAAAAGTGAATAAACTATAAAACCAATATATCGTTTTTGAGTGATTTAATCTTCCTCCAACAGGTACGTCTCCTTTCAAGACACGTGATGATTCCAGGTAGACGAACACCCACGACGCAGAAGGTATGTTTGAAAATATATGTAACACACACACAACGGCATATGAACATATCATAATAGACTGACCACTAGACAATCACACAACGTTAACATGATTAGATATAATCACACACGGCCCCCTTTATCATACAACAACAGAACATTATTATCGTTGTTTTTTTTACGTTTTCACATGATGAACTCTATTATTCTTAATCATAAAGATACATATCTCACCAATTGACACATTATAGGTTCACAAATCCTACAAAATACCACCTATTTACTCGTTATTAGTATACAGAATGATTTCTGCAACATTAAACTGCATTTGATTGAAATAACCTCCAGTATAAGCCGATTATGTCCACTGCATTTCCAAGATGTATGTCCTAATGCCTTATTTAAATTTGAAATATGGGTTATTCATAAAATTATTACAGTGTAACATGTTACAGTAACACGGTATCGTGTAAAATTACGTCACTGCATAATAATGACAAACTGCAGAGTCGCATTGGCATTAAAACCAACTAAGTTTACGAAGTTATTTTTATAAATATCAGACTGTATGAGTTAAAGAATATCCTAATAATATATAACGTTCCTTCAACTTTCTTTACATAATCTAATATTTCTGAATTGATTGAAGTAATACTTTAATGTAATAAGCAAGACACACACACACGGGGCGTTTTCCTCTTTGATTATTACATTCAACTCTACACTCCCCCCTGGTCTCCAGACCATACATTTGGCATGGTGGACGCGGTCGTTTGTTGCGGGCACTCCTATGAAGGGGGATTGGTTGGACTACTTCATCCTCACTGGAGCTCTCAGAAGATGTGTCGGAACCATTAGCATCAGCGCCGAGACGTACAGTCATACCATCAGGCTGGACTTCATCTTCGTCGGAGCTCTCAGAAGGGGTGCTGGTAATATCGCCATCAGTGTTGGGGTTCACAGTTGTACAATCGCGGGGAATAGAACGGATCGACATGTCACCGTTTGATGATCACTGCTACTCGCCAACTGGTTCATATTCAGGGCAGACCGGATATCCTTCACATGGCGAAGGCTTTCTCACTGATGATACCAGTGATTCACCCTCTTTGAAAGCTGCTGGTACATCGATTATTGGGAGGCTTCACCCAAAACAGTGTCCTCTAACTAAAACGGCCCTCGGGTTTCCTGCCTATTAGGCAGACGGGCGCCAATGTCCTTGATGCGCACTCGATAGCAATGGATCGCATTGGTGGGTGTGCTTGCAGCAGTCATGTCATCCTTTGGAGATGCATTATATCTATAGACCGCCTCTGTGATCGTGCATTGTTTTCTTGCTGCGATCCTCTTCACGTTTCGATAGCATCGCTCTGTTATACCGTTGTCACTTGGTACATATGCACATCTGTGTCTGAGCTGGATTCCCCACTCATCTACGAAACGTCTGAACTCCTCACTGCAGAAGGCCGTGTCATTGTCTGTGAGTATCTCTTTAGGCGGCCCCCTTTCATAAAATATGGACTCCAATTCACATATTACACTGAAAGAATCCTGTCTTATTAACGTTAGCCTGTTTGCAAACCTTGTCGGTGCACAATCGATTAGGGTGAGGGAATGCTGGCTGCCCTAGTGGGTTACGCCCATACCCAGTTGGCCCCAAATTGTGCTTACTCCCAGCTGACCTATCCGCCATCGGGTCGGGGCGGGGTCGATTGACAGGCATGTTTGGAATTCCCTGACTATCGATTTCACTGCACTTTTGGACACCGACGGATTGGGCAACTGCACAAAATAACATTTCCGTCTCACTCCGGGGTGTCAACTGAGGTGGTGTATCTTCCTGATTTCATCCGCCATCTCAATAAAGGCGGCACATAATGGTACTGGCTCGGCTTTTTCTTCATAGTGTCATACCATCTCTGTGGCACACGAGTGAGCCTATCAGCAAGGTTGCAATTTGAAATGACCAGTCCCGCATCCACAGACAGGTTGTATTCTGTTACCAGCTTTTTTACGGTCTCCAACCTCCGTCTGAGCAGCCTCTCGCTGGCTGCCTTAGTGCACACCCTAGTGTCACTGTCAGTGTGTCTGATATCCGGTGGTACACACATAGTGAATCTGTGTGTAAGCGTAATTTCCCGACGTTTCACTGGAGTGCCGGGTTGATACTTTTTATCACCGCATCGACCTCTGCCAGGTTGATATGAGCAAAGTCAGTCGCCGGTCACAACCAGCAAGCGTCCTCAATCGCAGCACCATTCTTCTCCAACAGCACACCAATTGCCAGAGAGCTTGCATCCACCTACACATTCAGTTTGTCTCCCTTCACGCACTTTGGCCGGGTCATCCTGTTTTACCCTTGCGATGGACTCCTTCACCATGTAAACCAACAGATCGTCGGTTGTTTCATCATCGCAGCCTTTGGTGACTGCGCTTGCCCTCCTTTTTATGATGTCTGTTGCAATACGAGTCCATCCACACACTGGTAGGTGCGCCACAAGTTTTCCACACCGGGAGAATATTGCTCGCCTCGTGAAGACATCGGGCACTTCAGGGACTGCAGTATCGCGCCTCCATTTCAATGTTCCTCGCTCCTGTCGAACGTTCAGGCCTAAGACACGAACGCCATTCACCAAACGTTCTGGATCCTTTCACATCAAACCCAACTCAGCCAGTTTACCCTCACACTTTACGATGACACAGTGTCTTCATTCACATATATGTCATCAAGGTACGCCGATGTCCCATTTTTATTGTCTCTTCCTGTGACTTCATTATTTGGGGTGCCACGTTCAGCCCAAAGCCTAGTATGGTAAGGCAGTACCTCCTGCCAGCAAACATTATCGCCTGAAATGACCACATTTTTTCACTAATTCGGACCTGCAGATATGCTTTTCTTAGATCCAGCAGAGAATTATTGGAACCCTGATGGCGCCACTCTCGTAACTTGCTTGCACAAACGTCAATATCTGTCGTGAATGCATCAATAGGCATGTTCTGTTCGCGATAGTCCATCACTGGCCTCAACTTTGCTTTGTAGTGCTGAGCGACCGCCATCAGCGGAATCAGGCCTTTGGGAGGTCTAAGTTTCTCATAGAGGTAGGGAACCAACCAGCCATCCTTGATCCAATCAGGAAGTTCCTCTTCATATGCAGGCCCCATTTGGTCAGGCACATAGTACTCTGTCACCTCATTTCGCAGTTTGGGTGGTTCCTGGTTTTCCGACCACTTCCACGCGGCTGTCCAAGCCTTCTGCTGCTGGTAAAACTCAACAATAAAGTCTGGCTGATCGATCTTCAAAGCAGCACACACCGGAAGCTTCTCATGAAACTGTATAGCCCCCGTCTGCGTTATGTGAGCACCACGTAAGGCTCTGATGGCATCATAGTTTAGGAGCAGATCAAAGCTGAGCGGTTTCTCGAATACTACCAGCGCTTCGATGTTAGCTGAATTTCCAATTTTAGTGCGAATGTTCACAGTGACCACCCCGAAACATGTCCGCGTCGCTCCACTGAGGGTGGCTAATCTAGTAGTCTTCATCTTCCAAGTGCGGCAGGGGCCCGCACTCACTACGGTGCGAGAGCAGCCAGAGTTAAAGAGTGATGATTACAATGTCTCATTGACATAGATCTGAATGGTTGGAAGCACCTCGTCTAATTTTTGTTTTGGGGAAGAGGTTGACGCTGGCACATTGTCCTCGACACCCGTTTCCCGAACAATCCCCGGCCATGTGACCAATCTTATTAAATCGGTAGCAGCGAATAGCTGTCAGTCGCCGCCGGCATTTCCTCGCAATGTGGCCCTGGTCATTGCACCTATCACACATGACTTCACTGTGCAGGACGGGGCCCTGGGACGGTCTATCCTCATTCAAAGCGCGCTGTGCAGCAGCGACTACCGGTTCTCCCATCTCATAAGTATTCTTCATCACGGTCCTGGTCCGGTCTACCAGGTCGTTAAGGGACAATGAAGGTATGCTTGAGCTAGCCGCAGGAGTTGCTTTGCTCCGGTTGGGAGCCCTGCCAAAGATTTGGATGCCAAGGCCCGTTCAGGCAGCCCACAAAACAACACCGTCAATTTCGTCAGCTTGGCCAAATACACGTCGACAGTTTCACCGGGATGCATGGTTCTTGCCTTAAATTGCTCCCAAGCAGTGGCAGGGTCAATAGCGAACGCCTTATATAATGCCGCCTTGATCCTTTCATAATCCTGTTTTTCCTCAGGACTAGCGAAAGCCCCGCCGGACAGACGTAGAGGAAACACATGTTCAATGTTCTTCACATAAGACAACAGACAATGTAGTTCCACCTTCTGCACCCAGTCAAGTACCGGGGTCGAGCTGTCGAATTTCCGTATTAATTTAAGGTCGAATTTATCCCCCATTATGCCGAAATAGCTTGACGTTAAATGGGCTGGTAAGCAACAAAACAAAATAAACCAAATACAACACGCAAAAGTCCAGCTAGAATTCGTTACTGACAACTTTCTTTCTCAATTCTCAGCAGGTATCTCCCCACTGCCTCTGCCAATAGACATTTTATCAGAAAACTGGCCCCATTTCATTTGCATACATGTGCAGTGGAAGATGAGATCTCGTGAGATTCCACGAGACTACACCTTATAAATCTATGGCTGCCATCTCTAATTTCTCTTTCTCTCAGATCCCATCCGAAGGTAAGCTGTATGACCGCACGACGCACACACACACGAGGGCGCTTTCCTCTTTGATTATTACATTCAACTCTACAAGAATATTAAAAGAGTGAATATTTCTCATGATATAATTGACAGAAAATTATTATGGGTTTTAATTTGTCTGTTCATTTGAATGCTAGCAAAATTGTGACTGTTTGGGTTACCAATTGATTTTCGAAGAAGATTGCTTAAATTAATTGAAAGTGAGTTTTCGAAGCAGTTTTATATACAAAAAAAGAAACAATCAGAAATTAATAACTCGCTATGCGTGATATCGCCTTCTTTCTACGGATTAAATAGTGTTACCATTTGTAGAATTATTCTTTTTCTGGTTATGAAAAACAATACAATCCTTTTCCCCCCGATTTATCACCCCATACTCTTAATAAGAAATAAATACAATTGACAGAAGAGAACCCGATAGATAACGAATGCAATACAAACAAGGGTCAACCAACATGCGGTTTAATAGCTTTTAAGTTATTGATAGAAACTTTATAACAGGTTGCGTTATTTGTTCAATTATTTGCAAACTGCGGTTATTTAGAAACGGTAAATAGAGAAGTTTTGGAGAATGACTCAAGTCTAAAATGGAAATATTTTTACCATGCATTATCGGTGATAAGTTTATGTAGGTAAAGAGTCTTAATAAAACAAACTTTTTTTAAAAAATTAAATTAGCTTTAATACAATAGATGTGATGTTTATATACCGATTTTAAGTGCAACATTATATTAACATTCTTTTCATAGATTTACGTGTAATGGCATATGCATATTCATTTTTGCTCTGACTACTGACAAAACTGCATGTGAGATATCTTGTCTCGGTATAAGGTTTATTAGGAACGCAGCAATGAAGACTTGCGCCATCACCAGTGAATTTGATGAGTTTATCATTAATACAATTTAACTGCCGTGTTGATATAAAAAAGAATAGTATAAACATGACTGCCTTGATGATAAAAAGATGATACTTTTTGCAACTTAAAACGATACACTCAATTTAATCATCGAGCAAATCGATACAATTTTTTTTAACTGTAATTCTCATGAAGCCATTGAGGTTTGTTCGCTTCAAACGAAAAGACAGCGTGTTCTCAATAGTGCTAAAGATAGCGCTATCATAAGAAAATTACAAAAGAAGTCAAGTAAAATCTGCAGCGCTTCTTCGCCTATGTTCAATTTAAGTTTTTATTATCTAGAACTATTGGAAGAATTAAAAGTGATCATCTATTTACCGCATTCCCTTACAAACTAGAGGACATTCTCTCAAGATTAAGCCAGCGCTAGCAAGAGATGACAGAAAGTGTGGCTTCCTCAAATACATTAATATCAGACGCGATTGCATCAAGATGTTCATTTATGAAGATCAGGAATAATATAGATCCAAGTAACAACTAGCGGGACTCACCAGTGTTGATGTAATGCTGTTTAGATGAAAGGTCACCGAGATCAACTTGAATTTTTCTTACAGCTACTAAAGATTTTATGATATTATACGAGCTGCCTTAAATAAGTTTCCAGATTTTTTCGTATTCACAGTAATTTATATTACACACATGGAACTCCAGTCTCCTTAGAAGTAATCACCTTCGGCTGTAATGCATTGTTGTACCGTTCCAACAACTTCTGGAAGGTTCCATGAAGTCTTTTTATGTGAGCATGCGATGACTCCTCACAGCTTCTTTCATATCCTCAACCGTCTTATACTGCCAGCATCTAAGTTTTTCCTTGAGATCAGGGTATAAGGAAAAGTCACAGGGAGCAAGTTATAAACTTTAGGGATGGTGAGAAAATATCTTAGTCAAATAGTCTGTAACAAGGATTTAGTTGTCTGGCAAATCTTCCGCATTTTTACGTCGGCTAGAGTGAAAGACGGAGAAATAGAAAGTTTTATTTAAAGATATTACACATAATTTCACTTGTATATAAATTTATGACGCATAACAACACCGAGTATTCCTGCTAGTTTATCAAGAATATAACATTTCGTTTAACCAAAACCAAGTCATGACAAAACTCGATTATCAGTTTTCCTGTGTGGTTTTCATTTCCGGTGGAGAATTAGAGAATAAAAATTTGTGGAGGGGACGTTGAAGTTTTAATAAAACACTAGACAAGCACATTCTCCTAATCTGTTGTTGTGTTAAAGACACGATACAACGGACAGCGTTGTTAAAGACCTACCATAGTTATGCATAAATAGAAATAAATCACAAAAAATACCTAAAAGCACAAGAGAATGTCACCAACGATCCACTAATTAATGACGCTTTGCGTGTGTAAATCCAAAGTGAGTTTTGTCACTTAGATGATGATGATGATGATGATGATGATGATGATGATGATGATGATGATGATGATTACATTAAGAAGAACCCGTGGAAATTCCACGTTAGTAAAAAATGTTTAAAACATGTTAAAACTAAAATGAACACACAATAAAATAAAATCGATAAAGTAATTGATTAAAAAAAAAATTGTTTTTCAATGAAAAGTCAACAAAAAACACGTTGCTGTTTTGTGCGTTTGTTTGTTGTTTTAGATTAAAACAAAAAAATTAAACTATTTTTATGACTTTTATGTTCCGGGGTCAGTTTTCAATTTAAATGTTCTATTAAATTGAACACCTACTTTGTGGCAATCTATTTCACGTAGCCGGCGTATATTGCCGTCTAAAAAGGCGTTAGAGTATTTTTTTCCTTCTTTTCCAACTCAATGGCTACTGTTACAAGTGTTCATGTATCCTAAAAATTATTATCACAATAATGTCCTTGTTTAGCGTCGGAAAATACGTTTAAAAAATATTCAATTAAAACAAGAAATGAAATAAAAGCTTAATTTGTATAATTTTATAAAAAAAATAAAAACACGTTCTTGGGATTTCATGAGTAAAAACATTCGACAATTTAACGTGTCGATTATCGCATTTGATACAACTAATATTAAGCCATACATTTTTCCGACGCTAAAATAGAACATTACTAATATGTCATTTTTGAAAGCTGAATATGTCCATATAGATATGGGATGTTCAAAAAATATTTTGTCTGCGCATCATGTAACATTATTTTCCGTAAAATTTTGCAAAACATCCATTCTACTGTAATTTGTTACCAAATTCTTAAAAAAATAAAAAAAGTTATGTTTTCCCAATTACTTAGAGTTTTTTTTTTCAAATAGGAAAGAGAGAAGAGAGTTAGAAGAGGATTAGAAGAGGATTAAGAACATTTCTTTTCTGAACCCTTTTTTAGACGGGAATATTCACCGGTCACGTAAGAGAGATGATCACAAAGTAGGTGTTCAATTAACGTTATAATTGAAAACTGATTCCGGGCGATAAAAGTTATTAAAAAAAATCATAAAAAGAAAGTTTCATGTGTTTGCTTTAATCTGAGAATGAAGTCTGTAATCGATGAGATTAACGTAAAAAAAAAAAAGTAAATTGTGGAATTTAAAGAAGGGGGGGCAATTTCTAAACGTCCGCCAAATTATCTTATTAATTACGGTTTCATTACTAAACTAACTTGTTATAAAACTAAGTTCTAACTTTTAGTTAAGTTTTAAGTCGTGAATGTAAAGTTGTTTCTCAAAATTGTTATCCAACTATTAACAAAATATTAAAATGGCTGACTTGTTTATGTGGGAATTAAAATGAAATACATTTTTGTTGCTTCTTCAAATTAGCATTTATCGCTGCAATTAAAAAGCAAAGTACGGAAAAGTCTGCATGATGTATGTAATCGTTACAGAACGAAGATATCATTTTCCAAAAATCACGTAAATCGAAGTATTTTTTATTAAAAGTACTTCTAGGCAACTAGTAGTGTTTTCGGCAGCCATCATGAAATCTGATGAAATAAATTGGGGGAGACAACTCAAATATTAGTGTTGATGGCAGAAATCAGCTTATGTTTAATACAGTTGTGGTATCGTTAACTGGTCATTAAATTATTAATTGCACCAAATTTTTATAAAATTAAGTTGTGAATGTAATGATGTTTCTCAATAAAATTAATAAAAGTATTTTTAACTATTAAAAATATTAAAATGGCTGACTTGTACCTATTCACTTGCCTCCCCTCGAGGGTAAAGTCACACAAATGGTCGGTTTTTAATGTGGGGACAATCCAGCTCCCCCCCCCAAACGAGTCATTCTGGATAAGACAAAAATAACATTGTCTCAGTTTAGAAGGATTTCTCCTCCAATGATCGAGGACAGAAAAATTAAGGGTAGGTTCCGGACAGATACTACACTTTCCTCTCGGCCAAAAAGCCACCTTGCTTGGTTACGAAGGAACGCAACGTTGATAAAATTGAAAATTGGAAATGTGAGCAGCAGGGAGAGGCTAAACAAAAAACATGAAGACTTGACCCAAAAAAATACCAGCAAAAGAAGAAAGACTGTGACGATATGGACACACATCCGAAGAGTGCAAGAAAAACAGGACATTTTAAAACAATGAAAACAAATGCTACCAAAATGTGAACGGAGCAAAAAAAAAAAAAAAAAAAAAACACACAACGACGCAGGCCTGGCAGAAACAAAACTCTATTGGAGTAAGATATGGGAAGAAGGATGGGAACAAAACAGAAATTTCAAATGGCTGAAACACATGAAAGAAGAGCTACAACAAATCGAAGAAGCAACAGTGAATTAAATAAACAAGGAGACCCTACACAAACATAATAAATGGCAAACTGCAGGGCACAAGGATACGACGGCTGCATGCATACTTATCCAAAAAAATCACAACAGTACACGAAAGAAATAAGAAGATGTATACAGGAAAAAACTTGCCAGATTGGATTTCAAAAGGCAGAACAACACTGATTCAAAAGGTCACAGAGAAAGGAACCACCTATAGCAACTATAGGTCTATCACGTGTTTACGCACTATGTGCAAAATATTAACAGCACAACTGAGAAACAAATCTACAAATCCCTAAACAATTCTGTAGTTCCCCCGAAAAAACGGAAGAGATACCAGAAATGAAAAAGAGAAACACATGATCTTCTATACATATATCAAAAGATCCTAAATGAGGTAAAAAGAAGGAGAAAGAATTTAACCATGGCATGGATCGATTAACAAAAAGCGTACAACAGGATCCCGCAAACATAGATAATAGAAGTCTTAAAAATGTTTAAAATACAACATAATAGAAAAAGCAATGAAAACATGGAAACTGGAACTGACAGCTGATGGACAACACATAACATAAATTAACATACAAAGAGACATTCATTATCACCATTCCTGTTCATCGTAGCAATGATGCCCCTGAACAATATACTGAGAAAGTGACAAGCTTGATACAATTTCTCTAATAAAGAAGAAAAATGAACTACCTAATGTGCATAGACGATCTGAAACTTTTTGCAAGGACCGAAAAAGAACTAGACGCACTAATAAACACTACTAGGATCTTCAGCCAGTATATCCAAATTGAGTTTGGTAGAGAAGACTTCGCACTACTAGTTATAAGAAAAGGAAAACTGGAGACTACAGAACGTATGGAAGTACCCAACCAAAGAGCCTTGGAGAAACAAGACGCCTATAAATACTGGGGAGTTCTTGAAGCAGACACCATCAAAGCCACAAAAATGGAAGAGCTAATTGGAAAGGAATACGTCAGGAGAACAAGAAAACTCCTGGAAACAAAAGTATATATCAGAAACCTGATAAAATGTATACATAAATGGGCAGTATCACAAGTAAGATACTTTGGACCGTTCATAGGGTTGACCAGAGAAGAACTGAGTCAGCTTGATCAGAAGACCAGGGAATTCATAAAAATGCATAATGCACTACGCCCAAAGGACGATGTTGACCGATTCTGCGCGAAATGAAAAGAAGGCGGGAGAGGGCTAGTTTGTATAGAAGACAGTGTGCATGACACACACACAAAAAAGAAGAATCAGAAAAATACGTAATGCACAACACGGAAAAGTTCATCTTGGCAGCGAGAGACGCTGAAAAAAAATCGACAAAACAGAAGATAGAGAGATAAAGAATAAGCCGAGAAAGGAAAAATGGGGGGGGGGTAACTAAGAAGATTCATAAAGATGACACAAGGTGAAAATAACGGAAACACTTAGATATAGATGCAAAAAGGACACATAAGCCGGGGAACAGAATCCATAATAACTGCAGCACAACATAACCAGATAAGACCCAACCACATAATTCAAGGATCGACAAAACATAAGAAAACAGCAAGTGCGAACTCTGTGTACGAAGAGACGAAACGATAAGCCATAATGTAAGTGAATGAAGCTAACAGGCCCAAAAAGAATAAAGAATACACACGACCAAGTGGGAAGGGTAGTGCACTAGAAATTACTGTATCTTGAGTGCACGGACAACTGGTACAAACATAAGCTAGCAACAGTACTTGGAAACGAGATAACAAAATCCTATGGGACATGAACATACAACAAGAGCGGATGTCATAATAATTAACAAGACTGTAAAGTCCTGTTAAATCGTAGACTTTGCGATTCCAGCTGAAAACAGGGTGAATATCAAAGAAAAAGAGAAACGGAACAAATACATAATTCTAGCTATCGAGCTAAAAGAGATATGGAAGATGAAAAAAATTAAAATAATACCTATAATAATAGGAGCACTAGGAACAATCCTAAAAACTTGGGAAAATGGGAGGAATTAGAATCAGATATATTACGTAATCGATGGTTATCTCAATGTTCTTCATCTGCTGCATTTCTGATAGCCTTTCTCTGACCTCTCCCAACGAGCTAGCCTTCTTATTATATCGCCCTTCGACAGACCAAATCCCACTCCAGAACTTCTTGCCATCTTTTGCATTTGGAGTGATGCTATTTCCAGCCTGTTTACTACCATTTAGTTCTTTATACCGCTGAGACTCATTCTTCCGGAAAAAGTTGTTCTGCCGAAACGCAACACTTTTTCCAACAAAGTTCCGAATTTTCATACCACCAGTGTGGACCTTCTCTTTCAACATTGTAGAACGCTCATGGTTCCCTTTTCCAGCAATGTATACCTCCTTTCAAGCTCGTCCTTAGCTGTGTGTCCTAGTTCATCTCCTTTTCTTATTTCTTCGATTCTACCAATGTCTTTCTGCCAGCGTTTAATACTTTTTCCAAGCCGCCTCTGCCAGTGTGACCTTCTATCTTTCATTTCTCTCTTTTTCTTCTGTATTAAGCCGAGACGATTCGCAATAACGTGTTACGCTGCATACAGAAACCTGTTAAGTTCCGTAATCGATAGGTTATATAATAATAATAATAATAATAATAATAATTTTAAAAGTTCAAGTAGACATCTTACTTATATTAGTTACTCATCTTATCACAGTGACATATTCAGTCTAAACAGTGTTTAAGTAGCACAAGTTGAAAACTTAGAAATGATTACCAACAGCAAGAGATGAAAACTTTGATACGTGTTTATAACGCGACTTCGTATGATTTCGTTTATTTGCTTTCATGTATTTTGCTCTATTTATTATGTCGCCTATATTATGTGTGCATCGAAGAAGATGGAAATAGATAGACGTAACGCCT